>NC_091800.1:30844090-31147121 GCF_041296235.1 Equus asinus | reverse complement strand
TGAGATTGTAAGTTCCTTGAGGGCAGGGCTTAACTCTTTCTTCTTCCCTGCTATAGCTGGAAAGCTTGGCTCAATATTTAAACTCAGGGAGGGGCTCAGTAAATATGTGTTGAATGAATGATTGAAAGAACCAAAAATTAGGACATGACCTTTGGAGCACTAGCTATGATAAAATCATGCAACTGGTGGGTTTTACTTTTATTTTATTTACTTATTTTTTTTTGAGGAAGATTAGCCCTGAGCTAACATCTGCCACCAATCATCCTCTTTTTGCTGGGGAACATTGGCCCTGAGCTAACATCTGTGCCCATGCTCCTCCATTTTATATGTGGGATGCCTGCCATGGCTTGATAAGCAGTGTGTAGGTCTGCACCTAGGATCCAAACTGGTGAACCCCAGGCTGCTGAAGAGGAGTGTGAGAACTTACCTGCTTTGCCACCAGGCTGGCGCCAGGTGGGTTTTATTTTTAGTACACTTTCTCCCTCTTGTAGCATCTCTCCTCCTGCAAACACCCATGAATTCTGGGCTCATGTGCGTGCACAGGTCTTAGCTCTCAGTTGGCTGTTAGGTATTTCCTCAGTTAAGGAACTGAGCTGACAATAACAAGGGCTATTTTAAGCTATTTTTGGAGAATCTTAAACAACCAGACATTTCTAAGTTCCAGCTACTCGGAAGATTCTAAATTGATAAGCAAGGTGGTGATCTAGGAAATGTCATATGCTAGAAGCAGTTTCTCCTCAGACTGCTAAAGGAAACTCCCAAGTCATGCCACATGGCACATGGGAGTAGGTGGGAGGGAATTTTTGTGTGGTGGTGTTAGAGGTGGGGAGGGGGTGGATCAGATGGACTCTTTTTGCTTGTAACAGGAAATTGTGATAGGTGACAATGCTTGACAAGACATCCGGCATTTGTGTTAAGCCTCCAGCAATGATATGCCTCAATAATATGTGCCTTACAGGCAAGGGCTCTGCTTGCTTGGGGGATTGGTGATTGGTTGGTTGGTTGGGTAGTTGGTTAATTGGTTGTTTGTTTTCCTCTGGTCAAGGTTTGACTTTCTAATTGACTAACAAAATTGTGGGACCTCCTTTGCCTGAAATGGGTCTTTCTGGTCAGAATTAATCACAGGTGCCTTGGTGCTCACAGAGCAGTTGGTAGACATTTTATTTCATTCTATGCTGTCCCCAACAGACAGCAGGCCACTGAGAACAGGACACTGGTCACCCAGATCCGTGTCCAGAGCCTCAGCCACAGTGCCTCACAAGTCAGTCCTCAAGACAGGTATGTTGATTCCAACTGAATCAAGTGTATAGAGTAGTCACTTGGCCTAGCCTCTCCTCACTACGGAGCATTGACGACCCGTGGAGAAATAAGTTGAAACCGTCTGGCTTCCCTTCTTTCTTTTTTTTTTTTTTTTTTTTTTGGTTTTTATTTCTTTTTTTTTTTTTTTATTAATGTTATGATAGATTACAACCTTGTGAGATTTCAGTTGTACATTTTTGTTAGTCATGTTGTGGGTACACCACTTCCCCCTCCGTACCCTCCCCCCACCCCCCCTTTTCCCTGGTAACCACCGATCAGATCTCCTTCTCAATATACTAATTTCCACCTATGAGTGGAGTCATATAGAGTTCGTCTTTCTCTGACTGACTTATTTCGCTTAACATAATGCCCTCGAGGTCCATCCACGTTGTTGTGAATGGGCCAATTTCGTCTTTTTTTATGGCTGAGTAGTATTCCATTGTGTATATATACCACATCTTCTTTATCCAATCATCAGTTTCTGGGCATGTAGGCTGGTTCCACATCTTGGCTATTGTAAATAATGCTGCGATGAACATAGGGGTGCAATGGACTCTTGAGATATCTGATATCAGGTTCTTAGGATAGATACCCAGTAATGGGATGGCTGGGTCATAGGGTATTTCTATTTTTAACTTTTTGAGAAATCTCCATACTGTTTTCCATAGTGGCTGTACCAGTTTGCATTCCCACCAACAGTGTATGAGGGTTCCTCTTTCTCCACAACCTCTCCAACATTTGTCGTTCTTGGTTTTGGATGTTTTTGCCAATCTAACGGGGGTAAGGTGATATCTTAGTGTAGTTTTGATTTGCATTTCCCTGATGATTAGCGATGATGAACATCTTTTCATGTGTCTATTGGCCATATTCATATCTTCTTTTGAGAAATGTCTGTTCATGTCCTCTGCCCATTTTTTGATCGGGTTGTTTGTTTTTTTGTTGTTAAGCAGTGTGAGTTCTTTGTATATTATGGAGATTAACCCTTTGTCGGATAAGTGGCTTGTAAATATTTTTTCCCAATTAGTGAGCTGTTTTTTTGTTTCAATCCTGTTTTCCCTTGCCTTGAAGAAGCTCTTTAGTCTGATGAAGTCCCATTTGTTTATTCTTTCTATTGTTTCCCTCAACTGAGGAGTTACAGTGTCCGAAAAGATTCTTTTGAAACTGATGTCAAAGAGTGTACTGCCTATATTCTCTTCCAGAAGACTTATTGTCTCAGGCCTAATCTTTAGGTCTTTGATCCATTTTGAGTTTATTTTGGTGTGTGGTGAAAAAGAATGGTCAATTTTCAATCTTTTGCATGTGGCTGTCCAGTTTTCCCAGCACCATTTGTTGAAGAGACTTTCTTTTCTCCATTGTAGGCCCTCTGCTCCTTTGTCGAAGATTAGCTGTCCATAGATGTGTGGTTTTATCTCTGGGCTTTCAATTCTGTTCCATTGATCTGTGGACCTGTTTTTGTACCAGTACCATGCTGTTTTGATCACTGTAGCTTTGTAGTATGTTTTGAAATCGGGGATTGTGATTCCGCCGGCTTTGTTTTTCTTGCTCAGGATTGCTTTAGCAATTCGCGGTCTTTTGTTCCCCCATATGAATTTTAGGATTGTTTGTTCAATTTCTGTGAAGAATGTTCTTGGGATTCTGATTGGGATAGCATTGAATCTGTATATTGCTTTAGGTAGTATGGACATTTTAACTATGTTTATTCTTCCAATCCATGTGCAAGGAATGTTTTTCCATCTCTTTATGTCATTGCCTATTTCTTTCAAGAAAGTCTTGTAGTTTTCATTGTATAGATCCTTCACTTCCTTGGTTAAGTTTATCCCAAGGTATTTTATTCTTTTCATTGCGATTGTGAATGGGATAGAGTTCTTGAGTTCTTTTTCTGTTAGTTTATTGTTAGTGTATAGAAATGCTACTGATTTATGCACGTTAATTTTATACCCTGCTACTTTGCTGTAGTTGTTGATTATTTCTAATAGTTTTTCTGTGGATTCTTTGGGGTTTTCTATGTATAAGATCATGTCGTCTGCAAACAACGAGAGTTTTACTTCTTCGTTACCTATTTGGATTCCTTTTATTTCTTTTTCCTACCGAATTGCTCTGGCCAGCACCTCCAGTACTATGTTGAATAGGAGTGGTGAAAGTGGGCACCCTTGTCTTGTTCCTGTCCTCAGAGGGATGGCTTTCAGCTTTTGTCCATTGAGTATGATGTTGGCTGTGGGTCTATCATATATGGCCTTTATTATGTTGAGGTACTTTCCTTCTATACCCATTTTACTGAGGGTTTTTATCATAAATGGGTGTTGGATCTTGTCGAATGCTTTCTCTGCATCCATTGAGATGATCATGTGGTTTTTGTTTTTCATTTTGTTGATGTAGTGTATCACGTTGATTGACTTGCGGATGTTGAACCATCCCTGTGTCCCTGGTATAAATCCCACTTGATCATGGTGTATAATCTTTTTGATGTATTGCTGTAATCGGTTTGCCAAAATTTTGTTGAGGATTTTTGCATCTATGTTCATCAGTGATATCGGCCTGTAGTTCTCCTTCTTTGTGTTGTCCTTGTCAGGTTTGGGGATCAGAGTGATGTTGGCTTCATAGAATGTGTTAGGGAGTTCTCCATCTTTCTCAATTTTCTGGAACAGTTTGAGGAGAATAGGTATTAAGTCTTCTTTGAATGTTTGGTAGAATTCTCCAGAGAAGCCGTCTGGTCCTGGACTCTTGTTTTGGGGGAGGTTTTTGATTACCGTTTCTATTTCCTTACTTGTGATTGGTCTATTCAGATTCTCCATTTCTTCCTGATTCAGTTTGGGGAGATTGTAGGAGTCTAGGAATTTGTCCATTTCTTCCAGGTTGTTCAATTTGTTGGCATATAGTTTTTCATAGTATTCTCTTATGATCTCTTGTATTTCATTGGTATCTGTTGTGATTTCTCCTCTGTCATTCCTGATTTTATTAATTTGCGATTTCTCTCTTCTTTTCTTGGTGAGTCTGGCTAGGGGTTTGTCAATTTTGTTAATTCTTTCGAAGAACCAACTCTTTGTTTCATTGATCCTTTCTATTGTCTTTTTTGTTTCAATATCGTTTATTTCTGCTCTTATTTTTATTATTTCCCTCCTTCTACTGACTCTGGGCTTTGTTTGTTCTTCTTTTTCTAGTTCTGTTAGGTGTCGTTTGAGGTTGCTTACGTGAGCTTTTTCTTGTTTAGTGAGGTGAGCCTGTATTGCGATGAATTTCCCTCTTAGGACTGCTTTTGCTGCATCCCAAATGATTTGGTATGTCGTGTTCTCATTTTCTTTTGTCTCCAGATAATATTTGATTTCTTCTTTAATTTCTTCAATGATCCATTGTTTGTTGAGAAGCGTGTTGTTTAGTCTCCACATTTTTGCACCTTTCTCTGCTTTTTTCTTGTAGTTGATTTCTAGTTTAATAGCGTTATTATCAGAAAAGATGCTTGATATTATTTCAACTCTCTTGTATTTATTGATGTTTGCTTTGGTTCCCAAAATATGGTCAATCCTTGAGAATGTTCCATGTGCACTTGAGAAGAAGGTGTAACCTGCTGTTTTTGGATGAAGTGTTCTATATATATCTATTAAGTCCATCTGGTCTAATTTTTCATTTAATTCTATTATTTGCTTGTTGATTTTCTGTCTGGATGTTCTGTCCATTGGTGTTAATGGTGTGTTGAGGTCCCCTACTATTATTGTGTTGTTGTTGATGTCTTCTTTTAGTTCTATTAAGAGTTGCTTTACAAATTTTGGTGCTCCTGTGTTGGGTGCGTATATATTTATAAGTGTTATGTCTTCTTGGTGGAGAGTCCCTTTTATCATTATATACTGTCCCTCTTTATCTTTCTTTATCTGTTTTGCTTTGAAATCTACCTTGTCTGATATTAGTATAGCGACACCTGCTTTCTTTTGTTCATTATTAGCTTGGAGTATTGTTCTCCATCCCTTCACTCTGAGTCTGTGTTTGTCTTTGGGGCTGAGGTGTGTTTCCTGGAGGCAGCATATTGTTGGATCTTGTTCTTTGATCCATCCTGCCACTCTGTGTCTTTTGATTGGGGAGTTCAATCCATTTACATTTAGAGTGATTATTGAGACGTGGGGGCCTACCACTACCATTTTGTGTCTTGTTTTCCGGTTTTCTTCAGTTTCCTTTGTTTCTCGTCCCATGGTTTAATCTGTTCTGATGTAGAGCTGCTACTCTCTGTTGTTGTCCTTCTACTTATCTCCTCTGCTCTTGGTTTTGTAGCCCCTTTCCTTTTTTGGATTTTTCAGGAATGAGGGTTTTCCTGAGGATTTCCTGAAGAGGAGGTTTCGTGGCAATGAACTCCCTTAATTTTTGTTTATCTGGGAAAGTTTTTATTTCTCCATCATATTTGAAGGATATTTTTGCTGGGTAGAGAATTCTCGGCTGTAGATTTTTGTCCTTCAGATTTTTGAATATATTATTCCACTCTCTTCTAGCCTGTAAAGTTTCTGCTGAGAAATCTGCTGATATTCCCTTCTTTCTTATTCGTGACTTTCTTCCCTTCCCTCCCTCTGCCTTCCCTTCCCTTCCCTTCTTTCTTTGTCCTTCCCTCTCAGTCTCTTTCTCTGTCTCAGTTTCTGTTTCTCTCTTTGCAATTCTTTTTATCCTTTTCTGTTTCTCTCTTCTCTTCCTCTCTTCTTTGTGCCATGTAAGGGTTTGTAGGTTGTTAACTGCACAAGGATACCTTGCCAAGAAGAACAATGAGGGTGGAAATCCAGCCTGCGCTCTGTTTATTGACACATAAGTGCTGGCATGGGGTTTTGTCTGCCCAGAGGAGCATCTTTTTCTAATTTACACAAAAGCATTTTGGGGGCTAACAGCAGCCCTTTCCTTTCCTAGAATGTTCCCATAGGAAGCAGTCATTTTGTATTTCTCTCCTGACCCAGACTTCCTCTGAATCTCAATAGGAGCCTCATTGCCCTCCTTCTCCCACCGCTGACCAAACCCAGGCAGGCTAGAATTGCATTTGTCTCAGAAACATATCATTAAAGAAGTGTTTCTACACTCTTCTAGTCCTTTCATCTTTTTTCCGGTGATCCTTTATTTTTTGGGTGGCTCTTTTGAGTAGAAAGCTAACCTTTCCATCATTTGCCTTAGATGTTTAACACTCATTTTCTCTTCTCAATTGTCTATGTAACTAAACCCTCCTAAGCTCTTGTTGATCCATTGGCAGTGGCGGTGTTTATTTAACAGTCCTGTTTGTTCCACAATCTCTGACCAGAAATACTGAGGAGGGCATATCTGTGCTTCGGCAAGCTCTGCACAGTCAGAGAACCATGGATGTGGAAGTTCAAGTTCTTGGAATGCTCTTGAGATTAAGGTTCATTTCTAATTTTCCCTTGTATCTGTAGTGCCTGGCACATTGCTTGACGTATACCAGGCATTCATCAAGACTGGTGAATGCCTCAGTGAGGAAGGGCATGAATAAACCCTCCTCTACCCGCAGGCTGCCTAGGAGACTCATCCTGGTGATGAAAGTAGCCGTTACAAATCCCCAGCAAGGTGGGCACAGTGACCCTCACTTTCAGCTGACCGGGGCTACAGTCAGATGATACCTGGCTTAGGCTCTTGTGAGATGCAAGAAACAGGATCATGCTAAGGTTAAGCCAGTTAAAAAACATAAAGTATGTGGGGAAAGCCAGGGAAGCCAGAGACCAGCTCAGTAGCCATAGAGCAAGGCCTCATGCTAGGTCACTAAGTTAGGAGTGATTGCTCCTTGATCTAGTGTTCTACCACTGTGGTGACAGCAACACCATTTTGGTCTGCCTCTGCTGTTCCCATTGACTGACTTCTTGCTCTCCTCCAACCTCGCAGCTTCTGCTTGGTGCCTCGTCTTGGAGAGTCTCTCAGCGTCTGGAATCCCTTCTTTCTGATTGGCTCTCTCTGTACATCCCCTCATCCAGCTTTTCTAGAGGGGCTCTAACTGGGTCGGTGGGCCACATCCAGCAGAGGTCCCTCTGCAGTGTGCAGAGTACTTGTGCCATGCTGCCTCAGGGACAGCGCCATATGTAGATATGGATATGTGTATGGGAAGCCCCTCAGACAGACTCGGGGGGCAGGCATTCGAGGCTTCCCAGAAATGGTTCTAGTGCATGGCCTACCTGCCTGGTGAGGATTGCTGCTGTCTCATGATTGTCAAACCAGAAATGTCATATCCCATTCAGCACTGACCCATTTAGTGCAACTTGCCCCAGGAATACTTTTACAGTATTCATTTACAAATCCAGTATGGCACTGAACAGCGGCCAGTAAAAGAACAATGGGACAGGTCAACCAGGAGAGGGAGCACCATTGAAGCTCTTGCCACTAGGCCATCGCAGGTCATGGAGACCTAGCTTTCCTTGGTTCACAGTCACTTTTACTTGGCTGTGATTTCTCTTTGCGTCTTTGTCTCAAAGTGGCTGACAAAAGGTGTTAGAGGTTCCTCAAAAGTGCCAAGGGAGAGGACCACACTGGTGTGTTTTACCGAAGTTTGACTCTCCTTCAAAAAAGTGGTTCAGAAAGCAGAATTAGGCCATTAGGGATTGGCAGAAATCCTGTGACATTATGAAAAAAGGGCATAATAAAGCTCACTGCAGCCTGGGAGGGCTGACTAAAGATTGTATGGAATGGGAAGAAATGACGGAGCTTGCCAAGCTTCAGGGGATTTGATGAGAACAGTCACCGTCTCTTTAAGTATGATGCTGTAACGGTCATAACGGTTCAGTTGGTGCTCTCATTTTGGGGAATGTGTTATCTTCACCATGCCCTGCCCCCGTGCTATTTCCCAATGAACACAAGACAATAACCAGGAGAAGAGCCCCAGTCTTTCTCCTATCCTCACACAACTGGAACTCACTGGGATTTTCTCTGCTAATGTGAGGAATAAACAGGTTGAATCTGTTCTCTTGTCCACAGTGAGTGTCACCACAAGGCCAGACACCATTTCCCTTTTTGGAGACTTGGCAGCTAGCCCAAGCCTCTTGCCTGAGATTTGGCGGGGTGGGGGGGGGGGGTGCCGGGGGAGGGGGCGGGCTGGTAATTAAGGAGATGCTGCCCAGGTCATTGTCCTTGTCCTTCTTGATCTCTCCCTTTAAGCGACAGACTCAGTCACTGATGCCATCAATCTAGCACATTTTATAAACAGTAAATTCATTTTAAAAACCTGCCACTGAGCAGCCATCTGTCTCCATTTTTGTCAATCTGCTATTATAACAATGCAACTGTACTGTGAGTTCGTCTTTCACTAAAAACTCCTTCATCTGAAGGCGAACGTGTTGAACATGGAGATAAGAGCTATGGCCAACTGACAGCATTTCCACCCACTAGCCTTTCATCACTGGGGTCTGGAATTTAAATCTTGTTTTTGACCTAAGGTGATGATATTGATGGTTTCTGTATTTTGCTGTGCTTGATTTATATACTTTGAGATTACAGAGTGTTCCCACATCCTGATTTATTACTTATTAGGTAGGAAAAAGGCAGACAAGTGTTATTACCACTGAGCAAGCAAAACAAGTTGGTGGGTAAACTGAGGCACAGAATAGTTAAGTGCCCAAGGTCAGATAGCAAAGGAGGAGAAATTGGAATGTATCTTGGAGCTATGATCTCTCTCCTGAACAACTGAGTCATCTCCCTTTATCTGTTTTGTTTTTTTTGTACCATTCAAGAATTTCACAAAAGCACTACACATGGACACTATGCTCTCCAGAGGCCAGTCTGAACATAGCAAAGAGAGTTGGAACTAGCTCTGAGCTGAGTTGTAAGAAGAAGCTGACACCTGGATCCCCAGCCAGCTTTTAATACATAACATCCTACAATGTATTCTCCTTGCAGCGCTTAGAACCTCTTGCCACTAATCTTTTTTATTAGGGGGAAAACATATTAAACAAAACCAAAAAACCTCAACAACATAAAATCTCTGAAACCAGGCCAAGGATGCAGACAGCACCAGAAGGGATTGTAGGCAGTGGAAACTCCTCTTGCAAAGGAAGCTTGTTAACTTATGCTCAGTCGCCACATGCTTGTCTCTAGATAGAACCATTTGCAAGAGTTTGGAGTGTCTTTTTCTGTGCTTACCATTAATGAATACCCTTAAAAGTCATTTTGGATGATAGGAGAAGAGTTTAGGTGGGAAGCAGGTTTTCAGAGCTCTTGAAAATTCCATTATTTCCATGACTGTGGCACACCTTATCTGTTAACATGGAGACTTATCTAAAACAAGTCAGATCTAATCTGTAAGCATGGATTTCAAGGAAGGAAGCCATCCCATTGTTCTCATTCCTGTGGTGTCCTGGCCTGTTATTACTTGCATCACTCCCCTCCACCTTCCTGAGGAACATGCTCGGCCTTGACACGTTCCCTCTATTCTCTGTGTTAATCCTCCTCGTGTCTTTCCCACTGCTTTATTCTTGTTTTTGATACATTGAGCATAGCACACCCTTCCTGCCGGAATTGAAAGGGCCAAGTTCCCTTTGAGCAATCAGTGGACTCCGAGGATAACACTTTTGCTTTCTTCTTGTTCCTTGGGGTGATGATTACTTTTAAGTATCAACTTGAGTAGGTTATGGTGCTCAGTTGTTTGACCAAACACTAGTCTAGATATTGCTGTGAAAGTATTTTTTAGATCTGATAAAGGTTTAAATCAGAAGACTTTGAGTAAAGCAGATTATTCTCCACAATGTGGCTGGGCCTCATCCAATCTGTTGAAGACCTTAAGAGCAAAGACAGGTTTCCCAAAGAAGGAGCAGTTTTCCGCAAGACTGCAACATAGAAATTCTGCCTGAGTTTCCAGCCTTCTGGCCTGCCCTGCAGTTTTCAGACTCAAGACTGCAATATTAACCTGAATTTCCAGCCTGTTGACCTGCCCTAAAACTTTTGGATTTGCCAGCACCAAATCCTCCCATTCTTTTCTTTCCGAAGGACTGGCAGGCTATTAAAGCAGTTTGGAGCTTGTCCGGTCCTGCCTCTTATTAGCTGTGAGATCTTGGTCGGGTTACAAACATCTCTGCTCCTCTGTTTACTCAAACTTTAAATAGGAATAAAGAGCCTTTCTGCACTACCCAGAGAGGGGCCCACACCACGTTGTTTTGAGTTCCCATCATAACTTAAAGAGAAATTTTCACAATATCCGGAGCCCTTGATGTCCTGTAAATGAAAGAGGGTGTCCTCAACTTCCTTGCAGCAGGAACCCACTTAGATGGCACCAACCTTGACTTCCAAATGGTTCAGTACAAAAAGAAAAGTGACGGCATCTACATCATAAATCGGAAGAGAACCTGGGAGAAGCTTCTGCAGATAGCTTGTGCCATTGTTGCCACTGAAAACCCAGCTGATGTCAGTGTCATAGTGTCCAGGAATACTGGCAGCAAACTGTGCTGAAGTTTGTCACTGCCACTGGAGACACTCCTGTTGCTGGCTGCTTCACCCCCGGGACCTTC
Organism: Equus asinus; assembly: GCF_041296235.1. Lineage (NCBI taxonomy): Eukaryota > Metazoa > Chordata > Mammalia > Perissodactyla > Equidae > Equus > Equus asinus. The sequence goes on along the minus strand of NC_091800.1, from coordinate 31,136,367 downwards.
ATTAGCTAGATGCAGGCAGCCTTCTGGGAGCTGAGACTTCAGTGGTTACAGATCCCAGGACTGATCACCAGCCTCTCACAGTAGGTGTCCTAATGTGTCTACCATCGCTCTGTGTAACACAGACTCTCTTCTGCACTGTGTGGACATTGCTATACCACACAGCAGGGGAGCCCACTCCGTGGGTCTGATGTGGTGGACACTGGCCTGGGAAATTTTGCACATGTAGGGTACCATCTCCTGTGAACACCCATGGGAGGTCATGCTTGATCTCTACTTGTGCAGAGATCCTGAAGAGACTGAAAAGGAAGAGCAGGCCACTGCTGAAAAGGCTATGACCAAGGAGGAATTTAAGGGTGAATGGACCACTCTAGCTTCTGAATTTACTGCTGTTCAACTCAAGGTCGCGGACTGGTCTGCAGGTGCACAGGTGTCCTCTTGGCCTATCCAGTAGTTCCCCACTAAAGACTGGTGCCCTCAGCTTGCCACTGACAACTGGACTGCTGCTCCCACTGCTCGGGACAATGAATGGATCAGAACAACCACTGAGTGGTTTTTTTTTTTTTTTGAGGAAGATTAGCCCTGAGCTAACATCTGCTGCCAATCCTCCCCTTTTTGCTGAGGAAGACTGGCCCTGAGCTAACATCTGTGCCCATCTTCCTCCACTTTTCTTTTTTTTTAATATGTGGGATGCCTACCACAGCATGGCTTGCCAAGCGGTGCCATGTCCGCATCTGGGATCCGAACCAGTGAACCCCAGGCCACCAAAGCAATACGTGCAAACTTAACTGCTGTGCCACCAGGCCGGCCCCGACTGAGTGGTTTTAAGCTGTTCTTCCACGAACTCTTAAACAGAAAATGGAAATAAGGTTGACAAAAGAGGAATAAAGAGAGTATTTGCTGCTAGCTTGTTATGAGGATTAAATGATGGTGCACCTGACACACAGCAAACCCTATATGTTTATTAAACTAATCTAGTAGCACAGTCTATTGATTTGGTGTTATAGGCATAAAAAGATGTCCATGTGTGTGCTATCGTGTGAGGAGTGGTGGAGAAAAATGTGGAATGCCTTTCATGTATTCCCAAATCATTGTTTCTAGTTTTTCTGAAGGAATTCAGTTGGTGTGGTGGTGATGGAAAAAACATGAGCATTTGGAGGTAGATAAACTCACCTTCAAATCCTGGTTTTCCTGTCAGCTAGATTTATGATTTAAAGCAAATGGAATTACCTTTTTGAGACTCTAGACTTTTTAAGACTCTCATTGTGACCCTAGCTTGAAAGAGGTGGAAGTGTGCTTAGAGGGGTCCACAGAGAATTCACCTGAGGGGAGGAACTGGAGGATGCTGCCTTTGGTGCATCGCCCTGGCTGACCAATACTGGGAAAGAAGACTTCTGAATGTGACACTATGTCAACCGCTGGCATCTTCCCCATTTTTGCCACTAAATTTGTCGCAAATTGCTCAAGAAGTATGGCTATAGAAACTTGAAGAATGAACTCCTTATTGGAAGCCTGATAAAGAGATATAAAACCTGGTGAGTAGAGCAGCTGAAGGTATTGAGAGTGGAGGACAGGTGGAAAAGAAGCAGAACAGAGCAGCTGCCAAATGGGGAGGGTCTTTGACGTGAACAGTGTGAGAAGTCTCGACTACACACAAGGGCGGGGGCCTGGCGGGGGCCTGGAACCCTAGGGACGTTACTTGGTGGTGGTATCCATTTTGAACAACAAAAAAAAATTGAGATCTTTTCTCTCATACTCTAGAGCAGTGGTTCTTAGCGAGTAGAGATTTTTCCCCTCAAGGGACATTGGGCAATGTCTGGAGTTACTTTTTACTGTAATGTCTAGGGTGAGGAGTGCGAGTGTCATCCAGTGGGCACCTAGAGCTGCTAAATGTGCTACAATACACAGGGCAGCCCCACAACAGAGCATTTATCTAGCTCAAAATATCAATGGTGCCAAGGTAGAGAAAGCCTGCTCTAGAGGCCCTCCCCACCCTGAAGGAAAGGGAAGCTGTCCTAGTAGGTACTGACAGATTGGTGGCAATAGAAACATAGGAGTCACATTGCTTCTTGAAGGAGAACAGGACACTCAAGTGTATTTTGGATGTTTCCTCCAAGACAAAGGATTTCATTGACTGCCTAATGTGATGCTGTGGGTGCAGCTACACCAAAACCAGGTACGGATCATAGATTTGGAAATGATTTTGAGAACAATTCCCCTCCTTGCCTCAGCATGGTGGTGAGGCAAAGCCAAGATGGATTCCAGGACAGTAAAATAGCTTCCCTGACGAAATGACCTTGTCTCTGCCGTTGAGTTGGTGCTTTCCGTGTGGTATTGCTCCAGGTTCCATCTCCCCAGTTAGAGGGCAAGCTCAGAGCTGCCAAAGGCTATGAATCCTCCCTGTCCTGGGCCTTCTACCATTCCTAACAAAGGGCAAACCCTCAGGAAAGAAACGTTTAATGAAGGAAAGTTACCACCTAGCTTAATGTAGCCCAACAGGCTGACAACCTGAAAAAAAATTAGGACAGGAAGAAGAAAACCATCCTCAGTGATGACCGTTCTAAAATCAGAGTCTGCAGTACAGGTATTGTATTTCCTCAGAATATTAATATGCCCTCACTGGAATACATCATCAAGATTTTACTGGAAAATTAGAAAAGGCAAGGGAAGAGTTTCAGGCTGGAAGGATATTTTGAATATCTTAAATGATTGATATAAATAAATTAAAAATGAATTTGTTATGTTCAGGACCAGATTAATGACAAGGCAGTAAGTTTTGGGTCATTTTTATGATGGCAGATGAGGAAGCCTCAGAGGATTCTTGTGTCCCAAAGAGCTTTTCATTAAAATATTGTCCAGATTCTTCAAGCTGAAAGAGAGCAGAAAGAATGGTATTTCCAATCTACTCTGTTTAAGAGGTTGTGATCTGCTCCAGGTCCCTTAGTTAGTGGCAAAGCCAGCACTAAACCAGATTCTGGGCTACTAGACTATCACCCTGTGCTTCATTGCCTGCCATTTGCCGTGGTTCTGACCTTCCACCATGACAGGTAGGGAGATAGAAAGATGATAGGTGTTTGGTCAGCCAAATATGGGTGCACATCCCAGCTTTGCTTCTCCCTTTCTATGGGGCTTGCTGAACTTTTCTTGGTTTTCTCATCTGGGAGTAGAGAAAATAATTACCATGAGCAGTTCATTTATCAGTGCCATGAAAGCTTCTAGGTCCCCTAAGGCTCTTTATTGTAATACAGTTATTACAATGAGCTTTCATAACTTTGACTAGTGTTTCTCAGACTGTCATTCAGGGAACACTTGTTCTGCAGATGTGTTCAAATATTTTCTATCACGAATGTGTTTCACGGTGAAATAAGTGTGGGAGACACCAGTTAAACCAAGGCAAACAGACATAGGAATTCACAGACACTTTAATAGGTTAATGGGTACTGGGACTCACCAAGAGGATATAATAAGCAGAATTTCACAAATTTGTATGACATAGAGCCCTTTCTTAGTGGAACACCTCCTAACATCTTGTGGGACACTAGTTTCCATGGAAGACAGCTGGGGAATTATGGTAGGTTGATTGCACTGATGGCCCTACCCCTTGTTTCTGAGCTCAGCCAAGTGACTTATTTTGGCCAATCAGTTGTTAGCAAGTGTGATACAGGCAGAGGCATAGAAAGTCCTTGTGCGTTGAGGCTTGTTCTCTTGCTGCTCTCCATAATCATGAACTTAATCATGCTCTTCTCTTGCTCTTCATCATAATCATGAGTGTATGTTAGAGCTACTCTGCTGAAAGCATGAGAGACTTGTGGAGGAGAGTGGATTTGCCACAGCTGAGGTCATTTGAGATGTACTTACCTCAAGCCAACCGCCACCAGAAACATGATCCCAGCTTGCAGCCAGGGAACCTGGAAAACATGCAAGTGAGCCCAACCAAGGTCAGGAGAAATTCCCAGCTTCAATCACAAACCTGCAGAACTGTGAGCTAAATAAACGATAGTTGTTTTAAGCCGTTAGTTTTGGGTGGTCTGTTATGCAGCATTGTGTGTAGCAATGGAAAACTGATACAGAAATTGGAATGGAAACTGACACAGAAGTGGAATGTCCACTATGTGGTTCCAACTATTCATTTTATTCCCACATGCAAAATACACTCACCCTCTCCTCCCAAGATCCCTAAAGATCCCATCTAATCACATCATCCTGGCTCAAGGTGCAGGATCTTAAGATCTGTAACAGCTCTGAATGTGGCTTCTTGAATACAGTTTTTTTGAGTTGAAGACCTATGAAGACAAACTATTTGCTCCAAAACCTAACATATAGGAGTAAGAAAGGACAGGATAATCATTGTAGACAGTTCATTTAAAAAGAGGAAGAATAGAAAATACATACGAGATGCTCGTTTACAGCAGTTCTGAAGTCTACCCCTGCAAATGCTACCAGGACCTCCAATTCAGAAGGGGGGAATATTCCCTGATTAGGCCTCAGTTCTGCTCCCTGATATTGACTCTCCAGTCCATTGTTTTCTATGGCTCTGTGCTCTACCATCTGGGATGTGTTTACTTTTCTGCTCTCCTTGGCCACCTCTACATCATTTGACCAATTTTCTTCAGCCTACTTCTTGTTTATGGAAATGGGGGACCCAGAGGTTTCCTTACACTTCCTGTTGGTTTTTGGTTTTTGTATAAATTGGCAAAACCTTTTCATTACAGTGCCCTCAATACTTTCGTCATTACAGTGCCCTCAAAACTTTTGTGGGTTTCTTATAAATTTGATGACCCAAAACAACACCTACAATTCTTTTGGAGCTGGATCTCGCTATGGACTTAATTCCTGTTATTTGGGCAAGTCAGGTTGCTGTGGGGCAGTGCTCTTAAGATTTTTAGCAGCCCTTTTGTCTAGCTTAGAGATTCTGCTATGTTCTGCTTTATTTCTTTCAGAGGCCATAACAAAAGGTCTTAAAGATAAATATTTGATTGGATTCTTGCCTCAGGCTGTATTTTACTTTGAGAATCTTTTGCTAACTGGAGAGTCTAGAGACGAGAAACAATTTTCTTTTCCAATCAAGAAGCCCTGGTCCCTCTATAGTCCCTCTATAGTAAATTTGCTATGGGTCAGTTACTTCTCTACCCTTCTTTTTTTTGTAGAAGCTTATCAATATGCAGGTAGCAAGAGCCACTGATACTTTCAACATTCTGCCTGGAAATGCTATTGCTGAAATCCCGAAGTTCATTAGAGGTACATTTGTTATCCTCTGAATTACCACATGTGGCAGTTTTACTGATTTTTTTGGTGTTCTTTTTGTTGTTACATAACCCATGTTGCCATTTTTCCATCCTTCTATGGCAGTTTTCTTATTAGTTTTCCAGACTGTCTGTCGTTTGATCTCAAAGCCAATGACACATTTTTTAGTTTTTGGTTAAAACAGCACCCTAATTCTAAATCACAATTTCTGTGTCCATTATCTATTGCCACAAATAATGCTGCATAACAAGTCACCCCAAAATTCAGTGGTTTAAATCAACCATTTATTGCAGATGAACAATTGCAGCTGAATTGTACTTCTTTCTCTGACATGTTCTCTTGAGAGGTCAACTGGCTGTCAGCTGATGTAGGATGGCCTTGGCTCAGGCCACTTGTCTTTACATATATTCTTCATCCTCCCATGGGCTAGCCCAATGTGTTCTCATAGCCATGTCAGAGGGCAAGAGTGCAGAAACCCAGTTGTGCAAGAGAACAAGCAGAAACTTGCAGGTGCTTGTCAAGCTTCTGCTAACGTCTCATTGGCCAAAAGAGGGCAAATGACCAAGTCCAGAGCTGGAGTGGGAGGAGAAGATAAAGTTACAGGGAAGGAAGTGTGGATATAGATTACCATTAAATGGAGCTATTAATAACCTCCATCTATAATAGGAATTGTTTCTACGAAAATATAAAATTTCCTGAGTTAGAACCTTGTTCCATGTCCTTATGAGTTAGCTTTCTCAGTTTCTTTTCCTTTTCTGGTTCTTTCATAAATTTGTTTGGATATTTTCAAATCCACCTACATTTCTTGCCAGTATCATCTTTTCAAAGTAAGTTCCATATTTTTATTACCTAAAGGTTGAGTGGTACCTTCTCTTATTTGTCCTAAGTTAATCATCCTACTGGGAAGAGCGAATAGCTGATAGAAATAGAGGGAGGAGAAGGAAGAACCTGAGGGAGCAAAAATGATTGCTGAAAGCAGAGTTTGAGTGTCAATGAAGTTGTGAATGTGTGTCTATGTGGTTACATGTGTGTACGTTTGCATTATGTATTATATGTGCATTCATGTGTGTACATTAATTTTTATTAGTATGCGTATGTGTGAATATATACATATGTGTGCACATGTACATTAATGCACGTATATATGCACGGTGGTGGGTGTTCCTTCCAGTTTATTAAAAAATACCACTACACTTGACCTGATAAATCAATGAAACAGTGCGATGAGTACTCCCAGGGCAAAGCCTTATGGGAAAAGAAGAAAATATGAAATAGGAGTCATAAAGGTTATAAGAACAAAGCAGGAGTTGAGGGCTCCTGCAGCCCATTCTACACTCCCAGGTTTGAGAAATTCCAAATCAGGGTAAAGAGCATTTCCTCACCCCTTTTCTCTGTACGTCCTTCTTCAAACTTGGATGCTGGGGAAATATGCGGCAAAACATCAATGTTGCCTTTCCATAAAGTAATATGAAACAGAGAAGCACAAGAGAGATTTTATCCCTTCAGTGTGACCAGGGAGAAGATATCTAGTCCTTTCTCTGTCTCAAGAATGGGATATTAATCTATTTCCTCTGAAGTATTTTATATTTGAGGAAACATACCAGGTTTGTCTTTGCCAAGAGGCTCTTCCAAGAGGCCTGGTTTGAGTTAAGATCTTTACTGGTTATTCACCAATTTCATGAGTCCCTAAAACCTCCCAGTGAGGCCACAGGAATCTGCAGTTCTTCGGAAGTCCTAGCTCTCGTTGCACCCAGTCCACCAGGCTCTTGGGACTGTTGGCAGATTTCCTGTTATATTGTATGAAAAAATTTGTTATTCCAGGGAGGAATCAGGAAGTTGATTCCACTTGATATGTTAGTGGCGACCTCTAAGGGGAAATACTTTTCAATTGGCAGGAGCTGTGAGGCCATGAGATTGAAAACTTTTGCTAGAAAAGTTCTATAATGTTCAACAATCTAATAAGACCGACTTGGTCTGTTGATTACAGAAAGACTCCATGAGATAGTTGTTACTATTATTCCCATTTCAGAGATTAACTATCAAAGAGATTAAATCATGTGCCTATGGTCACTCACTTGGGATAACTCTAGAACAATGTTCTTGAATACCTCACTATACTGCTTCTACCACCTCTACCACCTGTGATCTACCCCTTCCAGGACCAAAAGGCTGGAAGCTTCATTTATAAGTTTCTTATAGTAAGTGGCAATACAAAATGTTTGACTGTAGGTTGGCACAGTCTAAATTTCACTGTCCATCCTCTGCTACCCCCAGGCTGACTGATATCAGGTCCACGAAGCCTTTTCTTTGGCATACATTGAACGGAAGTTACTTCTATATGCTCAAAGAACAGAGAATAAGGAGCAAAATGCTACAGAATGACTGCTCAGCCTTAGGAAATGACAACTATCCTCACTAAGAATGCATAGCACTTCTTATTTGAAACTTGATTGACTGTGATCGTAAGTCATAAAAACGATGCATGATATGTTGATTTGATGTAACAATCAATGTCTGTTTAATAAATGACCCACAGTGGTTTTCACACACTATCTCCACCTGAAGACAATGTTTGACTTCCCAGCTCATAGTTCACGTTCTAGCTCAAAAATTACTAGAGAAACAAATCTTCACTTATGCATAAACATATTCCAAAGCAAAAGATTTATCGATGAGAGCCTCAAATTGACCAGTTTTTAGCTTTTTCTTCTAAAAAGAAGAATGCTTTCCAAAAAGAGATCGGTAACAGATGTAGTGGATTACATAGCACTTGCTCAGATACGAAAAACAGATGAAATGGAATATTCTGGTTTGTGATTCAGTCTTATTCTTATCTACATATAGTTCTTCTTAAGTGAACTTGACAGTGTTGTGGGCTGATATTAAGATAGACTACTTTAGTAAACAAGAAAAAGGGTTTCACTCCCCACAATAGCAAATGAGGTTTATAATAGAAATTTCTTTGTGCAGGGGAAGACATTACAGTTTTCCACATAATAAATATTATATTTGCTAGACAAAAAAGAGTGCCTTTCATTACATGCAATGCACTGTTGTACAACTACTTTTTTTCTTTCCATAGAAAAGTACCATTTTCTACTGTAAAATGTCTGCAATTTATTTTTATGAGTCTGTTTTCCCATGAACTAAGAACATTCCATTACATAGCTCTGTACTGATAACTGTACATTATTATGTAAGAGGGGAAACGTGCAGTACAAATGTCTGAGCTTTATTGTTTGGGTGTCTGTACAATTCTGAGAGTGGGCAAACAGAGTTAAAATTTTGGACCAGAACAGCTAATTTTATTAACACAACCAGTCTATAATTACTAGATTTACTGGAGTCCTTTACATCGATATTCTCGGCAACTATGATAGATGTATATGTTCTCTAAAATAATACTATCGCATGCTCCAGCAACAACTATAATTTTTCCTGACAATGTCTCTGCTGGCTTAAAAAACATAATTAATACTTTATTTAATCCTTGCATTCTGTATACCTAGTTGACCATCATTCAAAATGGCAATTGCCCAGAGACATATAGTTTCTTCACAGTTGAATGTATTTGACCCTGATTACTATTTATTGGCAATATACCAAATAAGTAAAAAGGGAGCTGGAACAAAGAATTCTGGCTGTACATTTTCTCCATGCTGAGGTCACCATGACAGTGACTGCCAATTTGCCTGTAAGCACTGCGAAGGGCTTTGCAGGTTAGAGAATTACAATTATTTTGCTTATGTCAGTCTTAACCTTGAACACATTTAATGGACAATGTGTGGTATGATGCTTGTCTTACACTTATTTTACTCTTCTATTTAGAAACACAAACATTGACTCTTTATCCCCAAGGACAGGGATAAGCTGCCGGGGAAAGGGCTTGCCTGCTTTGCTTGGTTGGGATGATGTATCTAAAATGTACTTTTGAAGAAACCAGTACCTGCAGCCTGCCTGGCTCTGAGTGAGGCGCTTCATGCATGCTATCTTATTTAACCAGCACAGCAGCCCTATGAAGAAGGCGCTAACATTACACGAATCTGCGAAGAGTGCCTCACTCTGGTTAAGTAATGTGCCTTAGTCACAAGGCCAGTGAGTGTCGGGGCCGGGACTCGACTCTGACACAGCCCAAATACTCTCCCACACGGTATGAGAAATTTCCAAATGTTTGAAGCCCAGAAATGGAAAAAAAAATCTGCTTGAAAACAGAAGAGGAAATTTGGAGGTGGTGGACTAGAGACACAATATTTCTAGTGATCTAATGTATGAACACATTCACTGTAACTTGTTAATTTTGAAATGTTCATTTGGTGTGCTATCCGTAAAAGTATAGCTTATTCAGATACCAATGACAGATGTTGAATATACACACCAACCTTTTACCATTTTGATATAAAGTGAGCCAAGCTATAAGATTTTAGGAATCTAACATCTCTTTACGTTCTCAGTTTATGAGAAGAACTATGAGTATTACGGTAAAAGAGTTCTTATGTTTTTGAGATAAAATATCTTTTATTGAGTCCAACAAATAAACAGAGCAACCATTTTTAGAAAAAGGATAAAAAAGAAAACAACCTCAAAGTAAAACATCCCCAACACTTACCAAGAAATAACTTGTCGCACATCATCTTTGTCGCATGGATATTTGTTTAAACAGTCTCGTTTTCTACACAATTGCTACCTACTTTTTCTACTTCTCCCATTTCATTTTTATCACCCTCAATGAAAACGAGATGTTTATCCAGATGGAAACAAGCTTCTCTATACTTTCAAATGTTGTTTTGATCTGATATTCAATAAAAGTGTGTATTTGCAAACTTAGACAAGTGACTATTCCTTGCTGCAATAGGTAAAGGATACCTAAGCCAGCAAGAACATTCATCATCCACTGGAATATTATTCAGCCTCAAAAAGGAATGAAGTTCTGCAGTTCAGTGGGTACTAGGGGAAGGGGTTGAGGGAGGCACGGGGGGTGAAGGGGAGCATTTATATGGAGACAGACAAGAAATAATATACAAGTGAAATTTCACAATGATGTAAACTATTATGAACTCAATGAAAAAAAAAAAAGAGGAATGAAGTCCTGACACATGCTACAACATGGATGAACCGTGAAGACATTATGCTAAGTGAAAAAAGCAAGACACAGAAGGACAAATGCTGTTATGATTCCAGATACATGCCAGACCTGGAATAGGCAATTCAAAGAGACACAAAGTAGAATAGAGATTACCAGGGGCTGGAAGGAGGGGAATAGGGAGTTATGGTTTAATGGGTACATTAAAGTTTTTGTTGAGGAGGATGATGAAAAAGTTATATAGTGGTGATTGATTACATAATATTGTGAATATATTTAATGCAATTGAATTGTACAATTATGAATGGTTAAAATGATAAATATTATGTATATTTTACCACAATGAAAAATTTTTTAAAAAGAAGGTGATATTTCTACCAAGATCTTACAACTGAGAGGCAGAAAATTCTAGCATCTATTACCGGACATAATATCTCAACACGCTTTGATTCAACAAATTCAGAACGTTCCTGTGTGGGCTCTTCTTTCATTCATTTGGTTCATTAATTCATTTGGTTCTATAAATATTTATTTAAAAGTCATGGTATTTCATATCAGACTGAGGGACTAGAGGGATGAGTAAGGGAGGTTTCCAGCCTGCAGGACTGGGAGAGACAGCCACATCCACAAGTGATTAAGATACACAATAAAGGCTGCAGTAGAAATATAATGACTAGTAGTGGGAACTCAGGAGAGGAGGCTCCTAAGGGGAACAGGGCTTCATAGAAGAGTTGATAATTGAGCTGGGTTTGAACTTTGAGAATAAATCGGGTTGCTCTGAGTATTTCAATAATATGCAGTACATTATCGCTCACACTTTCTGTCTTGGTATCTTGGATCTAAGATATTTGCAACCTTATCCAATATTTTGTAATTTTTTTCCCTTGTGTATAAACTAACTGGTCCCTGGAGGCAGAAAAATATCTTGTTTCATTCTCTGCCCTTCTTTCTAAACATTTATAAGCAAAACCACTTTGAGAAATAATTTAAAGTAAATGAGATGTGCCCAGATCCCTCAACGAGCTTGTAGTCTGGTAGGGAGATGAGGCAAAGACAGCTGGGCAGTAAGTGCCTTAAGAAATAGTGTGGGATGGCTGTGCAGAGGCAGGAGAAATGACTTTTTCTAGGGGATAAGGAAAACCTCATGGAGGAGGAGGTCTTTGCATTTTCCTCTTAAGGCTGTATAGAATTGTGATAACTAGACGTGAGTAAGGTCATTTCATTTGGATAGGAAGATATGAGCAAAAGCAGAAAAGCAAAAAATCTCAGTCCTATTCAGGGAGGCAGTGAAAAAGAAAGCCAGAAAGGCCCGGTGGGGCCTGGTTATGAGGACCTGCAGACCTTCAATGTTCTGCTTATTCTTGGAATCCAAGAACCATGATCCGTTACGGGGTAGATTTAGGAGAGAAAGACTAAAGCATGGCTTTTGCCAAGCGGTGCCATGTCTGCACCCAGGATCCAAACCAGCGAACCCCAGGCCACCGAGAAGCGGAATGTGTGAACTTAACCACTGTGCCACCGGGTAAAAGTAATATCTTGAATACTTGCCTTTTTTATGATTCTTATGTAAGAAAGCAGGAAGGAGATATAATTTAAAGCTCTATACTACTTGTAATTAAAAGAAACAGAGGAAGTCCAAATTTTGTCTAAATTGTCGGTCCAAGAGTCAATTCTTTTTCTAACTTATATGTTTTCCAGCAAACATACAAATAAATCAATCCAGGAATTAATAATATTAACTAATTGGCTATTTTGTACCTGCCCAAGAGGACACAACACAAAACATTTATGTTGATTTTATTTGGATGCTATATCTTGGTATTTTCAAACAGTATCTACTCTAATGCTGTATAATCTCTTTTTCTTAGTACTTTCCACTCCACAATTTTTATATATTCCTATTTGAAATTATGTCATGTCTTTTCATGTCACTCATGCATTTAATCATTTAAAAATGATGGGATATGAGATGTGACAATAATGTGAGAAAGGTTTCTCAAGGAAGAATTAAAATATATGAAAGAATAATTTGCAAAACAAACATGGTAGAAGTCATATTTATTGAAAAAAATTAATATCTTTGCTATAAAATTTGTAACAGGAATATTTACTGAATGTTTATTTTGATGCATAAACCTGAATATTACATACCAAGTACAAGACAGTAGCACTAGTTTTCCCTTTATTTACATTTTATGAAAATTGTTATGCAGTCCATGTTAAAAGAACTTATGATGGAGAATTGTTACATTAGAAAAATAATATTCTTGATAAAGCATTCTCAAGGAGTCCAATCACATTTTCTGCCTCTTCAATAAGGCAAAAGTCCCTGGAACAGCATATAACTTAATTTACAAAATACAATAAATGTTGAGACACATATTCAAGTTTTCTTTTGGTATGATCTTTTCCTCACTGTAAAATTACATTTTTTTTTTTTACTGAAACAGAAAGACTTTCAGGAAAATGTCATTGAATGATTTCAGCTATACATTACATATACAACTCTGTAGTCTAGCAACAACCATTGCTACACCATCATTAATGTTAAATATTTTGCTTGGCGAGCTATTCTCAAATGTAGTATATTTTAAGATTTTGCCATCATTATGACTGTGGAATCATTGGTTTTCATAGGAAACAGATCTGTCACAGTATGAAGCTTTGTTTGTTTTAGGGAACTGGTACACAATTACATTTCCACTCACAAGAGAACACCACGGATGGAACTAAAGTCAGGCTCTGCGGGCTCCACCAAGGTCCCGAGCTGGGCCAACCCGACACCTCCTGCGCTCACGCTGCACAGCCCTGGCCGGGTTCAGGCGGGTTCTTTTCCAGAGATCTTTTTGCTCTTCACAGTTAGGTAGTTTTAATTCCTTCAAAGGCACACAACTTCCATCTTTTCTCCAGCGTTGCTCCCACACCTGTGAATTCCTGTTTAAACATGCGTGGCAGCCTCATCAAAAGCATTTCGATTTCGTTTGCAGATATCTGTTAGAAAGGAAGAGAAGTCACTTTGGGAAAGGGACTCATCTGAAAGGAGACCAGGGGTTAGGTAGGGATATGCTTCCCAGAGAGACAGACAACATGTGTAGTTTTCTACTTGGCTGTCAAGTAATGTCCTTATAAGAGGAGCACGACGTAAGTGCTGAATGTGATTATCCTTGTCATCCCGAGCACGAGACAATGGGTGGAAAGTTCCAGGTTGGCCCTTCATGTGGATGGCTACCTTCCTGGCAGCGTCACGCCTGAACCGCCCTCCCTTGATACAAAAGGAGATGGGATGGGACTTAACGGGGCTCAGAGCAAATTCATTACCACTCCTGGAAAGCTACTGCGCCCTCATCCTGTTCTATAAAGGGCAGCACTTTTATCCAGCTCAGTGAGGGCCGAGGGCATGCGGGTAGATTTCTTGCCACCTTAACTTCTTTCTCTTCCTTTAGCTGTCACAGGCACCAGAAGATCATGAAGGTTTAACAACAGAAATGAAACCCAAAACCTACAGCCATAGAAGTCTCAATATCCAGTCATAAAATCCAGGTAGATTTGTTTAAGGCAATTTTTTTCTTCTCCCAATTTTTCTTTATTGCATAAATTTTTATACCAATAATTCATTTATTCTTAAATAAAGAACAAATCAACCATAATCCTTCTGCTCTAACACAGCCATTGCTCTTGCTTTCCTGTGGTGACATCCTAATCCATGTGTGTGTATGGGGATCTCATGTAGCAAAGCAGCTAAGACCCTGGAATTGGGACCTGACGTTTTTGTTTGAATCCTGTATCTACTATTGTTATGAGCTAAATGACTCCTACCAAGATAATCAGTCTCTCTAAGCCTCAGCAAGTGGGAATAACAACACTTAATAAGGATGTGTGCAGACTACCAGCTTAGCACAGATTTGGGCACATAGAAATGTTCAATGACTCAGATCTATTATTAGTTTTCAAGGTACAATCACTGTATAGATATCATTTTACAGTCTATACTTTCCATTTAACAATATTAACACTCATTTTAAAGAGAGACCAAAGAGACCAGGAAGTCAAATCAACTGTTCATTCAATACTCACATGGAAAAGATTTTACATGATAGATATATTCAATATTCCTGGGCCTCCAATACAAAACTTTAGATAGAGGCAGTCCTGAAAGTTGAAATCAATTGTATTCTAACATTTCTGTGTGAATTATTTTGAAACCTGAATGCATTTTCCCATAAAACCATGTTAAACGGATTATTAGACTCCAGGTCAACCCACAAAAGCCTATTAAACAGGTTATTGAAAGGTTCATAGTGATTTTGAAAGTACATTTTCTTTCAGGGAGCACTGTGTGAAGCACCCTCACCAGCACCCTCATTTCATTCCTACGACACTCCTATGAGATATGAGGGGCAAATATGATCTATCTCCATCTTATAGCTGAGAAAACTGAGTGAACTACAGAAGTGTCTTATCCAAGACAGAACTTGGGAAGGACCCACTGCATGTGGGTTGGGACCTGGGCATTGGTGTGCTCCCCAGGATTGTCAACAGCTGCAGGTGAAGAAGTAGGGGTGTAGTGCGTTTTTAAAACATCAATCACCTGGGGTACTTGTTAAAAAGATAGATTCTCTAGCCTCTTCTCTGAAGACTTTGATTCAGCCAATCTAGGGGGTAGCCCAGATAATCTTTGTTTTCTTTTGCTGAGGAAGATTCACTCTGAGCTAACACCTGTTGCCAATCTTCCTCTGTTTCGTATGTGGGTTGCCACCACAGCATGGCTGATGAGTGGTGTAGGTCCATGCCCAGGATCCTAACCTGTGAACCCCGGCTGCTGAGGCGGAGTCCACCAAACTTAACCACTAGGAAACAGGGCCAGCCCCAGATAATCTATTTTTAACAATCACCCAAGGTAATTCTTACACTCAAGCATATTTGGGTTAAGAATGGGGACTTAAACTAGACAGGTTTGGTTTTTAATCTAGGCTGTGCCTCAGGCAAGCTGTGTGACTTTGGGTGGGTCATTTAACAGCGATAATTCTCAGTTTCTTCACGTGTACAACAGAAATAACGATGTCTCTCTCTGTGTAATTGTGAGGATTACATGTAAAACGTAACACAGTGCCTAGGACCAATACGCTTTCTATATACACCGATTTATCAATGCTGGCAGAATACAACACACTAATATCAAACCTTTTGTGGCGGATGCGTCAAGCTCTGTGCAGATAAACCAAAGGAAACGAGTACAGAGAGGTATGTGGTCAAACCCAGTTTTGAGTTGGTCCAGAAGGCAATTTTCCTTAAGCTCTATGAGGCCAAGTTATCCTCCTAACAAGCTCCCTTCTTTCTTTTGGGACGAGGACAGCACAGGTAATCTATGTTAGACTCCAGTCCACAGTCAAATTCAACTGATACCCCTGAGATGAGTGGTCCTTCCCCAGATCAAGCAGAAGCCATAGAAAAGGTGACAGATTGAGGTAAAAGCCAGCCCACCACAGGCTTGTTTCCAGCATAACTATCACCTCCCTAGGAAAAGTAGAGAAGAAGCCTTGTGCTATTCATTGAGGAGAGAGAAAGCTGAATTCTTGAGGGTCAAATAAAGATCTGATCTAAAGATAATGTCTATGCAGGAGGCCAGCTGGGGTCAGGTTGGGCAATCCCAACCCAGCAGCCCCACCGCTGGTTTTAAAAGGCATATCAACTCATAATCACTGAGAACTTTTTCCTTGCCAGACTCTTCGGAAAACACTTTCTTTAATTCTCACCACTCTCTCCTAAGAGAGCGAATAGTTTACAAATGAGGAAACTGAGGTCCAGAAAGATTAGGTACCTGGTGCAGGGTAACCCAGGCAGTAAGTGTGGAGCTGGGGTGCAGATCCAGGCTCTCTGCCCTTGTTCTTAACAAATGGTGCCAACCACCACAGGGGGTCGGGGAGTGTGGAGTGAGGTTGGGAAATAATCCTCTTAGTCACTGCTTCTCTGTTCATGGGTGGGGACCACGGGGGAGGGCTCTGTGTACTGGAGGGCAGGCTCCTCTGTGACGAATACTACTTTAGAGGGATATCCACATCAACGGCATAAAACTGAAAATTCCCAACTTAACCAGCTTGTACACATTCATACGCTAATGCTTGAGCACCCCACATGAACCATTCACCAAAACAGCAAGCAAATCATAGGGAATCTTGTTTTCCAAGGTGTCTTGTGACCTGAGCCTAGACTTCAACCTCAAAGGAAGCAGAAAGTGGCATGCAGCAGGAGAGATGTAGCTACCACTTCCTGAGTCATCACTGTGGGCACAGAGTAAGCGCTTTACATGCACTGATCTCATCAGAAAGCTCATTAAACAAGCAAACAAACCCCTCACCTGCAGGAAGAAAGAAATGTAGAGGCAAAAGATTTGGAGTCTAATCATGGCATGATCATTAACCAGTTTCACTGTCTAAATCACTTAATCTCTTTGGGTGTGTTCTCATTTGCAAGACAAAGCAATTGGGAAAAAACTCACTGAATGCTCTCAGTACTTGGATTTGAGTGCTGGTCCTGCCCTATATTAGCACTGGTCTTTGGGCGAGGCATTTAAAATTCACCTGTCTGTAACCACAGATCCACTAGAGGACCAACTTGAACTGAGCCCATCTTATCAGTAGAGTAATTAAGAGTTGTTTTTCAGGAACTGAGAGTCCACCCCTTGTCCAGTTCAGGCCAGTTGAGACCACCAACCCATCAACTGGGCCTGCACAAATGCCCAATAGGTGACCTTTTTGATGTCAGGGGGCCAAAAACTCCACCCTCAGGTCATGGTAATGCTGCTATTTTGTGAACATGCATCCTATAAAGAGGCGTGAAGCTTGACTACAACTTGCGCAGGTCATCAATTACCTCACTTTTCCTTACCTTCAATCATCTCTCTCCACCATTCAGACTGCCCTGCCCTTCATTCCATAAATTTTCCCCCAAGCCCTGGATGGAGGGAGACAGATTGGAGAGCTCTGACTCCTATCTCCTTGCCGGTCAACCTCACAATAAAGCCTTTCCTTTTCTCAAAAGCTGATGCTGTATTAATGGTATTTTTTAATTGGCTTTGGGCAGAGAACCCCTACTTTGTGCGGTAACATGTCCACCAGGTTTTTGCCGAGATCTCAAACTGAGAAAACGTGAGAGGTCTTTTGTGTACTTCGAAACACAAAACAAAGGAGAACCAAAACTTAATAGCACTTACTGTGTGCCAGATACTGTTCGGAATACTTTTCATAAATTAAGTCATTTAATATATACAGTAACCCATAAAAACCCATTTTACAGAGGATGATGGCAAAATTACAAGAGCTGACAAATTATTTATAGGGAGGAGAAGAAAACAGAATTAAAGTAAATGAAGATATTTGTAAAGTAAAAGTTCTTTGGCCATAAGGTGAAAAAG
The DNA here is from genome assembly GCF_041296235.1 of Equus asinus. Classification (NCBI taxonomy): domain Eukaryota; kingdom Metazoa; phylum Chordata; class Mammalia; order Perissodactyla; family Equidae; genus Equus; species Equus asinus. Next base: position 31,118,635 of record NC_091800.1, on the reverse strand, counting down.
AAGGGTAAATTGAATTTTCTCTTGAATTAGTTTTAAAAATCCCGAAATGTCGTACAGGTTAATTTTGTCAGGTTGGGAAAAGGTTTAAAAACCATCAAACTAACCTAAAAGCAGGTTCTCCTTGATCTTTCTTCTGGCATGAGAAATAAACACCTTTAAGGAAATGCTCTGGAATTTAGCTGAGAGCCTTCATTTCCTACCAATAATTTCTTGGTCTTGAGAACTGAACCAGTCATGGCATCATCACATAAAACGAAGCACCAAGACCTCACTGGCCGAGCTCAGAGTGAAATTTACCCATTTCCTCATCAATTGTGCAGGATTCCCTTCCCTGAATCCCTTCTGAGGTCATGGATTCTCTCTACGCTCCTGTTTGTCACAGATGGAACCCTGGGGCCAGGGATGGCTGTTTACTTGCCCAGCTGGTGAGTGGAGGGGCTAGAACTTGGTGCAGGGCCTCTGATGCTGAATCCAGCCCTGCTTTCACAGCACTGCAGTCCCTCTCTCACAAAAATACTATGCGGAGAATCAAATACATGTGGTTAGGAGAATTCTGTGTGGCATTACAATACAGGTAGAAACACATGCTGTGACAGTGAAATATCATTCTCCCATATACCAAGCATTTGGTGCTCCAGAAAGTGGGGAAGATTGTCATAAACATGATGCTTTTATCACTCTCTTATCCTGCTGGCTTTTGCTCCAAGAAATTAGTGGTCTGTATATATGTCTTTGATGTTGTCAGTGGTCCCCCTACCCCTGTTTTGTTTAAAATTTTCTAAGTCTAACATTTATTCTTTTAGAAAGGATTGATTTGCTCTAATTAAAAAAAGAAAAGAAAAGATGAGAAGAAATAAAGGCTCAGTGTAACCAAGGGGCTTTGTGTGGTGGTAACGCTGCAGAGGTAATTTGTAAGATCTGCTTGAATTATTTTCTGAAGTGCTGATTCTAGTCCAAGGCTCCTGCCTCCTTGCCAGGCCTCTCAGAACATGTATAAATTGACCCAGGCAGACATAAATCAATTTTATTATCGGGATAGTTGGCTCCACGTCCCACACCAGTCAGGCAAGGGAAGCTGAGTGATGACGGGTTCTCATCTCAGGTACTGAAAAGACACTGGTATAGGCTTTGTCGAGGCTGGAGAGTCAGGCAAGCCAATTGTAAAACCAGATTTCTTTCCATAGGATAAACTGACTGTTAGACTTCAGTGCACACTTAAATCTTGTTCACTCTTCATATCCCTAGGCAAAGCACGGTGTCAGCACATAGGCACCTTGCAATAAACATTTGCAGAGAGAAATACAGAACGTGGGTGGGGAGAGGAGGGAGGGAGGAAGGACACAAAGGAGGAAGTATGGGAGGAAGAAGGAAAGAAGATAAATAAGTGGGGAATTAGGAAGAGAAAAGGAAAGAACTGGAGTGAAGAGGAACAGGGAGGAAGGAAAGGAGGGAAGAGGAAAAGAAAAGAAAGAAAGAAGAAGATAAATAGAAGGAATTGGAAGAAGGAATGGAAGAATTGGAAAGAGAAAAGAAAGGCTCTGGATGGAAAATGAGAGAAGGCAGGCAGGAAAGAAGGGAGAAGGAGGAGAAAGGGAAGAAATGCGGCATTGACAGCTAAAGGACCTCAGAGGGAAGCCACCAGAACAAGCATAGACTCAAGGATACCTCCTGTTAATCGTGACTTGGACACATTTCGCCCTTCTCCAACTCCTATTTCACTAAATATCTGCCTGCCCAATTTAGCACTTCATTAGTTCACGTCTGATTCTCAAGTTAGTTCATAGATATTATACCATTTCCTCAACTAGACTACAAGTTTTTTGAGAGCAAGTTTCTTTCTTAGATTTCTTTTGTGTCCTGGCCATCCTCCACTCTCCTAGTCCCCCGGACAGTGCAGGGTATGTGAAAAGCAGTAAATTATCCGAGCATCCACTGGGTTCCCTGTAACCTTGTCAATTTCTCTCCCTGTGGCTGAGCAACTCCTTTTTATTCTTTATGTAGCCAAATGGAAGTAGTTACCTCCTATACTTCATATGTCATATGCTCTCTAGAGGTGCTGTGATATCTAAAAAACACAGTCATTACAGCCTAAGCAACAGAAAACTCATTCACTCATTAACATACTGTGACAGATGGCTATTTAGGAGAACACCAGAATATACATAATATTAAAGATTATTCAGGTGGGCAATCTTACAAACCCTATTGGGAACGTTTTTATCCATACTTGGTGCCTAACTATAATCTGGGAAAGAATGCTCTACAATTAAGGCTGATTTGAATTTCCTTGGAATTGACAAGATATTTTAATTTCGTGTTTCCAGAGGTAAGATTTTAGTCAGAAATGCACGTCATTTGCTCCTCTGATGAGAAATGTGCACATGCCCATGAGCACCCAAGCCCATCACCAACAGTGGTCTCATGCCAAAATGGCAGGTCTTTCTAAATCCTCCAGCATCTACGGCTACACTATGTTGAGTCTGGTTTTTAGAATCGAGTCTTCCATTTAGTAGGCCTAGGGAAGAGGCTGCAGGTATGTAGGGGGGCAGCCAGGCACACTTGGATGACTGGGTCTTTGTCTCCTAAAGAATACATAAACTAGGGGAAGAGAGAGGAATCCATCCTCTTGACTGTAAGATAGGAAATATTCATCTGCTAATGCTCAACTCAAACGTGACTTCTTTGCTGCCTAGGATCAGCAAGTGGGCTTAATGGCTTGGGGCTGGTATGGGAGATTCTGTGTATCGATCAGAAACCATTTTCAAGATAGTGTTGCTTATTCTGAAGAGCTTATCTGCCTGTGCCCAGGGCACAATTTTTGACTCAGCAAAACTTCAGGAAGCCATCTCCCCCCACCACCCTGGCCCTATCTTCCTCTGAATGACTCTTCCTGACTTGGTCATATGTTTCCAATGCAAGAGAGCTGAGTAAATGAGAGTGAGTGGTTTAGAAGAGACTGAGAAGAAAAAAATATGCAAATATCATTATCAAGAGCAGGAGGAATATTTAACTGGAAAATGGCCTATCATTGGGCTACACAGTTTTAGGGAGCCATGTACAATTTACATGCCCAGCATAATTTAAATTAATTCCTGTCTCTCTTCCATTTCTAATCATTCTTATCCACATATATGGCCTTTGGGAAAATCCTAATAAAAACAGCTCCATTAAGGCCGGACTGAGCCTGCTTTCCTCGCTCTCATCAGCACTGGGGTAGGCAGAATCTAAATGCTATCTTATAACAACTGTGGCAATGGTAATGCTGTCCAATCTCAAGGAACCATGTTGTTCTAAGTGGAAATTTTAAAAAGCCGTCCCACTAGAGTCAGCAAACCCCCTGTGTTGCAGAGGCCAGGCAGAATCCACTGCCTTAATGCAACATTAACCAAAACTCTGTGGGGGCCAGGTGACACTCAGTTCATTCTGACTGATCAGAGGCAGGCACACCAGGCCGCTGCACCGGAAAGCCTCAGCATCAATGGCTGTCCGCGGCTGCAGGATTCGGAGCCTCGGGGCAGCTGATGCAAGGACGAGGCCTTCGTGGATGCTTAGAGGGCAAACCTCTCATTTGTTTTCTGTTTAAAGCCCTGAGGATGTGGAATTCCAGTACAGAGCAATAATTTGCTCTCTGGATTAAAAAGTCTAACTATCTTTTCAGCCTCACTGGGATGGAAAGAATATTTGGTCCAATCCCTGGTACCCAGGAGTTTAAGTCAGAGCACTTTTTTGATATATTATTTTGCCACAGGCATGAGAAAAAACCTGACAGCTCTACTGAGCATTTCAGTCAGGCCATGGAGGGCTGTCTGGGGCAGGCCCTGTGTATTTCCTCTGGAGGGAAATACTTTCTGCATTATCTTCTAAAATAAAAGTACCAGTCTGAGGTGAAATGGAATTCTCCTTGATTCAATTCCTTCCGGAAAGGCCCATCATCTAATCGCCAGAACCAGGTGTGTGGGTTCTTTCCTCAGAGACCGATGGAGGAGACCACACAAACCTCACCTGAGCAAATGGATGATGGACACTGTCCTGAGAGTACGACTAGAACAAGAGCTTCCACCTCACCAAAATAATTCATCATTTTTAACTGCCCAGGTGATTTTACGTGCACATGCATGCACACGCATGTGTGAGAACTCACACACACATCTCACAGATGTGCAGATCATCGACCTCCACTGATGGGGCAGAGGAGACGAGAGGCCTGAAATTCTTAGATAAAAAACAAGTGGATTCTTTGGCCATTTCAGCTCATACTAAAACAACAGTTGCTTCTCAACAAAGGCTTCCCACTTGGGATTTCCAGAAAGGGAAGGAAAGAAATGTCAGCAATATGAGGGGAAGGACAGGAGCGACAACAGGAATCATTTCTTGAGGGCTTATTCTAGGCCAAGCCCATCGGTGCAAGCAGTGTTTGGTTTAATCGTCCAGGCAAAGGTAGTGGTGATATTAAGGAAGAATGATATTGGTGACGGAAAAAAGACCAAGAAGCCCTTCAAAGCTTTATTTCCACAAAGTGACATTGTATAGCTTGTCCTTCTCATTTCGTCTGCGTTAACGTGAGCATTTTCTGTTACCTCCCTGTCCACGTGAGGGGAGGCCACAAAGAAGACAATAACATGATTCCGAACTTCACAAGTCTTACCGTCTCCTCATTCCCTTTCTCTGCTTTGGTCTACCTGATCACCAGCTGTGTGGGAACGAAAGGGCATGAATCTCCATGACTGAAGAATAATTTTGTTCCGGATGACTTGTCTCAAAGGGGAAGTATAAGACCCATTAGAAAGGGCAAGCAGTTGTGGGATCATGATTTGGTAAGATCATGATCTTATTTGAATTATTTGAATTAAAATAAGAGCACGGTATAGTAGTTTCATTGATCCTGACCATTGAAAATTGAAAATGACCTATGTGTATTCAGCTCATACAACTGCGGGCTGTGGGCCTCGTCCTACAAATTCCACGCACTGTGCTGTGCTCGGTGGAAGAGCTTCTTATTCCCATTTTCCTCCCCAGCAGGACATTTAGCCAGCTACTCAAGGACAGGCTTAGCTTCTCTGTTTTGCTTCTGTGTCCATCCCCTTCCAGCTTCCCCAGGCAGTACTGGTTAATGACATCACTTTATTTCGACAGGGGCCCCCCTTGTTCACTAGGATTCAATACATAAATTGAGCTCTTTTTCTCCCTTCTCCTTGGGCACACAAACACTGCAAAGGGCTAGGAGTATAGCTAATTTGCAGATGAGAAAGACTGAGCCTCAGAGAAATGAGGAGTGATGTGCCAACTTGGAGGATGACCCTGAGGAGCACAGCTGAGAAGAACTCTGCAGTCATTTCTTCCACTTAGAGAACAATGCTGAAAAACAACCATTAATACAGTTTTCTTGAGAGTCATATAGGATCTCTATGTTATTTGGGGTGATTTTTCCTCTATTGTGTGGAGTTCTTAACACAGAATCCTGTGAGAATAGCTCTAAGGATAATGCCCCATTAGCCATCCTGACCTGATTTCTCCCTTGTTTTGGGAACTTTCGAGCCAACCTGCAATTTGAAGTCCCTCATACGCTTTTCAAAGTAATTTGGCATCTGCTGAAGGTCGTTGTCATTTTAGATAACTGCTTTTCTTTCTACAAAGACAAAAGTGAGTGGAAAGAAGACAACGATCTGCCGAAAACCGAGGTTCCTATGAAGGAGGAGGACCGATTATGTCCCTCACGCAGCTGCCGCAGGGTGCGCCTGCAGCCAGCGATCGGCACGCTCAATTTCAGCAATGCAAGGCCGCTCCAGAAAAGACATTTACCTTGGAGTCCAGCTGCTGCATGTATGACCAGAGATACTCTATATTGGCTCCAAAAGGATGGACGTGAAGAAACGTTGATATGATGCCTGAATTAAAAAGACAAACAGTGGACGTTACTGAGAGGCAAATAAGAGTCTCAGTCAAATAATGTCATCTAACCCCAAAGACGGTTTTGTCAGGCTAAGTTATGGTCTTGCCATTTCTAAGAGCACTCAGCAAGCATTCAATAGCAGCATGTTTTGGGGACAGTAATAGTAACATGGCACACAGAACACTCCATCTCCTGGAATGACAGTAGTTAGAAAAGCTAGACTCAGACAAAATATAGATGGATAAAGGTATTTCTAAACAAAGACTCCTGGAAGCATTTCAACTACCAATTTTATGCTTGATTTACCAATACAAAATTGTAGTTATTGGAAGGATAAAATTCCCTCTCTTCTTTTTCTCAGTGGACTTCGCGGTATGAAAACGGCTCATACAGCTGTGTGAGAAGTCACACTGCCTCAAATTTCTCTGATAATTACAGCTGCTGGTTATGAAAAGTATTTAATCCACATTTCTCCTAACTCCACTGAAGGAAGCACAAATCCTTCTGGAAACATTCCCTATCTCCCGTGGTTGTTGCTGTTGTTTAAAGGGAGCCAGCTTGCCCTCTCGTTCTCCCTGCTGTAATTTACAAGATCATCTTAGAAGGTCTGGGAATGGAGGGTTTGGCTGGAGTCTGATTATAAATCAGAAGGCTTTTCCATTGTGAAAATCAACTGTCAACAAGGTACTGACAAATGAAAAGCTGGATGCAGGCGTCAGGGCTGAAGGAAAGGCATTAGCTTCCTACCCTCCCCGCTCCTATATCCAAATCGAAATAGTGAAAATGAGGATGTTGATTCCACAGACTGTATGCTGCTGTTTGTTAAGAAACTGTGTTCACACTGACATATATTTTGGTTCTCTTTTAAACAGGCTTCAAGATGAATTACATCAGAGGATAACCCCTCTCGTGCTGTTTATTGTGAAGCTTTGGAGCCTGAGAGACAAAGGTCAAAGGGCAGACACCCACTTGCATGAATGGCAGTCAGGGCTGGCACTAGCTGAGCACATCCTTCTCGCACGACGTCGTCCTGTGAATTGCAGGGGGCCCTTGGACTGATCTGGGAGAGGCCCCACGGCCCCCTCCTCTCCTGTGGGATGGTTGGGAGGCTCTGGGATGAGTGGGATCAGTTTCTGAAGGAAAGCTCCCAGTTTATCCTTGAGCTGAGGACACAGAACTGAAGACTCTCGATAAGCACTCTCAAAGACCTGTCCTCAGAACTCTGCTTTCATGAGGTTTTTATTGGTTTACAGTGAAATGAGGAAGATAGAAACAATTCCTTACATTTCTCCATAAAGCTAAAACCTCAGTTTTCAGAGATTAACCTGTTTTTCTTGAGATATAAAGAATTACCATTTTATTCTGAGTTTATGTTCTCCCTTTTTTACTACAATGTCCTTCTTTCATGAAATAATGGCGATGATAGACCATAATGATGGTAGTTGTAATATCTTTCAGTGGCAAATAGCCATTTTTAATATACTTAAGTGGAATTGTTTTTTCTCCCTCCTATACCACCTTATTTGTTAATATATCGTTTAATTTTATAGACCTGGCAGCTACTTCCCTGCTCTCAGGGAAAGAAATTCTCAAATCTGGTGAGGTGGCGTTCTAAGTAATTATGTTACTAATAAGAGTTAAAATACAGAAGCTCATGAATGATTTACTTAAAAAAATTAGAACAGAAGTGTTTAAAAAATAACACTTTCATTTGCACTTCTGAAGTGGGAGAGAGGAGCAGAATTCTTGGGGGAATTGCCTCTGTTTCAGGATTGCGGGTGGGGCTTTCCCTGCTGTCCTAGGCTGAGGACAGGGGTACTACGTCCACGTGAAGGTTTCTACAGACAGCCTTGAACAATCGGTAGGCAGTCGCCACGCCCTTTAAGGAGGAGGACAGGAAAGGGAGAAGGAGTAGTCAACCCCGGCTTTGTGAGAAGGCGAGGGTGTTCCTAGGGAGAGGCTTTTCCTTCTCCCACACAGGCTTTCCCAGGGAGGGGAGGGGGTGCTTGAAGAAAGTGGCTCACAGAGCCTGGAGGGCTGCTGCAAGAGGGGGAAGCAGCAGTGCTCTCCTGGGTTGGACATCTGCTCAGGTAGCAGACTGATCCGGCTTTGCACTGGCCTGAGCACAGAGGGGATGGCAGGGCTGATATGGGGAGCTGTGTGGCACTGCAGCCTTTAGGGTGACAAGGATGTGTGAGTTTCCCATGGGGCAAGGGGGCATCTCAGAAGGTAGAGGGGCTTGAGCAGTCTTACCAGTAAACTACCCCAAGGGCCCCAGCAGCCAGATAAAAACATTTGTCATATTCATCTCCCCACTGGACAGACTTAATATCTCCTGGAGAACCCACAGCCTCTCCTATGAATGCCCATGGGAGTGTGATGTGAAGATAAATGTCTTCAGTAGAATGAAAAGAATGAGTCAGAAAAGGATGGGAGCGGAGGTGTTGTGAAGGAGAGGCTGATAACTCTTGGCCTAGGAGACGAAGTGCTGAAGGAGGCAATTTAGGGATACCAGAAATGGGAGGAGCTGGAGTGCTGCTTTTGTTGCCTCCGTGATGTTGGCCTCCCTCTGTGTACATGGACTTGCTCCTTCGCTATTTACTGTCCCTCAGTCCCAATCTGAGGTCTACACCCCCAAGGAACTCTGCCCTTAGACAGTCTTTATATGTTCTGGTTCAGTATTGGAAATATTGTATGCATTTACTATAAACGTACGTTGAATGAATTTATCCTCTAGTACTGAGAACAGCCAGTATATTTCTTTAAAAATTCTATTGTTCTATTATTGATAAATGGGGATAAATAAGAACCTTAAACATTGCTACCAGTACTAATCGATGATGTACTACTCTTCCAAAAATCAGCAAACTTTGAGGCATTATTCACTGGTGATTCCTGCCCTTAACTCATCCTGTTATGGATTAAGAAGCACAGAGTAACTTGGATGTTCTGGGTATGGATAATGTTTATCGAAACTATTTTGCTCATAAAACTAAGTGGCAAATGCTCATATGATTTCTATATATATTTCTAAAATCAGATTAGAAATCCTGACCCAGGCACCAGCCTGGTGGCCTAGTGGTTAAGTTCACGTGCTCTGCTTCAGCGGCCTGGGGTTCACCGGTTCAGATCCTGAAAGCTGACCTAGAAACTGCTCATCAAGCCATGCTGAGGTGGTGTCCCACAGAGAAGAACTAGAAGGACATACAACTAAGATATACAACTATGTACTGGGGCTTTGAAGAGGAAAAAAAGGGGAAGATTGGCAACAGATCTTAGCTCAGAGCCAATCTTCCTTACCAAAAAAAAAAAAGCATACCTTAAAAAAACAAAGAAATCCTGACCCACCCATGGGTAATTTTCCTTAGGACAGTAATCAGAACCATCTAGGTGGTAGCTGATATTAACAAGCCATTAGCTTTTCTTTATAAAAGTTTAGCAATTGACGCTACATTCATGTGGGGCCAAGGCAGGCAGTTAAATAAAGGTTTCCCAAGCTTTTCCCATGGATGGCAACCATGTTATTCGGTATTGCTAGACATACAGCACAAACGGGAAATATTAGTCATCCTCCTTCCAAGTACAGCTCCTCTCACAGTCCCCACTCCTGCCGCTGCCCATCCCAGTAGCATCACAGAGGCATCAGTCACGCCACCGGAGAAAATGTAGTTTCTAGGCCCGAGTTTTGGATCAGATTCATTTAGCGGGGAGCTTCCTAAATAAACCTCTTTATGTAAAAAAATAAAGCCTCTTTGCAGCTCCTTTAAAGGAACTGGGATACTTCCTGAGAAAGGAAAATAGGATAGCTGCAACTCAAAATCTAGTGAAAAATTCTACAAACCCAGAAAATGGAGACTATTTTATGGTTCCTGGGAGGGAACTAAAGGTTTGGTAAAAGTGACACCAGGACCTGAGGGTGGAGAACTCAGCCATTACTGAGCTGGTGGATCTGCATAGGGATGGAAGTAACAGTTGGTCTTGGCCATTTCCATAGAGAAGCAGACGTCTTCATATTTAAGAACGGGTTTCCCAACAGTGGAAAATACAACCACAAGCAGCTAATTTAAGAAAATAAAAAAGGAGTAGAGAAGGCTGTCAGTACTCTTGAACTTTTTGCACATCTCAGGGCCTTAAAAACGACTAGAAAGATATACAATCCAGCTCTGTACAACCTGTGGCAAATCCTTCATTAGGAAGGCCCATTTAATCAGGCACGTAAAGGCTTTTTGAGCTTTCCCATCAAAATTGTCTAGTTTATTCTCATTTTTAGAGCTCACTAAGACCATAGGAGGAGCATTTAAATTAGCTGGATAGTGCTAGATTTTTACTGCTTCATTCACTCTTATTTAAACATTTCCTTAGCAGCAATTAGGTGCCAAGGTGCTAGGGAAACAGCATTGCGGCAGACAGACAAGGTTCCTACTCTTGGGGAATTTATAGTCTAAGTGAGCAACACAGATGATAAACAAGAAGATTAGAAAGAAACGAAACATTGTTTCAGACAGTGGTAAGCAGAGTGAAGAAAACAAAGCAGGTAATAGATAGAACGGTGGTGGTGGGGTAACCTCAAACTTGGTGGAGGGACACTATATCCGGAGGTTGAGCGAAGGCAAATTTTCCTGAGAGTCAGATGAGAAGGAGCCAGCAACACAGAGCCCAGGGGAAGATCACTCCAGGTACAGGCAACAGAAAGTGCAAAGGGCCTGAGGTGGAAATGAGCCAGAAGGAACAAACCTGGCTGGAGAGTGGTACAATGTGTTTGGAGGTAGGTGGGAAGCCAGATCAAGAAGGGCCTTGTATGCCAGAGTAAGGGGTTTGGATTAAATTCTACATATAGTAGGAAACCAACAGAAGGGATCTAAGCAGGGGCATGATATGATCTGAATTATGTTTTAAACTTATCATTCAAGCTCCTGTGTGGTAAACAGACAAAATAGAAATGGGAGACCAATTAGAAGTGTCTACACACGACCTGAAGCTGCTTTAAAGGTATAAGATAGTAGAGTTCATGTTTCTATGTTGAAGGTATGACCCTCTACTTACATCTGAGATCACTGCCTAAGGGCGATGCAGCTTTCATTACAGTCCTCATAGATTACAGAGTGTTGAGTTGAAAAAGACCCTCTAATCAACCTCCTAACTTTATACAACATGAGGAATGAGATACACAGGGGTTAAGCGATATGCCCAGTGTATCAAATGCCTCCATCCACAAATATTCTGCGTGAGCCTGCCCTGCTCAGGGCTGTTTAAAGATCATCAGGTACTGTGGTTTGTCACAGGGCCATACACCCTACTCCCATCTTTTTCTCATATGGACTCCTATTTTAAAAAGCTGGTTGGTTACCTGATGAGAACAAAATATCAATTTGTACATTCAGTTTGGGGAGTGCTTTATTCTCTTTGAGTTGAGTGAGAAATGGAATCCCACCAGAATGCACTCTCCTATCTTCAGGCTACTTGGAGTTTTATTCCAAAGTCTCTGTGTCAACTTGTAAATTCTGGCTGAGAATTGCTTTCCTTATGTCCGCACTGGTTGCCAGTCTCCCGGGAAATTTCAGGAAACCCCGGGCTCTATCAGCTCACTGGGGCAGGGGGGCACCCCAGGGATCTCCAGGAACCTCAGCTCTGCAGAGGAACAGCTGTCTCTCTAGACACAGTCATATCTTGCTGGAAACCGACAGAAGCCTGATCATAAGCCAGTCTTAAATATTCCTGCTTCATGTTACAGCCCATATGAAGGCTCCACGGACACTGAACTAGAGAGCTAGCCAGGAGGATACTATGTGAAATCTGGGTTTCCCAATAAGCCATGAGGGGACAGTTGTCTCTGGGCAGCTGCAGAGCGATAAAGCATTCAGAGGAAGCAGAGAGAGGCAGGACCATGAGTGGATGGCAGAAGACTGATCAAACAGTTGTGGTTTAGTCGGATACTTCTCAGTGCCTTGGGATTCTAAAAAGCTTTCATTTTCCAGAAAGCAGTTTGTTCCACTTATTTGGGGAGTGTAATACGTAACTTGTATGGTTAGGTTTTTTGTTGTTGTTGTTACAATCTGTCTACCGGTCTTATTTTATCTAAATCTCTGAGACTGTATTTGGGCCTTTCAGTAAATAGTTCCTTGTATCTGAAATGTCCTTGACGGCTCCCTTATCTATCTGGAGAAACCCTATGCATCCTTTAGGACTCGCTCAACTGTCCTTTCCTACAACCAGGAATCTGTAGCACACATAGCCCCTGCTCTGTGTTTCTGATTTTACTACGAACCACATTTCATTGTCATTAACCACTTTCTTTCTCTAGTCTATGAACTTCTTGGGGGAAGAGATCACCTTATCACCACCATCAGCTAACACAGCTCTTGGCAGATGGCAGGACAGTAGTTCTCAAAACATGGTCCCAGAAGTGCTGGCTCTGATATCACCTCAGATGTTAGTTTTACAATAAACAGAATCTCCATGTAGGGATTCTGCCTTTTAAACAGGCTGCCCAGATGATTCTTTTCTACACTGAAGGCTGGTAATTTTTATTGCAGGCTCTTGACAAACATTTGTTGATTTATTGATATAGACATTCGTTCTAGGAAACAAGATTTAGGTCAATGATTCATTCTTTATGGTCAGTAGCTTCCAGAGAAGAAAACACTCTTCAAATTACTTTTCTCGGGTGCAGCCTACATATAGCCTCAACTCTATTCACTGAAAAGACCAAAAATCACTACTCAACCTTCTTTAAGTGTATTTTTCTACATTCTATTCATCTGCTTCCTAATACCCACCTATTAGGGGGAACATTCTAATTTGGACATAGACAGGTTGTGTGCAGATGTGTGAAATGGTGACAATGATGGAAATGGTGGTGGTGGTGGTAGGGGGAGAGCCTGATATAAAGAAGGATCTTGGTTACCCATAGTATGTATGTCCTGAGCTGCAGAGGAGTCAGGATGATACGTAAAGAAGTTTGCCTGATCATTGAGAATTTGAGGGCAGTTCTCGGGGGTCTGGGGAAGTGTTGAGGAACAGCTACTTCATAAACAGAGTGGTTGAGAAGGTTTTGACTCTACCTAGAAGGGTTTACAATGATGACTAGCATTGACAAGGTGCCAATCAGGGCTGCTGAGACTGGAAATCTATTGAGTAGAATTAATTAAAAAGCAAGAGAAGATGGAGTGATACAGACCCAGAGTTATACTGTCAATATCTCCTCAGAGCTATATGTCTATGAATAAAAAAATTTTGATCCGTTCTCCTTCATAACAATAGCCAGTGGTTTCCAGGCAAACACAGCTCCAAAGTTTTGGTCCTAAATCAAAAGTATTGACTCATTCTATCCCACACAAGTTCAATGCATGCCAGATCCAACATGTAGGCCATATGTGAAATGAACCAGGAGTTCTGGCATAGACACTAGGCAATGTCAAGCTGGCCTAATGTGCGGTTACTATAGAGTTGTGAGATGTAAAATGCTATCCTGCAATGTCCCCATCAAAATGTAATTTTTTTAGGTCCAATTATATGTCAACCTGTCTTCACAATGATTGATTGCAAAATAAATAATCCAGAAATCACAATAATGAAGTGCTTTCTAAGGGCCTATCTTCTTTAGTTGAATTGGAACATGGCACTCAGTGCCCATTAATTGTCAAGCAGAAAGTTTGGCAGAATGATTAAACTCCCAAGGGACTCAGGATCCAAATCTTCAAAGCTCCAACAATGTTATCAATGAAATCCCACTGATCTTCTATAATATATACCTAACTTATGTGCCTTAAAGACTCCAATTTCTTAAAATGGTCATGAGAATGTCTAGAAAGAATATTTACTTTTGCCCAGATAAATTAGTGTCATAAATAATCACAAACAACTAGGATTCCTCATTGTTTAGGAAGTTCTAGCTTCAGTTTTATGTTCTCTGTAGATGGAATCCATTTGAATAGCTTATTTCTCAACCCCCTGCCTTCTCTTCCAGGCAATCAAGATTTGTGCCACTATACATTTTTTATATAACATTTGTGTGTTCCACGAGGGTGTCAAGTTATCTGAAATATTCGCACATAGTATATACAGTAGGCACCCAGATGTGATGGAGATTTTGCCAATAAGTATTTTTAATTCAAGGGAGATTTTTCTGCTGTGCTCCTGGCCTTCTAGACTGACTTAGAGCTGGCCCATTCTATCCTCTATATAGGCTTAATTATTCCAAGGGAAGATTCCAGGGAAACTTCAAAGAGTATTCCTGACCCCTCCAGATATACCCAGAAGTCCAGGGGACTCCCAGAATCATTGTGCCTACAAGTATTCTTCGGAAAAGTGTAGCCCCAGCACCAGAAACTCCTTTCTCTCTCTAGCCTGGTCCCGAGCAGTTTTGGACCCATATTCTGTCCCTATCACAGTCCTTCTCTAGATTCCAGAAGCTGCAGGAGAGGTCTTCATGGTCCCAACACTCAGGTATCTACAAAGTATGAATGGCTCAACTCAACCAGCAGAGGTTCGTGTTAAATGGCAGGGGGCAATTGCATCCTTTGGCAGGATCCATTTTGCCAGTCTTGGAAACTCTTCCCTACCTTGGCATTCTTTTGGATGATTACTCTCTCTTTGACAACAAAAGAGTGTAAATGCCTAGAGATTTGGGGAGAGGGTTTGGGCAAGAAGTCATCTGTAATCAAACTTCATTAACTAGAGTAAAATGGAATACTGAGGTAGAGAGGAAATGGAGAAATGAAGGGAAAAATTAAATGACTAAGTTTATTTTAATCAACAACTTAAATCTCCAGCCTCCTTTCTACCTAAACATTTATATAAATTGATTTAAAATGAGTATCACATGCTGTTTCTCTTTTGCTCGACCCTGAACTTCAAAAGCTAACATAGGTAGACCAGTTCAAAAGACCAAAAGTAAGGGGGAAAGTCCTGGAAAATTTAGAGTTGTTTGTGCCTACTTTTTATTGAAGATCCTGAGTTATCAAATTTTTTTCTTTCTAACACACTTGAATTTACCAATTAAAAAATTTTTTTCTAATACTGAAGACCTCAGCAGAAGTGACATGTTATAAATGTAACCTTCCTTTCTACTTCTGTTAACCTCGGTGTGTAAAGCACACCATTTTTTAAATTTTTAGGTAGCTGATTAAAAAAATTTATGTGTGTATATATATATATGCGTGTATATATGTGTGTGTGTATATATGTATGTACATATATAGTAACTACTTAGAAGACATTGTAAATGAACTGTGTTCTTCAAGTAGAACGTACAAGGAGAAGCAATCTGTAGTGAGAGGCAGGAAATAGAATAAAGAAAATGGAGACCTATTCCCACTTTTTAACCTTTAAGTGGTCTGTATTATTCAGACAAACAAAGAGAGAGAGTCTGCTGTGGATTGTTGCATGCTTTGTTCACACACTAAAAGCATCATGGGGAAAATAACAACTTTGTCACACTGAGAGAAAGAGAAACAGTTGTCAGAGTTTGACACATTTTGCAATAGAAGAAAAATCCAGTTGCCAACTACATATGGGTTCATTTTGGGTTCCTGGAACTGAGAGCCCATCAGCATGTCTTATGAAACTTGTGCATAGCATGTGATTACGGCTGTATATCATCAGAGAGAAAAAAATAATTGGTTTTCCTTGGAGTATCTCTAAGTTGATGTCATATTCAATAACCCTGTAGTTGAAAAATCTATATATGATGGATGAAGTTTGGACTATCTTTTGAATTTAATTCCTCCTGTGCCAGCTTCTGCGGGCCCTGGTGTACCTGTCATTTTGAGGTGAGTACATGCAGTATTTAGAAAATGCAGCCAGGTGCTACTTCTGCCAGATGATGAACTACAGAACAATGTGTCTCACATGTACAGTGGCCTCATTCTTCACTCTTAACCATGCCACAGAGGAGCCAGTCTAAACTTGGAACCCCAGTCTAGGGTCAGTGCCAAGGCGCAGCTTGAACTAATGCTGTGCATCACAGAGTGAAGATGGTGGTTTCTCCTTCTCTGAGTTTGAGGAATCCGGAAACAGCCTTAAACATACAGGCTCCTAAGGTAGGGTTCCAGGCACATTACTAACACGTCCTCATCAAGAACTCTTCCTTGTGAGAATAAGTACTACTTCTGAATCTGCTCATGAGGATGATCAAAAGGGAACATTTAGAGCGTCACCTCTGGTCCAGATACAGAAAAAGCCACCCTAGATGTATTTTGTGGGCCAAGTGATTTTTTTGAAATGAACAGCAACGTCCTTCCTTCTACTTTCCCTTTGCTTAGCGGCCAGCTTGTTTTATTTAACTTGGGTAAATGGATCCAAACTTGGGCAGGGAAGCCTGGATTAGACTGTCCTAGAGTAGCCCAGCAGTGGTAGTCTGGATGCCCTTATATCATCAGCATTGTAGGTCTGGCCTTGGGCTGACCTCAGGATGTGGTCTCTCTTGAGCCTGGGGATCTGGCTTGGTTTGGAACGTTTGGGTTGGATTCAATGTGGCCTCCACTTGGAATTGATGAGTCCAGATTTTGAAATCAGATTTGTAACATGTGAGATGCAAATTAATCTGTCTTCTAGTACTCAGATTTATGATCAACAGCTAACTAATATACATGGATATAGAAGAGCAAAACCCTCATTGGTTTGTACAACCCTAATTTGAAATGTACATAATACAATCTTGACAGAGTTAATCTCACTTCTGATAGAAGGCAAAGCTGTTTAAATTGTTAACACGTTGAAGGTGAATTACTTAAATATTATTTAAGTAAATTACCTGAGAATTATTTAAGAGAACAGATGAGGAAAACAGAATTTCCTTACCGATTAGCAGAGCTTCTTTCTCTGATTTTAAGCCTTGGCTTCTTTTCTCAATATTGTTCTCTCGGTCTTGGTTGACCAATGCAACTGTCAACACATTGATTTCCTATAAAGTTAAAAAACAAAAACCATAGAGGTGTTTATGTAGATTCTGTGAATTTCAATAAAAGCCACCAGGTCTTTTAAATTCTATAAAACAGGACATCACTTCATTTATAACTGAAGATCAACTTTTATAAGTAATTGATCTATTTGCCCAACAGTAGAAAAGTAATTCTAGAACTTAAGCTCCTAGCTACCACTCTGAGCAAACCGAGTAACGCTCTCCAAAAGTGGCACATTTGGTGCCAATTATCTTAGGTTTTTGTCCATGTTTTGATTAAATCCTGTTAGCAAAAACTGTATTTGACTGTAGCTACTTTAACATGTTTTATTTCAAATATGAAAAATTCTCTTGAAAAGCACATACAGACTGATTTATAATACTAGGCTAGTAACTTGTTTGAGTGTGCGGGGAAACAGGGCCCATTGCGAAGGTGAGATACAATTGTTGTTAGGAGTGTTTAAGTTGAGTAAGCATAGTCTTTATACACAACTGCAAAAGGTAGATAAAGCAAAGGTTGGGAAATTCTTTTCTTTGGAAACTAAAAATGAAGACTTGTACAACAAGCCAATAGCGCATGAAACATTGAGGCTGGACTATTTTTAGTTCTGTCTATGGTCTTTTTTATTTAAAAACAGAGAAAAATATTTAACTCATATTCTCCCAGACTTGATATTAGCACTCAAACTGGAGAATGATTTAATAGAAAATCAAATGTAATGGTCAGAGACCTGCATATATGGGATAGTAGAATCATTACGGTAATTGAGTCTTGGAGGGAATTTTCTCATGGAAAGATAAGCTTCAGAGGACTAGCATATTGAGCAAAGGGTTAAGGACACTGTTTTGATTTGATGATGGGGAATCTGCCAGGATGACAGAGGACAGATAGGGAAGGACAAAGGAGAACTTAGATGGTCTGAGCAAATGGTTTGGCAGGTGTTACCAGGCCTGGAACTGGTTATAGGATAGATATTTAGCTAGTTAATATAAATTAACAAAATTGGCCAGATAAAACCATATAGGAAAGCACTGGGAGCATGTTGGGCATGAAAAGAGCACAAACCCCATCTGAAGGCATTCAAATAAAAAAAAGACAGAAAAAAAATCCAAAACCTCAGTGCATGCCAATCAAAATAGATCCACAAGCTTAATTTAATCTATGAGCTACTGATTTGTAAATCTGAGGGAATTAGAAATTGCCAGGAAAGAAGACCCTCCTGAGACATGCACTTGGTGGTATTTGGTGAGCGTTTTAGAGGCTCCTCTAAAGGCCAGACTTACCTGCTGAAGACTGAGTGATGGAGACCAAGAGAGGATGGGTAAGGTAAAGATGGGAACCAGATCAGAGGGTACCAACTACGGCCTGGGGCTGATGGTAGGAGTCTGCCCATGAGGACTGGGGTCAGAGAGGGTTTAGGGAATGGTCCAGGGCAAGTCTGGAGCCAGCTGGACATAAACGGTCACTAGAGATGAGAAACGCTCTTCTACTTCAAAAAGGGATCTTGGGAACAAGCCCCAGTGGAAACACAATGAAGAACTTTAAGACAGAATAAACCCAAAGGTTTATTAGATGAGATTAGAACATTTTATAAAGGGGAGCTACAGGGAAAGGAATAGGAAGTCCTTCTGTGATGAAATAACATACGGTGTTTTCTGATTAGGCTGTGTCTCAATTGGAGCAGAGAAGGCTGTGTGGATGCTGCATCTCTCTGGGCTAGTGGGGACAAGGAGCTTGCTGAGTTCTGTTAGTGGTGTGCCCTAAGGACATACAGGTCCCACAGGGACATGGTGCTAGGCTTCTATGCCTGGGAGAGTAAGATTGCTAAGCAGAGTACAGGCTGAGGCTCTGTAAAAGTCTCCCAACAGAAGTTTAGGAAGAAGGAAGATGGAAAAACATTAACTAGGATGATGATTGCATCATTTAAGAATACAAATAATGAACCCCTGAGGTCAGTAGAAACAGTATCTCCAATAAAGGGTGATCTGTTCAGAGCCGGGATGATAATTGGGACCAAATGAAATTACTGAGAAGGGTTTGGCAGACAACAGGTCCACATTAATTGCCAAAACTGAGTGGTGTCCTGGGGCCATCACACAGTTGAGGATCCAGGTTTAGTTAGGGAAATGGACCATAGAGGGCAGGCAGCATGTCAGGAGTCAGCAATAAATGGCAAGGGCAGAATAGATTGAGACCACTCGAGAATGCTGTTAGACACCTGTCCCCATATTCAAAGCTGGAGTCATGAAGAGAGGGGACTTTGAGCAGACCCCAACAACTGCTACTGAATGAACATCTACGAGGAGCCAGATGTAGCCTGCCAGTAAGCGGTGCTTTGATAATGTTTTAGGGTTGGGCAAATGAGGATGGAAAGATAAGAAAGAATCCTAGGACTACTTTTCTGTGGAAATATTTCTTGAGATTCAATATTGTAGCCTGTGCTCTGCTGACCACAAATGATGTACTCCTACATGGTCATCGTCAGCGACCGTGGAGTGGAGACACCTCTCTCCAAGGCTCTCACAACAGTCCAGCAGGCCTGGGCCTGACAGAAACCTGAGGCTTGGCAGATGCTTCAGCCTTTGGGTGCTACTGCGAGTTCTGTCCAGGATGGAGATGGAGCTGCTTTTCTGACTCCTCCAGGATGGAGAATTATGTTGGGAAGTGGTACAGGACCTAATGAAGCTGATCAGGCAGGTTCCAAGGAGTGCTTGCATATCGTACTAAGTTGGCCTCAAGAATCTCCTAAAGGGGAAATATCATTTTCATTATACTCATAGGTGTGTCCAAGCATATTAACTTGAGACTTGGGTCTATAACATCCTTTAGTGAAGTGCACCAACTTGTGACCACTCAAAAGAGTTACTATGACTAAGCGCTCTGGAACCTAAGCCTGCCTGGGGCATGATATACAAGCTCAGACTCTTGCTGACAAAGTCACAGAATTAATGATATGGGTGAATGCTGATGTCATACATTTTGCCAGAGACAAAATTTAAAATTAATATGGTTGTATATTAAGGGCTAGAAGACAGGATCGTGATTTTATATAGCCACTTGATGTGCTGGGCTTTTATCTTTTTTCCAGCATTAAAAAAAGAGGAAGGGTGTTATAATGACTCATGTATCATGGGTTCCTTGAAAAATAAAGTTAATTTGATTTGTCTATATTTATAATCGGGCTATTCAGTTGAACAAGAGAATTACAATTATTGATAGCTGCGAGTTTGGGCTAGTCTACAAAGTACAAAGTAGATATAAATAACATCTCTCCCTTCTTTCCATGTTTTCACTTACTGCGTACAAATATAAATTATTATCTAATGTTTGTCAAAAGAGCTCCATCATCATAACTGGTTAAGGTGAAGGGAATAGACAGAGAGAATGTGGGACTAAATAATTCCCCAAACCAAACCCTCCTTGCATGTAAATTAAGCTTGCTTTTACTTTCAGCCACCCAATAAATATTTATGCCACATACATATATTATATGCCTACTCTATGCCAAGGAATGCAAAGTTTTTAAGGATACTGAGTCCAAAGTGACAAGAAGCAATCCAGGGGCCAGTGAGCAATTCTTATAAAAGGTCTGTAAGAAAGCTTATAGGAAATGTCAGTGAATGAAGCTGGAGAAGTAGGTAGATGATGATAAGGAATTTGGATTTTGTCTGGAAGGCTTAACTATGAAGAGTGGTCAGCAGAGGAGTTACATGAACAATTCTGTACTTTAGGATACTGGTTTGGAGGCAAGTGAAACTGGAGGCAGGATGCCAGGTTGAAGCCTACTGTAATAGTCTGTTTTTTAACTTTTCAGGATGAGGGTCAAAACCAAGTCAGTGGTGTGCAGAGTGCAAAGCCTAAGAGAGATTTAAGAGGTAGAACTAAAAAATTCTGATGACCTTGTGGATGAGGAAAATGTTGAGAATGAGTAGGTTCCTCAGTGAATAGGAAAACAGAGAAAGAAGTAAGTATGGGAGAAGATGATGCATTCAATTTTGGAAATGTTGAACTTAATGTTTCTATGACATCTTGTCTAGATATTTGGGGGAAAATAGGATGCACAGGTTTTTGAACTTAGAAACAATGCCCTGACAGCTCTTTTTACAGGCAAGCAACCTTGATGTCTCCTTCTGGGACAAAGAAAAGGCTTGTTTACTGCTTGATATAAAAGAGGTGGATTCCTCAAGCTCAGTGCTCCTCTTCTGTAACATAGCCCACTGCATGTGCAGACTTCTATCTGGGCACTTCTATGGGGGGATGATCAGGTTATGAGATCCATGCGGATAAATCTGGTGAACCCAGGACAGCTGTCTGGTAGCACACGATAAAACTTCAAATGGACAGTTGCCAAAATCTTCTCTGAGAACAACCCATCACAGTAGGGACAAATTGACCATAATGTTAAACAATAAGGGTGCACATTTTCAAAGATATCAGAGGACATGCCCAGTTTCTGCTTTCATCTCTAACTCTGGAAAAAACACAGTTCAAGTCTAAGTCCTAGCTTAAAAGTTTCTTATTCTCTACCTAGGATGTTCCAACTTATCTATTTAGTGATTGGGGGACACATTTTACTGAAACATTGGCTCATAAGTTAGAAAGGCTCTGCCCCTTTCTTAAAAACGTCACTGTCCTTATTACTCCTTCCCACCCCAAATCTCTGGAAAATGAAAGGAACCTTATTAGAATGGGAAACTGATGTCATTAGAAATATAAAATGACGAAGATGCTATCTTTTACTACATTAAAATGCTTTACCATGATAGATTTAATATGACCTGACCAATTGTGTGTCTACTAGATGTTCTGGAAAAGGTGTTTCAGATGCCTAGAGATTGCAAACTGGATGTGGATAAGAGCGGATGGGATGGGGAGATGAGGGAGGTTACTAAGGACAAATTGTTAATGGTGTACAAAGCATACAGTGGGAAGGAAATATTAGGATGGAGATCAAGAGTTTGCGCACAGTGAGATTGTTAGGATTATGAAATGGTATTCCAAGGGAAGTGGCAAGAA
Organism: Equus asinus; assembly: GCF_041296235.1. Lineage (NCBI taxonomy): Eukaryota > Metazoa > Chordata > Mammalia > Perissodactyla > Equidae > Equus > Equus asinus. The sequence goes on along the minus strand of NC_091800.1, from coordinate 31,096,828 downwards.
CACCTTTCAGTTGACACGGTCAAAGTGCTCCACACTAGAAAATGCACAATTGGTAACACTTCCGTACTTGGCAGGAGAACGAACAAGATTATCTAACCAATCTTTTCTCAGTCTACCTTTTAACTCTAATTTCTCTGACACTTAGAAGGAATCATCAAAGGGCTGGAAGAAGATGTTTTCAATAACTGGAAACTAGATCTCATGTACTTTTTAAAAGACTTCTTAAAGAGTTAGCTATTAAAAGGCAGAAATTTCCCCTCTCAGAGTCCTTATCATTTACTTTGAGAAATGATCAAAGTAATTTATCCATTTAGGAAAGCTATTTTCAATAATTTACTGAGCTAGAACTATGCTTTGTTTTTGTTCTCTGCCACCCACCCAAGCCCCTAAGAACCAAGTATATGGCTTCCCCAGCTTTATAAAATTCTTTTGTTATTCCTTTCATTTCATCATTCCCGTGCCCTCCTTGACTTTAGTGCTATTTTCGTTCTACTGCAAAGCTTCTTGAGTATGTGGTGTATACCCACTGTGTCTGCTGCCTCACCACCTAAAATCTCAGCTTTCTCATCAATATCCTCATGAAGCTATCCTTTGAAACGTTTTCAGTGACTTCTGTATTTTCTCAGTCCTCTTACCATGTGATATTTGACATCACTGATATCAGCCCCTCTTAAACCATCTACCTCACTTGCTTCTGTTACATAAGAGGTCCTGGTTTTTTTCCTCCTAATTTTTTGTTAAGTCTTCACTCACTTTTTCATTCCCTCTGCTGGTCCAGTACCCGTGGAGAAGGTTACTTTCTTCCTCCTTTTATACTCTTAACTTTGGTACTTGCCAAAGTTCTGTTACCAGTTTTTCTTCTCTATCCTCTTCTATCAGAGTTCTTTCATTCTCCTGGGTTCAACCATCATTACACTTAACTCTTTGACTTCAAACCACGGGGCTTGTCTGCTTGCACTTACCACTGACCAGTTCAAATTCAAAATGAGAGGCGACCATGAGGTGGTAGAAGAGACACTACATACTTGAGTTTTAGCCTTGCCTCTTCCAATAACACAATGGGTTGACCTTGGGCAAGTCACTTAACATCTGAAAGCCTCAGACCACTTGTCTAAGAATTAGGGCATGGGGTAGGGTCAATTACCTCTGAATACTCCTCCATGGAACCCCATCAGCTCTCCAGTGACATGGAAGGTCCAAGGAGCAGATCTCTAGAATTCCTGCTTCCTTACCACTTCTTCCTGTTTTATACTACAAGTCTTCTAAGGAAAGCCTCATTTAAAGAAATTTCCTTATTTAAAAAAATGTCAGAACCCCAGTCTTGCCTGATGTGGTTCTTTAAAATTTTATAATTCTATATATAAAATCCAATTCATCTCACCTGTCAGATTTCACCGTCTTCTGACTTTTCTGTTTCTATTAGTAGCACCATCATTCTTCCACTTGCAGGGGCTTGAAACCTTCATCTTGTCTTTGATTCATCCTCTCTTGATCTCTAAGTGCTTTTCAGACTTCTCTAGATCCAAATTCTATCACATCTCTGTGAGGTGTCTCTCTTGCCCCCCCCCCCCCATATCCCCTGCCACCACGGTGTTCTACTATCAGTTCTCCTAGTTTCTTACTTTGACCACTGCAAGAGGCTCCTGCTTTGTCTCTGCCTCTGGTGTCTTCCTCTTCAATCCACCTTACATAGTACCACCAGATCACTCTTCTAAAATGCCACTTCATCTTGTCAATCTCCAATTTAAAACTCAGATGCTTTCTGATAACCCACAGGAAAATGCCAGACTGAGCCTGGCATTTCAGGTTCAATCTGACCAAAACAGCCTATGCTCTTTATATGTTATGTCCAGTTATGGTCTTAGGAAGCCCCTCCTCCCTTTTCTCCACCACTTCCTACTTACATTTTTACACACAGCACAAGTCCCATATCTCTCAGAGGCATTTATTCCAGGCCACTTGTGTAAGTTTTCCTTATCTAAACACATTTCCTATGTCACTTATGTGGCAGTTGATCACTTATACCTTTGCAAAGAACTGACTTTCACCTGTGTTTGTGTCTTCAACAAAACCGTCCATTTCTTTAGGGCAGTCACCATATCTGAGCAAGTTAGGCAGCACAGCCGAGTGGAACCTGTGTTCTGATTCGGTCACCATTATTTCTGTGCTGGATAACTTGATGCTGAGCATCTGTGAGCTTTCTCTATGTAAAAACATGGATAATAACTTACGCTTATCCCCAAGGTTGCTGTGAAGACCAAATGCCATATGTGAGACGGTGCTTCTGAAAACTATAAAGTTATAGGGATATATTGTGCATCATCATTCTCCTTTATTGTTTTCAGGACTGACTGGATACAGAACAGGTGCATAATACACACTTAGGTCACTGAAGCCATGCAAGAATTCTGTGTGAGACCTTGACTTCAATTATATAAAATCTGTATGCAAAAGTGGTAGTTTTCAAGTTGTGTATATTTTCTATTTTCCAAATGTTCTGTGGCAATGTTATTAGACTGCTATCCTTATTATCGGAAAAGAAGCCAATGACACACAGATGTCATTTTGAAGAACTATATGTAAGCACAGCCAGTAGTTGACTACTTCATTGAATAACATACTGAGTGACATCCCCTCTACCACACACACTAAATAGGGAGATTGCTACCATGTGACTCTCCCTGTGGCCCTCCAAGAGCTGGTGGCCTCTATAGGTATTAGTATAAGGTGAGTGGGACAATTGTCATGATCTGCATGGTAAAGATTCACCATGTCACCTCCCACTTTGCCAACACTACACCATAAGGTTCTCATTCCTTCTCTGCTTTCCTTATTCCATGGCCTGGTTTTGCTGTTTGCTCCTATGCCCTCCTCTTAAACATCATACTTCATGAAATCAGAGTCCCTGCAGACCACAGTCAAGACACCAATCAGCTACTTCAATATCCTTTGCTCACATTTTTGTCAAAGTACCAAAAGCAATCCATCAGGTGATATGCCGGTCTCCAATAACCTTCAAGCTATTCTTCCTAAGATTAGAACTGTAGTCAGGGGAGAAGGAGAGTGGAGATATTTCTTATACTTTCCTTTATGAGTCAGTGACTATCACAAAGCAGGTGCCTAGTGGCTGATAAATAAAGGAATGGCCCATAAACAGTGGCCTGGAATAGTGAAAAAATGATGGATTTGGACACAGAAGACTGGTTCTAATTGCCACCAATGCTGTGTACCCTGTTCCATTGTTTCTGTTTGTGCAAAGAGGGATTTGAAGCAGATGACCTCTACAGTGTCTTCCTGCTCCAAAATTCCATGGAATTTTGTGCCCTTCTCCCTGACTTGAAGCTTCCCTTCAGAATAAGGCAGCCAACTCGGTACACACAATGGATACTTATCCGGGATTTCAATGCCAATAAGAATTAGAAAGGCAAGAGGAAGCAGAGGGAGAAAAACAGTCAAAAAGCAAATGGATGAGGGGGGCAGGACCAAGATGGCAGAGTGAGAGGTCTTCTTTGTCTCTCCCCCGTCGAATCTACAACTAATTGGACATTCACCGATTAACAAAGGATATCCAGATAGCATCTCAAGATGCTTAAAAGTCTCGTGCTACTACACATTGGAAGGTGGACGAACTTCCCCCCGGGAGGAGGTGGAAATAGGTGAAAACTCTCTGACCCCTGACCCCCGACCCCCGGACAGCCTAGTTCCTGCAGGAGGCTCTCTTCCAGCGGACTCCCCCATAGCATCGCCACACACCAAGGGCAGGAGTGTGCACTCACCAGCGGAGCGACAGTGGAAACAGGTGACAACACCCCTACCCAAGACCCCGTGATCACACCTAAGCCCAGGGGGAAATCCCCAGGGTCCTGCACCCACCGGCAGGGAAGGCCTCTGCTCGCCATTAGCAGGGAGGCCCTTCCCAGAAGCCAGAACAAAGAGAAGCTCCTGGCGGGCCGGGCACGGCACCAGACCGCAAGCTGCCACTGAGCTCACGGTCTCCGGTGCACGGCTCAGTGCAGGGGGCACTCGGCTTCCTGTAGACATGCTTGAGGACACGGTTGGAGCTCCAGCGCCTGGCTCTGCGGCGTGGGGGAAGGCTTTGGGGTCCCGCACCTCCCCGGCAGGGAAAGCCTCTGCTCGCCATTAGCAGGGAGGCCACGCCCAGAATCCAGGACAAAGGGAAGCTCCCGGTGGGCAGATCCCCTGGGGTGGCTCCAGACCACAAACTGCCGCTGAGCTCACAGTCTCAGGCGCACGGCTCGGTGCAGGGGGTGCCTGGACTTCCTGTAGATGTGCTTGGGGACACGGTTGGAGCTCCAGCGCCTGGCTCTGTAGCATGTGGGAAGGCTCTGGGGTCCTGCATTTCCCTGGCAGGAAAAGCCTCTGCTTGCCATTAGCAGGGAGCCCACGCCCAGAATCCAGGAAAAAGGGAAGCTCCCGGTGGGCGGATCCCCCGGGGCAGCTCCAGACTGCAACCTGCCACTGGGCTCATGGTCTCTGGCACATGGCTCGGTGCAGGGGGCACCTGGACTTCCCGTAGACGTGCTTGGGGACACGGTTGGAGCTCCAGCGCCTGGCTCTGTGGCGTGGGGGAAGGCTCCAGGTTCCCGCATGTCCCTGGCAGGGAAAGCCTCTGCTCGCCATTAGCAGGGAGGCCACAACCAGAATCCAGGACAAAGGGAAGCTCCTGGTGGGAAGATCCCCCGGGGCGGCTCCAGGCTGCAAGCTGCTGCTGGGCTCACGGTCTCCTGCGCACGGGTCGGTGCAGGGGGTGCCCGGACTTCCCATGGACACGCTTGGGGACTGGGTGGAGTTCCGACACCTGGCTCTGTGGCCCGGGGGGTCGCTTCAGGGTCCCGCACCCCCCAGCAGGGAGGGCCTCTGCTCACCATTGGCAGGGAGGCCCTGCACAGCATTCGGAACACCAGGAAGGTCCCTAGAGCAGAATTCCCCACAAGGCAGCAGCTTACAAGCCACCGCCAGGCCCACAGACTCTGGCCGTGTCCCAGACGAGGCAAGGGGCTCCCAGAGATCCTGTGAGAGTGAAGTGGGGCAGGGTAGAGCTCCGGTGAAACAGCTACATAGCCCAGGGGGGAACTCCAGGTTCTTACAGCAGCCTCAGTGAAAGCCTCTGCACAGCACTAGTGGAGAGGTCCCGACTGGCAATCGCAAGGCGGGAAGGCCCTGGGGCAAAAGCAGCACAGCTAGGTGAGCTAACGACAGACTGCAGAAGATACCCATAGCTCTGCTGGGACTTATAGTGGACAAGTGTGATATGGTGGGCTCTGTTAGGGACAAATCGGAGATTATAGGTGATCCTGCTCCTGGCTGATGGGAAAGCCCACAACACTGCTGCAGACCACAAGGAGGGAGTGCGTCTAGGTAGACTGCAGCAGTAGGCACCAGCAGCCTGAGGCCCCCTTGCGATTGCCCCCACAAGCGACGAGGGACCCCACAGGACCACTGTGACTACGAGGAGGGGTCCAGGCCCAGTCAGTAACAGCTGACAGGGTTCCTGGTTGGGGCATCTAAACAGCTGCCCCACCACACACACCAGTCGCAACAAGTGGAAGCAGCGACTAAACTCTATCTCTATGCAGAGGCACAAACCCACGCCATCAAGAAGTATGAAAAAATATATTAAATCTCCAGAACAGAAGGAAAATGATCAGCACCCAGAAAACAATCCCAAAGACAATGAAATCTATAATCTAAATGATGATGATTTCAAAACTGCCATTATGAAAAAACTCAACGACCTAAAAGATAATTCAGATAGACAACTCAATGAGTTCAGGAGCTATGTCACAAAAGAGCTTGACACTATAAAGAAGAACCAATTAGAAATACTGGAGATGAACAACACAATGGAGGAGATTAAGAAAAATCTGGACTCTCTGAACAGTAGGGTTGATAATATGGAGGACAGAATCAGCAATTTGGAGGATAGGAATATAGAAATGCTTCAGGCAGAGGAAGAGAGAGAATTAAGACTAAAAAGAAATGAAGAAACTCTCCGAGAATTATCCGACTCAATTAGGAGATGCAACATAAGGATTATAGGTATACCAGAGGGAGAAGAGAAGGAGAAGGGGGCAGAAGGCCTGTTCAAAGAAATAATAGCTGAGAACTTTCCAAACTTGGGAAGAGAAATGGAATTCATGTTACAGAAGCCAATAGATCTCCAAACTTTATTAACGCAAGAAGACCAACCCTAAGACATATAGTAGTGAAACTAGCAAAAGTCAATGACAAAGAGAAAATACTAAGGGCAGCCAGGAAGAAGAAAATAACTTACAAAGGAAACCCATAAGGCTATCAGCAGATTTCTCAGGAGAGACCTTACAGGCTAGAAGAGATTGGAATGAAATATTCAAAACTCTGAAGGACAAAAACCTGCAGCCAAGAATACTCTACCCAGCAAAAATATCCTTCAAATACAATGGAGAAATAAAAACTTTCCCAGATAAACAAAAGTTAAGGGAGTTCATCACCACAAAACCTCCTCTTCAAGAATTGCTCAGGAAGAAACTCATTCCTGAAAAATCAAAAAAAGGAAAGGGCTTACAAAATCCAGAACAAAGGAGATAAGCAGAAGGACAATAACACAAAGTAACAGCTCTCCATCAGGACAAAATGCAAAAGAACTGGAAAACAAGTGATAAAATGGCAACAGTAGGCCCCCACGTTTCAATAATCACACTAAACGTGTATGGATTGAACTCTCCAATCAAAAGGCACAGAGTGGCAGGATGGATCAAAGAACAAGATCCAACAATATGCTGCCTCCAGGAAACACACCTCAGCCCCAAAGACAAACACAGACTCAGAGTGAAGGGATGGAAGACAATACTCCAAGCCAATAATGAACAAAAGAAAGCAGGTGTTGCCATACTTATATCAGACAAAGTAGACTTCAAAGCAAAACAGATAAAGAAAGACAAAGAGGGGCAGTATATAATGATAAAAGGGGCGCTCCACCAAGATGACATAACAGTTAAAAATATATACACACCTAATGCAGGATCACCAAAATTCGTAAAGAAACTATTAACAAAACTAAAAGGAGACATCAACAGCAATACAATAATAGTAGGGGACCTCAACACCCCATTAACACCAATGGACAGATCATCCAGACAGAAAATCAACAAGGAAATTATAGAATTAAATGAAAAATTAGATCAGATGGACCTAATAGATATAGATAGGACACTTCATCCAAAAACAGCAGGTTACACATTCTTCTCAAGTGTGCATGGAACATTCTCAAGGGTAGACCATATGTTGGGAAACAAAGCAAGCATCAATAAGTTCAAGAGGGTTGAAATAATATCAAGCATCTTTTCTGATCACAATGCTATGAAACTAGAAATCAACTACAAGAATAAAGCTGGGAAAGGGCCAAAAATGTGGAGACTAAACAACATGCTACTGAACAAACAATGGATTATTGAAGAAATTAAAGAAGAAATCAAATATTATCGGGAGACAAATGAAAATGAAAACACACAGTACCAAATTATTTGGGACGCAGCAAAGGCAGTCCTAAGAGGAAAATTCATTGCAATACAGGCTCACCTCACTAAACAAGAAAAATCTTACATAAACAACCTCAAACAACACCTAACGGAATTAGAGAAAGAAGAACAAACAAAGCCCAAAGTCAGTAGAAGGAGGGAAATAATAAGAATTAGGGCAGAAATAAATGATATTGAAACAAAAATGACAGTAGAAAGGATCAATGAAACAAAGAGTTGGTTCTTCAAAAAAATTAACAAAATCGACAAACCCTTAGCCAGGCTCACTAAAAAAAAGAGAGAAGTCTCAAATAAATAAAATTAGAAACGAGAGAGGAGAAATCACAACAGATACCAAAGAAATACAAAGGATCATAAGAGAATACTATGAAAAACTATATGCCAATAAATTGAACAACCTAGAAGAAACGGATAAATTCCTAGACTCATACAACCTACCAAAACTGACTCAGGAAGAAATAGAGAATCTGAATAGACCAATCACAAGTAAAGAAATAGAAACAGTAATCAAAAACCTCCCCAAAAATAAGAGTCCAGGACGAGACGGCTTCTCTGGAGAATTCTACCAAACATTCAAAGAAGATTTAATACCTATCCTTCTCAAACTGTTCCAGAAAATAGAGGAAGATGGAGCACTCCCTAATACATTCTATGAAGCCAACATCACCCTGATCCCCAAACCTGAAAAGGACAACACAAAGAAGTAAAACTACAGGCCAATATCACTGATGAACATAGATGCAAAAATCCTCAACAAAATTTTGGCAAACTGAATACAGCAATATATCAAAAAGATTATGCACCATGATCAAGTGGGATTTATACCAGGGACACAGGGATGGTTCAACATCCGCAAGTCAAGCAACGTGATTCACTACATTAACAATATGAGAAACAAAAACCACATGATCATCTCAAGAGATGCAGAGAAAGCATTCGACAAGATCCAACATCCATTTATGATAAAAATCCTCAATAAAATAGGTATAGAAGGAAAGTACCTCAACATAATAAAGGCCATATATGACAAACCCACAGCCAACATCATACTCAACGGACAAAAAATGAAACCCATCCCTCTCAAAACAGGAACAAGACAAGGGTGCCCACTTTCACCACTCTTATTCAACAGAGTACTAGAGGTGTTGGCCAGAGCTATTCGGCAGGAAAAAGAAATAAAAGGAATCCAAATAGGCAATGAAGAAGTAAAACTCTCGCTGTTTGCAGACGACATGATCTTATACATAGAAAACCCCAAAGAATCCACAGAAAAACTATTAGAAACAATCAACAACTACAGCAAAGTTGCAGGGTATAAAATCAACATACATAAATCAGTAGCATTTCTATATGCTAACAACGAACTAACAGACAAAGATCTCAAGAACTCAATCCCATTCACAATCGCAACAAAAAGAATAAAATACCTTGGGATAAATTTAACCAAGGAAGTGAAAGATCTATACAACGAAAACTACAAGACCTTCTTGAAAGAAATCGACGACGACATAAAGAGATGGAAAGACATTCCATGCACATGGATTGGAAGAATAAACATAGTTAAAATGTCCATACTACCTAAAGCAATATACAGATTCAACGCTATCCCAATCAGAATTCCAATGTCATTCTTTACAGAAATTGAACAAAGAATCCAAAAATTCATATGGGGCAACAAAAGACCCCGAATTGCTAAAGCAATCCTGAGAAAGAAGAACAAAGCTGGAGGCATCACAATCCCTGACTTCAAAACATACTACAAAGCCACAGTAATCAAAACAGCATGGTACTGGTACAAAAACAGATGCACAGATCAATGGAACAGAATTGAAAGCCCAGAAATAAAACCACACATCTATGGACAGCTAATCTTTGACAAAGGAGCTGAGGGCCTACAATGGAGGAAAGAAAGTCTGTTCAACAAATGGTGCTGGGAAAACTGGACAGCCACATGTAAAAGAATGAAAATCAACCATTCTTTTTCACCATTCACTAAAATAAACTCAAAATGAATCAAAGACCTAAAGATTAGGCCTGAAACAATAAGTCTTCTAGAAGAGAATATCGGCAGCACACTCTTTGACATCAGCTTCAAAAGAATCTTTTCGGACACCATAACCCCTCACATGAGGGAAACAATAGAAAGAATAAACAAATGGGACTTCATCAGGCTAAAGAGCTTCTTCAAGCCAAGGGAAAACAGGATTGAAACAAAAAAAACAGCCCACTAATTGGGAAAAAATATTCACAAGTTATTTATTTGACAAAGGGTTAATCTCCATAATATACAAAGAACTCACACAACTCCACAATTAAAAATGAAATAACCCAATTACAAAATGGGCAGGGGACATGAACAGACATTTCTCCAAAGAAGATATATGGATGGCCAATAGACACATGAAAAGATGCTCATCACCACTAATCATCAGGGAAATGCAAATCAAAACTACACTAAGATATCACCTTACACCTGCTAGAATGGCAAAAATATCCAAAACCAAGAGTGACAAATGTTGGAGAGGCTGTGGAGAAAAGGGAACCCTCAAACACTGTTGTGGGAATGCAAACTGGTGCAGCCACTATGGAAAACAGTATGGAGATTCCTCAAAAAGTTAAGAATAGAAATACCTTATGACCCAGCCATCCCACTACTGGGTATATATCCTAAGAACCTGAAATCAGCAATTCCAGAAGTTCCATGCACCCCTATCTTCATTGCAGCATTATTCACAATAGCCAAGTCATGGAACCAACCTAAGTGCCCAGCAACTGATGATTGGATAAAGAAGTTGTGGTATATATATACAATGGAATACTACTCAGCCATAAAAAAGGACAAAATTGTCCCATTCACAACAACATGGATAGACCTTGAGAGTATTATGTTGAGTGAAATAAACCAGACAGAGAAAGACGAACTCTGTACGACTCCACTCATAGGTGGTAGTTAACATATGGACAAAGAGAACTGATCGGTGGTTGCCAGGGGAAAGAGGGATGGGGGAGGGCACTAGGGCTGAAGTGGTGTACCTACAATATGACTAGTAATAATGTACAACCGTAATCTCACAAGGATGTTAACTTTTATAACCTTAATTAAAAAAAAAAAAGCAAATGGATGAGAAAAGGACTGATGAGAATGAGTGATTGAGTAAGCTTCAAAATTTCTTATGGTTCAAGGGAAAGTAAGAATGCATCAATCTCCAAGAAGAAGCAGGATCTCTGGAATTTTCTGTGGGTTAGAAGTCCCAAGGCCTTGCTAATCTTATCAGTTGTTGAAGGCTGGTACTGCCAATCCCGAGGGTCATGGGCTCCCAGCCACCTGTGCCCTTTCCTCAGAAGCCTTTGATGTTCAGGGTCTGCACAAGGAATGCCTCAGAGGCCCCACAGGCTTCAGCCTCAGAGAGACGATCTGAAAACAGACAAGGGGGCTCCTGCCCTCAGCCAGCATGCAGTGACTCATTACTCCACGACCCCACTTTACATGCTGAGATGTTCTGCCTCCTTGAGGTTCAATGGTTGGACCCAGGGTGCCTGAATTATGTCCTCAGACAACTCCAAGAACTGTGTTTCCTCCGATTTCCAATTGCAAAGATTAAAATAGGTGAGAACTGGTTATAGGTCATAAAAAAGGACGCTTCAAAGAAAGGTGAAAACTCAGCGTAGTTTAGGCGCCAGAGATATCCCGATACAGCATTTCTCCTGGTGGCCTTATTTTTAGATCATCCTTGGTTATATTTATTTAATAAACACTTACATAATGCTTACTATGTGCAGGTAGTATTATAAGAGCTTTCCAAATATGAACTCATTTAATCCTCAGAACAGCCCTACAAGGTCAGTACTATTGTATTTCCATTTTACAGATGAGGAAAATGAGGCAGAGAGAGGCTAATGACTTGCCTAAGGTCACACAACTAGTAGGAAGCAGACTTGGGATTTGAACCAATGCTGTCTTGCTCCAGAATCTTAACCACTGTGCTGGGCTGCCTCTCCTGAATGCCCTCCTGGCTCCTATTATGGTCTGTGTCAGTTGAAAAATGCCTGTTGAGCACTGGGACTGAATCCCTCTTCTGAGGGCTGCCTACTGTGGGGGACTGGAATTGGCCACCCCAACATAATGCGTCTTTGGCATGAGGATTATTCTGGGCTGGTTACTTTTAAAAACTGCAGACAAGAGAGAAATTCTGAAAAGTAGAAGTTACCCTTTGTTAAGAGACATTTACATTTGTAAAGGAAATCTCCATCTGTAAAGGTGTCTTTTTACCAGGAAAAAGATGGGGATGACCTTATCTCTAGAAACTCTTTTCAATACGGAAGGCAAGGACTTAAATCTGCAGAATAACCTTACTCTTTTTTACTGTGCTTTTCTGGTAATCTCCCATAACTGACTCCCCCCACCCCCAACATCCTCCTTTGCCTTTAGCTGAGTATGGTATTTAAGGTGAGAGCTTCCGCCATTTTGGTGAGTTGCTCAGTTTGCCTGAATCTCTCCCATGCATGCACATTATGAAGCTTTGTTTGATTTTCTCCTCTTATTCTGTCTCATGTCAATTTAACTCATTGTCTGGCCAGAAGGACCCAGAGTGGGTAGAGGAAATCTCTTCCCTCCCAACACCACAGTCCTGGCCCATTTGGGAGCCAGCAGGGGCTCTAGGCAGCCAGATGACAAGTGGCTCTTGCAGCGTCATGAAAGGAAAGGGGAGCACAGCAGAAAGTCAGCAGGGGCCTAGCTGAGAAGCAGGGTGAGCAGGGACAGGGCCTGGCTCTCTGCTGCTGTTAGGTGGTGACAGACTTCCTTTGGACAGGTGTGACTTGTTGTAACCACGGTCTGTGCAACAGGGAAGGGTTCAAAGGCAGCGTTGGGGCCAATGAAGAAGAGGATGTGGTAAACGTGCTCTCTTGGTTTGTAAGAAGTGGGAGGAGGAAAGCTGAGGTCAAAGCAGCACTCCAAAGACCAAGAGTCGGCCACATGTAGGACTGGCTGAGCAGGTGAAGAGGCCCAGGCAGGGGACCCAGGGCGATGCTCCAGTCACACCCCAAGTATGTGGCAGAACCACTGAGGTGATGGGAAAAGACAGAAAAGGGGGGATACAGAGCCCATTCTAAAGATGGAATGGACAGATTCTGTGAGTGAAGCAGAGGGAAGAGGAGAGACTTAAAAAAATTTAAATGTCAAGTCTGGATGACTAGTAGAATAATGATACTAGAATCAGAGATCACAAAGAACTCAATATCGGCTCCAGTACTTTAGAAATATTGGATGTGAGGTCTTAGGGAGGCAGATGGAAACATGAGACACAAGCTCAGGAGAGCATCTGGGCTGAGAGTGACCTTCCAGCCCATCGTCCATCTCTCTCCCTCTCCTGCATGGTCCCAGTGCACACCTGCTGTCCCTGTCACTCAAAAGCATCCCTGCCTGGACTCTCTGTGGTTGTTCTACCTGTAATCATTTCTCTACCCAGGAACAATGTCCTCGGTACCCAGCACAGTCTTCTGCACATAGTAAATCTGCAACCAATATTCTTTGAAAGGATAAGTAGTAGGCCCTTGGTAATATTTGTTGAATTAAATCAAATGAATCTGTTACTCCATAGAGAGGATAAGCTTCACAGGTGACACTGACTGGAAGTCACAGGACTTGGTCAGTGTCCTTGGCCTGGAGTGACTTACAGGATGTAATGAGGAATGTGCAAGTAGATAGTGACAAAACAAGGCAATTGCTTGGGGCATTTTACATCCTGTTGGTCCCTAAATGCCTTTGTTGTAGCATCATTTTAAAGTAAAATAATTGATTTACTATCTTAGAAAGGAAAAAGTTAATTTTTAGTTTGTATCTATTATTAATACTTTCAACATGTTTTTAATTTAAATATTAACTTTTTTTGGAGACCATAATATAAGCTTACAACCTTTTTCCTTTCCATTCTTTTCCAAAATTTCAGACAATTCTCTAGTTCACTTTAATTCTTAATAATCTTTCTTGGTTTTCTCATTACAAATATTATATATATATAATATAATATATATAATATATAATATATATATTTAGTGTAGAAAATTTACAAAACATAAAGAGAAAATAAAAATTAACTGAAATTCTACTACCTATATATAAGCACTGTTAACATTCAGATATTTACCTTTTTTATATAACCCTTTTCCCACATACACATATATAATATATGTGTGTGTGTGTATGTAGATATTATTGTTATTAGTTCTTACTTGAAAAATAGGATTATCCCACATATACTTTTAATAAGAGAACAGAGACTTTGATAAGAAAGAGTAATTTCAATTTTGTAATGTTTACCATTAAATACGGAGAGCATCACTGTGCCTGAATTGTAACTTAATTACAGCTATCACAGTTCCCACTACACTTAAACCATGGTCTCAGGCTGGCAATTAAATGACTTTCTTTTGGTATAGTTTTGTGACAGCCATATTAAATAAAAACAATCTAAAAATGAGAAAAAAAATTCCTCTGTATTCCAATAACTCCACTCGTTATTTAAAGTGTAGGTTGTAGTATTTTATTTTTAGTTTTACTGTATGCCGCTGTAGATGTTGCTAAATGAAAAAATATACTGGATCAAAAACAGCTGTGTGTTTCTCTTCAATACATAAAAAACGTAACCCATACTGCTGTATCTACGCAAGTCCATACCTTTCATTGCCCGAAAAAGTACTGACATGAAAAATCTCCTCAACCAATAAAAATGGAGCAGCAAACAGAAGAAACTAAAGTGAGATACCTTTAAATGTATGTCTGTGCATCCAGAATTAGTCGGCTTGATTTATCTTGCATGATACTGACTCTATTGCTGGTAAAGATTAATTGTATTATGGTGCTCTTGGCATGTTATTTTCCCAGTCCATTTCTCAGTATGACATTTCTTATTTTTCTTCGCTATAAAGCACCCACTATCATAATTTTCACCTGCTGAGTTTACATTACTAATGATAATATTAAAATTTAGAGGTTTTTTGACCTTTATAGTGGTAAATTAGGTTACAAGAATAGATAGGATGCGATCTGATAAATGGGAGAGAGAGACATTTAATTATTATTAAAGTAAAATCAAATTTCACAAGGTTTGCGGGGCATACGCTGAGATCTTAGTAAACATCAAATGGTCTCCCTCCCCTAGGACACTAAAATCCACTTCTCTCTCTTCCCTGCCTTCTTGCCTATGCCATACATGATAAATATTCCAAGAACTAAGTGCTCTGCATTGCTGATGCATGGCGCTTGGTGGATGTAGCATTTGTGGTCCTCTGGAAAAAAAAATAATACAACTAATGGTAATGATTATACTACTAATAGTTATCCCTTACTGAGTACTTGGTAGATGCCAGGTGCTGATACTATTATTATCCCTATTTTACAGATGAAAAAATTGAGGTACAAATGAGGCAAGTAGCATTCTAAGTTCACACACCTGCAAAGTAGTGACTCCAAGACTGGGCCCCAGGCAGTCAGACTCTGGAGCGACGCGTCTATACTGCCTTCTCTCCGAGTCATTTCTCAGGGAATCACCACTTCTCCACTTTGTTCAAGCCCCTAGTCCCACCCCAAGTCCCCTTCCTTACTGAGACGACTGAAGCTCGTCTTTGGTGATTTCCCTGTCCAGTCATATGCTGTCTCCTGATGGGCCATGTGCTCCCTGAGGACGGTGACTGGCTGCGATTGGGTGTGCTCCCAACACACAGCACTGTGCCTACCACGCTGCACTGCCCGTCACGTGGACTTGGATGGGCACAGTTAGGAGGAGTTAGCTGTGAGTCCACCTATCTTTTGCATGTTCTCCAACTGGAAGTGATTTCTCATGAACCAGAGTCCAGCAGTTACTAATTGTATGTCTTCTTTTTGAGGTTGAATAGCAGCAAAGTTCAACATTTGGACTAAACAAAGTCTCTGGACACCTCAGTTCAGCATAGTTTGACTGGAATTTATTGAGCCTTCACCACTGATTCATCAAATATTTATTGGGCATCTACTATATGGCAGGCTTTGTGCTAGATAAGATTCAAAGATGAATAATAGTGGCTCCTGTTCTCAAGGAACGTAAAAGTCTGGAGGATAGACAGGCATGTGAAATATATTAAGATACAGTGTGATATAAACTATGACAGGGGAAGGCCCTGGGTGCTGTAGCAGCACAGAGCTGCATCTAACGTGGACTGGGGAGGACAGTAGGTGGCAGTTACTCAAAGTGTGTTCTACAGACCAGCATCCTCTGGGAGCTTATTAGAAATGCAAATTCTCAGGCCCCAGCCTAGACCTACCCAACCTGAAATTCTAGGGTGGAGCCTTGCGATTTGTTTTTTAAGAAGCTCTCTGATTCTGTTGCTTATTAAAGCTTCAGAAGTATTGTCTTCGAGAATGTAAGACTCACAGACACACAGTAATTAGGCAAGAAAACATATACCAAAATAAAACCTGTAAAATAAGAAAGTTGGATGAGGTGAATGCTACCACCTCAGTTCTAACTTTCACAGTCTACGAGACTTTGGTACACATCTTAAAGTGAAATGGAATGAAATACGCTTATCTTTAGGATGACCCGTAGATAACAGACAGAAGGAAGTGTTCGCATTTCCCACCTAACCAGGCCAAACCGATTCACGGAGCTGTCTGAGGCTGCTGGAAATTCCATGTCAATTCAATCATCAATTGAGAAATATTTTATATGTATTACAAATGTACCCACCTACATCGGCTCATCACTGCATTAGGTTCTGCATGGCATACATACCATGACCTACCCTTAAAGCACTTACACACAGAGTTGAGGACACAGGCCTATCATACCTGGGTTGTTCAGAATGTTTGGAGGATGCTAAATACTGTGGGAATATGGAGAAGATAGTAACTTATTTGGGCTGATCTTAGGATAAGGCCCCAAGAAATGGGAATTGAGCTGGGCTTAAAAACAGGTGGTATTTGCATTCCAGGCAAAAAAGATGACATGATAGATGAATGAAAGCTGAATTATCAATAAAAAATCTAATTATTTAGAATTTTTAATGGTGTTCCTAGCTGAATTTGACCTGTTGATTAGCCATTTATTCAGGATACCAGGCCAACAGTTCTTCTGAATATCAGGCCAGTAGTTATTCTGTTCTTACCAAGGAGACCAATTTGGTTATATAAAATGGTCTGAAACAATATATAAGCTTACAGCTGCAGAGACATGTTATGCTTGTGCCCGTGTGTGTACCCGTGTGTGTTATGTGTAGTGAGGGGAGCAGGTAATCACACCCAAATAGGTTTGGGGGTTTACAAGGGGACTTTTAGACATTTCTCAGTTTCAAGTCATCTTTCTCAAACTTGGCATGGGAAGAAACTGCCTGCATAAATTAGATTCTGAAAGTCTTATAAACATAAGTAGTTCATCAGCATACATGGACAGTCTGGAAATTGTCCATATGAAGAGAGTCACGCTGTAATCCCATGGGGAAGGTGACAAAGCAATATAAACGATGGTGATCCTGAGCGACACAGCCACAAATCTCCCCTACAAGGGCAATTTCAGGGCAGGGAACGCTGAGGTTTATAGGATTTTCTTGGAAAAAAAAAATCAAACAGAAATCTGAAAAAAACTATTAAGTGTCCCAAGGTCAGTGAGTCTTTTCAGGACCTGCGGAGTTCGGAAAACAGCTGCCATATACCAGGCAGGATGCTGCTCACAAGTCTCCTGGTGACTCTCTGCATGTTTACAAGCAGGCTGCTGCCCAGGGAGCAAAAGGCAAAGACCTCTGTAGCCCTGCCACCCGCACAGCTGAGAACTAAGACTAATTCTTCAGGAAAGCCCCACAGTCTTTCTATAAGGAACCTGACCATCGAATGCCTCTTCCTTCCCGGTTCAACTTCTGCTCTGCCCGAACTAGGAGCACACGGCGGGGATTCACACGGCGGGGTGGTTTGCTGAAGTTCTGGAATTTTGTGACACGCTAAGTTCGATTTAAATCTGCAAGTGTGAGGTTTGATTTTAAAGCCGCAACCTTCTTGGAGGTTTGACTCCAATGCCCTGTTACAGGTGCTACCAACAGGATGTCTGCTGCCTGGGCGAGCAGTGGGACTGGGTGTCCCTCTGGGCAGGCCAGGAAGCGGGGAGCTGAAGCTGAGCTGGCAGGCAGTGAACCCACAGCTGGGGATGATTCCCACCAACAGGCTCGAGAGAGGGCAGGGAGGGAACAGAGAGAGGCGTCCCCATCAGAGCTAGAAAGAATTTTGAGGTTGAAAGATTAGAAGACATTTCACCTTATTGTGGGGAATTTGAACATATTTATTTCCAACTCTAATCGGTGTAGTCTCCCTTAGGAAGCCCACCAATGCATTATTTGCAGATTAACATCTGAGATTTTTGCATCAAATTTATTTTTGGATGACGTTTCCATTAAGTGTGGATATTCGTGCAACCACAGACACCTCTTTGGTGAAGGCAGGTTTCCCTACTAGCGTAAGCAGGCTGTATGGGACAGTGAAAGCCCCTGCTCTTCTGCCTGCTAGCGCTGATTTAGAAGTGCTGGTGGGCTGCAGAAAGGGATGAAACTTTGGGAAACTTCTGGTTGTGGTCTTTCCTGTGTCCTCCCCCTTTCTTCTTCTTTCCACCTTTCCACCTACTTTTCTTCCTGGTCATCGTCCTATGCATTTCCTCAAAGAAGTGCCACAGTCTAGTGAGTTATGTGGCAATGTGACGGATGAGGTCTGGAGATGAGCAGTGTGTGCAAAAAGAGAATGACAGCCCTTTGCAGCAATACACAACTCTCCCAGGAGAGCTAGGAGCGCTGAGCAGGGAGTCCTTGAGGAAGACCAGAGTCACAGACGGAGAGGTGACCGATGCTGGCCCCAGCCCTGGCTGGCACATTTCACGCCAGTAGCCTTCCTGGTCTCATGTGTGGTTAGCAGAAACTAGGAGTGTGGAAATCACCGTAAAACATGTAATATTCTAAAAACAACAACAATAAACATCTAGGAAGCCCTATGACTCCTGAGTAACATACAGAACTTAGAAGAAGGGAAGTTCACCTACTGGTGGATCCTTGTTCCTCGTTCTTTCTAGATCACTGATCCTGATAGGTTAGCAGGAACTGAAGTTGCTTGAGGAAAGGAGGCCCTTCACTCTCCGCTGCTGTCTCTAAGAGACACTAGAACAAACTTCTGCTTCCGTCTACCTTTTGGGTGCCTGGCTTTGTTCATAAATGCTCCTAAACTTTTCTCCTGTTCGTTTTTGATCAGCATATCAGGCAGTGCTAAGCTGTTTCTCATGGGAGGCAGGTATACTGGGATTGGGCCCCCTCTAGGTTTATTCGACTTCAAGATGAGATTGCTCGCACTCAAGTCACGTCTGCATGCTTATGTCTGCACCTCTTGGTGATAGTTTGGAGCTTATGTGTATCTTCTTGGCCATATTAGAAATAAAAGCTTAATGTTTTGTTTGGGGTTAGAACCCATTTTGTTCTTTCAATTGAGCACTCTTCTCAATCTCATATACTCTCTCAAGAGGGTAGACACACCGCATTTGGGTAGTGGCAGCCTGGGTCCATGAGCCGTGGTCTGGGGTCCACACAGAGAACAGGCTCTACAATCCCTTGACCACCCAGAAGACTGACCTCCAGTCCACAGTGCAAAACTCCAAATAACAAGTCTCAGTATCCTTCTAAGTTATTCATGAAGTATACACAGTTTGCCTCTCTCTTCAGAATGCAAATATTCTTGGGAGCTGTTTCCCTCTCCTGTTGGGGAACTCAGTATCTTCTCTATGTGGTAGCATCTAGACATTATTATTGGCTGTGTATTTCATCACTTACCATGTCAGGGCTTAGTTTTAATCTTTTTAAAGAATCACTGGATCTCCCTCTATCCCTAAATCCCAAGCAAGCGGAAAAGCTTCCCCATTTAAAAAGTGCTTAAATGGTGGATGAATTAACTAATACATTGTTGAAGAATATTCATGGCATGCTATCCATGGCAGCAAAAACAAATAATATTTTGAAGTCCCACAGCAGGGACTGATTAAATAAACTAGAGCACATCTGTGGCATGAAGTATTAGGCAGTTATTAAGTCATATTAAGAAAACATTTAAGAACATGGGGAAATGCTCATGATTTATAAGGAAAAAAATGTAGGTTGCAAAACTGCCCATGTGATATGCTGTAAGTTTGGTAAAAATGTATATATGTGCACATAGACCAAGATGGAGGAAACACAAAGAGGGGGAGGAGACACTAATGTCTGAGTGAGATTGCAGATGGTGATTTTTTTCTTTATATTTTTATGCATTTTCCAAATTTTCCACAAAAATAATATGGTGCTCTTCAGATAAGGGCATTTATATGTACGTATATTGGATCTATAAAATCTTCCATTTTAAACAATTGCATTTTCTTCTACATCAGGTAGGATTATCATTAACCTTTTTGGGGAAGTCTATTTGGTCTCCAAAATGGAAAACTTTTGTTTCAGATCTTGGTTTTAGCTGTGTAGGTATCCATGCCCACGTCAGACCATCTCACACAGAGCTGAATTTACGTCTCCTCTGCCTGACTTTCTTTAACGTGGCCTGGGGGAAGAAGGTATTTTCACTTCTCTAAACCCAACCTGTCAGCGTTATTAAACACGCACTAATCCTGTTTACATGTTCCAAATCCACCAGTGGCCAAGCAGGTTCCGCCAACTCCTGTCCTGACAAAAAGGACAAACTGTTGTCCCACGCTCCAGCTGTGGAAACACACATCGTCGGTTGATAGTGAGGCACCTGGTAAGGAAACTTCTCTTGAGTATTTACTGGAAACTAAAGAACTAACCATGAAGCCAGCTCCTGCCTATTTCTGACAGCAGTTCCTGCTCTAATCCTTCCTCGGAGCTCTGCATGTGCTGGAAAGCAGGTGTATTAACAGGGTCTCTTCCCGTCATCAATCCTTTTCAAGGGTGCTGGGTTGGGATGTGAGTGGACTTTTTCAGATGGAATTATGGACTTCACAGCAGAAAACGTGGTAAAGTAGCTGGAAGAAGGCACCTGTCTGGGGGAGGAGGATGTGGAGGATGGAGTTGGGGTAGAGGTGGGGAAGGAAGCATCAGTAGGAGAAAGGCAATGATGTTACAGGAGCTGCAACATAAGGAAAAAGCCAAATTCCAGGTGTGAGCATTTAATATGTGAGCAGAGTCATATATTACAGGGTGAAGGAAATATTAGTCCATGAAAAGTCCACTTTCTTGATTTCAGACATCTATAGAGCAAGGGTGACCTCAAGCATCTACAGATGTGGGTCCATCTCTCCCTGAAGGAAGACAAAGTGGCGAGATTTCCAGGGGTCTTAAAGCTCCCTATATACCCATGCATCATGCTGCACTCCCACCAGGCTCCTCTGCATAGAGCCAATCCTTCTAAGTAAAGGTCTTATCTCCAGAGAGTTGCTGGAAACACACAAATAAGTTACCTCAAGCCCATTATTCCACTGTGATATTGACCTGAAGGCAGAGAGTGAGTCCTGATGGAATGAAACAGAAGACAAGCTTTGCTAAGGGCAGGGCATGATGAAGGGAGTCAGTTCCAGGTGGGGCAGGAACCACGTCTGCATTACTCACCAACGGATCTCCAGAACCTAGCACAGCACCGGGCATGTGGAAGGCTGGAGTAATAACACCAGCTAACACGCACCAATCACATCAACGCTGCTAAGCAATGCTCGCAATAACCCTGTGAGGTAGGTGCAATTATTACCTTCATTTTAGAAGTGAAAAAAATGGTGGTTCAGGGGTTCAGTGCATCGCTCAGGGTCACCCAGACAGAAAGTGGTGGAGCCAAGTTGAAACCAGTCTGCTTGGCGCCCAGATCTGTTCTGAACCCCTACACTCTGCTGTCTCCCTCAATGAATACTGTTGACTTACTGAGTAAAAAAGGGATGGCAGGCTGTGTTGGAACACAAACTGAGGGACTCTGCACAGGCCAAGGGCAGCGGGAGATTGTGAGAAGAAAGACACGCAGGGGCTGGAAGGCCTCTGACATCTACAGTCTCTCACCCCAGTTTCTGCTAGGCACATGCCTGTTGGGTTGGGTGCTTACGTTCCCTCTGATAGAGTCCGTGGGGTGGGGTGCAGGAGGTGCGAATCCTCATGTTGAGGTGTTACTGTCTTGTGTACTCCTCTTCCAGTTCAAGATCAGGGCCCCCAAGAGCAGGCAGCAAGTTGTCATGGGAGGAAAGGATAGAACCTGAGTTGTCTGTGCCTTTGGGAATATGGTCCCACCTTCCTGTGGGGTTTGTCTTTTTCCTCCTTGCCTTGTTTAATACATCAGCATGCATTCTTATCTCTCACGCTCACCTGCCTAAAGGATGAAAGCCACATTCTGAAACTAGCCAAAGGACTTGGCACCTACAGAGGTTCCGCCATATACCTCATTAAAATACATGGTTAACAACAGCTTCGGCAGCAGTGGACTAAACTTGGAGAATGTTCTTCACACCGTATCTCTTCCATACTCTCCTAACGTCTTTACTCTGACAGATTTAAAGACAACTCTGAGGATTTATTTTCTTACAGAGGCGACGTGCAAAGCTGAAAAGTCTTTCCTCTTTTGTGTTTTTGTTTTATTGTTGAGTGGGGAAGGCGTTCTACCTGACAGTGATAACCTTCAGTATCACAAATTAAACCTCTTTACAGATTGCAAATGATTTCTCTAACTCCAGTGTGTGAGTGTGAATTGTGCAAATGAGGGTGTGCGGTAGCAGTATCCTATAGCAGAAACAGGAAGGGGAGGAGAGAAAATGCATGGAAAACTTTTAGACCAAATTGTTCCGTACATTACAGGCTTCAGCTGCCACTTCATTTGACTCCTCCGACTTCTTCCTACATTTCTCTCATTCTCTCCTTTCCGTCCACTTTCTCACCAAACATACGCGTGTAAGGATCACAGGTGGTGATACCTCTGGGAGGGAGGAAGGTCATCAAAAAGATGCTAGATGAGGACAGATTATCTTTTTTTAATTTAAGATTTCGATATCTGTAATGCATAATTACCAGAGATCAGGCTAGTTATTCAGCAGTCCTAGGGAGTAGGAGACAGCTCAGAGATGGAGATCAAAGGAAAAATCATAGCCTTGCTTTTTAGGAAAGAAAATTGCATCTGGAATAACTGAAATCTCTAAAAGAACTGGGATAAAGGCTAATTTTAAACTTGGGTACACTTAAAAGGTTGGACTGCCCTGCTGTCATTAATATACCCAGTTTCAAATACAAAGAAAAACCTATTGAACATTAGTAAGTGCAATCCTCTTGGAGAGCAAGGCCTTTGCAGTTGATCTCAGTTTCTGGTTCTAATGGTTTTAGGTTGGCCTTCAAAAACTTTTCTCAAGGTCATGTGCTCGCAGATTTTGTGATATGGGGACAAAGGTGGGCTTTGTAAGGGTGCCTTTGTTTGGGGCCTCAAGAATACAAGACAAGGTGTTGGTCAGATACTACTGCTATTTAATAAAAGGTAAAAACAATAGAAAAGTAATAGTAACAGACCAAATCTAGGTGTGGCTAGCATCCTATAAGCTAGACAACTCTTGAGACTAAGGCAAAAGAGTTAGGAAGTTGCAAGACAAGACATAGCTTTTCGTGGGTTCCCTCAGGACGACTAACGGATACCATAAGCATGCATTTGCCACACTAACATGCTGAATGCCAAACAATTCTGCAAGTCTGAAGCTCCCTGCCAGACTGTGTGACACAGCTATTAATACAGAGAATCCACCAGATATAAATATGAGAGACGCAGAACAAGATTTATGAGCATGTTAATTGCAGCATTATTTATAATAGTTAAAAAATGGGAAGTTAAATGCCTAACACATAGGCGTGTGGTTAAATTATTTCATATCTACATTATACAGCCATTAAGAATCATGTTTTTGAGGAACATTTGGTGACAAGAAAAATACTTATGATATAATGAGAAATCAAAAACATACAAAACTGAAGACAATATGATAAGATTTATATATTCATTTATTTATGGATTTTTCCCCCTGGTCATAGACATCCACACGACTGGAAAGAACTAAAATAAAATATGAATAGTGGTAATGACATACTAAGTTATTTTTCTTTACCTCTATATTCTTTTCTGTAATTTTCCAGTTTCACACAATCTTATTCTTTTTACTTTTATAGTAATATATTTGTTTTTAAAAAGTAATTGTCAACTCTCATATCCAGCTAAGCCACCAGTCCACTGTATAATTATTATTAATAAATGATAATAATATTAAATTCCAGCCTCCACATGTGAATAATTACACACACACAAAATCTATAGGTCTCAGTCAGTAACTTCTGGGCCAGAGGCTTTAAACCTCTGATCTGCATTAAAATTCATCCTGTTAAACTACTGCCTAGCATATGAAATACTATTGATACTGCTGCATGGAGAAGGAACGGATACTTGTTGGGTACATACTCTGGGCCAGGTGTTTATGTACGTGGTTTCATTTAGCACATTCAAGGATGAGGAAGGTGAAGGTCAAAAAGGTCAAATAAGTGGGGTCGGCCCCGTGGCCGAGTGGTCAAGTTCGCACACTCCGCTGCAGGCGGCCCAGTGTTTCGTTGGTTCGAATCCTGGGCGCGGACATGGCACTGCTCATCAGACCACGCTGAGGCGGCGTCCTACATGCCACAACTAGAAGGACCCACAACGAAGAATACACAACTATGTACCGGGGGGCTTTGGGGAGAAAAAGGAAAAAATAAAATCTTTAAAAAAAAAAAAAAAAAAAAAGGTCAAATAAGTGGCTCCGCTCACATGGCTATTCAGTTATCAGAAGGGATTCAAACCCCCTCAATCTGCTTTGAAAGCCTCATGTCCTTTGACCACTGCAGGGCTGGTGGACACTTGAGATGACACGTAGACTTCATTTCAGACGTTTAAAAATAACTCCACAAGATGTTTTGCTAGCGCTCCAAATGTGTGGCCAAAATAACTGATTTTTGTTTCTTTTCTTTCACATAACCCTAGTGGAGGTGCTCGGGAAACTGCCCAAAGGAGGCAACACTACAGACAGGAAAGAGAAGGAGACTTGAATGATCCACCTACTGGGAAACCCCTGAAAAAACAGGCAGTGATGGTAAAATCTAGCCTGGCCCTCTGCTCAGCGAGAGAGGAGGCCACCAGCTGTGACAGGAATGTTCTACTGGGCTCTCTCGTTCCTTAAGTCTCTCACCCACCAAGTCATCGTGCTACCCCTCCTCCTATTTGCCTTGAACCCATCTCTCCACTGTCATTTCTTTGGGTTGACTACAAAGTCCACATCATGGATTCTAGAGAGGTATTTTTAAAATCTAGAAACTTTCCTCTAGAAAGGACAAAAGACCTCAAAGATGATCTCCTTTCACTTTTCCCATTTAATATTAAATGCTGTTGACATTCCTCAAAAAAAGGAGCCTGCAGGATAGATATTGTGTTAGGCCGACCTTTACACGTATCATCTAACTTAATTCAATCACAACAACATCTTACTCAGATAGAACCTCGCAATTACAAAGCGCTTCCACATCCGTTATCTCATTTGCTTCTCACAATAAGCCTTAAGGAAGGAAAGGTAGGTAATATCATCCTCATTTTATAGACCAGGAAATTGAGGCATACTGCCACTTTGGTTTATTGGATTAGATGCAGCTTCCTCGGAAGGCGCAGCGGGGACTCTGACTCTGAGGAGAGGGCATATGCAAGTTTTGGTTGAGAACGTGGCAGCAATGTGTCTCTAGAAGACAGGACCCTGGAAAGGGGCTTAGGGTAAGGATGGGGTAATGAAATATTGGAGTGGGAAGACAAACTCTACTTAGGTCACAATACTGTCTATGGAGAGTTCTGTATGAATGGTTTCCTCCTCTAGCTTCCTACTTTCTCAATCTCACTGTCTGTTCTTCAAAGCCAAACCCAAATCCCACAGGTCCAGGAGGCCAGTCTTGATTATCCAACACAAACAAACCAGAACGACAACACCTTAAGGTTTTCACGTGCCTTAGCTCATTACAACATCACAATAAGTTTTTTAGGTAGGCTTTGTCATCCATTTTACAAATGAGAAAAACAAAGCTTAGAGGGGTTAAGTGACTTGTCAAGTTGACACAATTAATAAGCAGCAAAGTCCAGATTTCAAATTACACCACATCACAGCAGCCTCGCCTTCCTGCACATTTACATCTTGTGTATCGCCCATGTGTTCCTTAATTTCTCAACTCGGTCATAAGGTCTTTGAGGACAGACAGCAAGCCTTATATTTCTTTGTAACCATCTCCTTCCCCAGCACTTAGCAGAACTCCATGTACACAGTAGGTTCTCAATAAGCATCCATATGTTAAATATCTGGTTTGGTAGGAACAGTAATTAATAAGAGGTATTTTTTGGCACTCTGAATGTCAGGCTCTCTGCTGCATATAATTAAAACAAGAGTGAACATGAAATGTATAATTTCTCCTAGCTTTAGCTTAATCAGGCATTCATTACCATGTCTGATTCTGTTATGTGAGAAGAACTGCTTAGTAAGCATTTTCTGTGATGAGGATAATCAAATGCATACAGATATCAGGGAGATTTAGAAAAAGACAAAAACAAAACCATTAAACATATGGAGAGACAATGATCTACATGGTATAATATTCCATCTGAGACTAAAGAACTTCCAAGGCAAAGCGAGTACTTCACTAATTTGGGGCAATTCGAGGAACAGTAAGAGATGAAGTCAGGGTGCTGTCTGGGATCTTGTACCATTATGTTCTATATCAAGAAGACAGATGCATCATGCTACTGTTCTGGGTCAGAAGCAGAAGAGAGGTACACTTTCAAGGGCTTTGCTGGGAGAAGGGATTTGCTCTGAAACCTCTTCAGCATATCGGTCATTTCATTATCGTTTTCACTGACAGGCAAACTTAATAAATTTACATGTAATACACAACTTATTACCCTGTTGGGTCTCATTCCATTTGCCCTAACACATCATTAGTCTGTAATTTTGAAAATATAAACGGTTCAAACAAATTCGCTAAGATTAGAATTTTTGCAGTAGAGATTAGTTCAAGTACTTCTACACTGACATTTGGTAACCAAGCCAACAATAGCGGTGCCCGTCTACCATATTTTATTGCTAAACCATACACAGTAATCTTTATAAGCCACTGAGAGGCAGGGCTTCTGATTTCCTTTGTGTTATAAATAGAATGCCCACATTCCTGTGGGCATTCAACCAACATCAAGCAAGAAGAATAAATACCAGGTTAGTGGTACCTACATTTGTGTCCTCATGGCTGTGGCCATTGGTCTCGACCAATTCCTTGGTACCTTTTAACTGGAAATTTTAAGAAAAAAAACAAAAGAAATCCAAATGAATAAGTAAGCACATATGTTGTGTACATCATCCTGTTAACTTTGGTTTCTCTGAGGTTGCACTTTATAAAAATTCCAACGAGAAGAAATAGATGGAGCACATAATTCTAATGAGTCTTACTGAAACCAGTTTGAGACCAATATTTTATGAAACTTGATGGCTGGCAAAAGTAAATGGGTCTTGGTCATTATTTTCTAAATAATAAGATTAGAAAGCAGTTCCATAGGCATAAAAATGTATAAAATTGGCTCTTAAGAATAATAAATGATTTCATTTCCTCATTGCATTGCTATTAATTTAAACCCAGCAGTGTTTGCAAGTTGCCACCAGCTAAATGATGTTACACTAACGGTTATTCGTGAATGATGTATTTTTGGTTGTTTTAATATGCCGCAGTGCTACTGTGCATGTCCTCCTTGAGAACACATTTGAACGACTGACACTGTTTCTGCAGGCCTACAAAAAGATCATTTGCTTCTTTTCTCACAGGAAGAATTGGAAAGATCTCCTTGGTCACTGAGGCATTAGAAGAAAAGCTATTTCTCAAAGGAGATTTTTAGCAATGAACATTGAAAACACTACTCTCTCTACTCTCTCAGAAGGCTTAGGAGTAATCAGTAATCAGGAAATTTCTGGAAACTTTTAATTGGCATTTTATCCCAGCCTGGCTCAAAGCAAACATTTGGAGGCAGAGAGCAAGGGCACAGAGTGAGCAGGCCCGGCAGCTATCTGCTAGTATTTCTTCCTGGCTTATTACACTTAGGAAGCAGCATCTTCTGTATGCCTTTGTTTTACGCCTAAAATAAAGTATTCATGGTGGGAAATAAATGCTTAAAGTTTCAAAGAAAATAAATGTGCATATGCCACCAATGTGTTTGATTCAGAGCATTGGTTCTTTCTGGCTACTTGTATGTATTAAAACAAAAGCTTCTTTAGTCTTTTGAAGGCAGTATCAAACTCTCAGAAAGAAAGCCTTACACTCTTCATGCCAAGAGAGAGGCTTTGCCGAAAGAATGGTGGCATGAATAAGGTGAGCATGGGGCAGCCGATTATGGACCAAAGGCACTTTGCTCATTTCCACATCACTCCCACTTAAGAAAATGAACATTCTGCCCACTGTTCGTCAGGGCTACCTCAGTGATGTTTCTACACATAACAAATACAAGGGAGCATGGGCACTGTGGGATATATATGAAAAGAAAAAGTGCACCTCAGAGAGAGGAATAATATCAGAGGGCACAAAAGGACTCAAAAAACCCTCTAGTGGGTCGGCCCCGTGGCCGAGTGGTTAAGTTCGTGTGCTCCGCTTCAGTGACCAGGGTTTCGCTGGTTTGGATCCTTGGTGCAGACATGGCACTGCTCATCAGGCCACAGTGAGGTGGTGTCCCACATCCCACAACTAGCAGGACCCACAACTAATATATACAACTACGTACTGGGGAGATTTGAGGAGAAAAAGCAGAAAAACAAAAAAAAAAGATTGGCAACAGTTGTTAGCTCAGGTGCCAATCTTTAAAAAAAAAAAAAACAAAGACCCTCTACGTTTTCCCATCTTAAGGTTTTCCTATGGTAAGTGCTCCTCATCGTCTTCCTCTCCATCAGCCCTCTCTGCTCATCCCAGTGTAGGTCCTGTGACTCGTGCTTCCGTGAGTTAGAGTGGGGTTAGCTGGGAATTTTATTTTTCAGCAGAAGTAAAGGACTATTTTGTTAAAGCCTGTTCCACCTTTACATATTTATTAGCAGGAACATGCCCGTTGCTCTACTTCTCCCTTTTAAATAAATTCCATCTTTCGACGACTCCATGCTGTCCTTTTGCTCTGCCCTCTCTCTGTATGCTACTCACGTGCTCTCCTCTCACTCCCTGTCCACCGGTATCCTTACTCCCCCTGCCCTCTGCTGCCAGAACTACCCCAGGCCACTCCTCACAGCTGACGCTGCAGGCCAGCCTCCGCTTTTGCCCTCACTGGTCTGCTCCCTGTTCTCTCCTCGAGCTGCTCCTCACCTCCACAAGAAGGGGTTGAACATCTTGTCTGATGATACCTGGGCTTGTGAACAAGCTCCACATGTAGGAAGCTATCACCTTTGAAAAGGCGATGAAAGGCAGGAACCAGTGGGAACTGGAGGGACCTAGAGAAACTGAATCTGAGCAAGCAGGGAGGGCTGGGAACCTTCTGGAGAGCTGAGGGAATGACCCTGCGTTCCTTGGAAGGGGTGGGGCCTAGTGATGGTAAGGGTCTGCCCTCAGGACCTGTTCTTTCTTTTCAGGATCCTCATCAAGTGGCAGTCACTTTGACATGCAAAATTCCAAGTCTTCAGAGAAGCATAGAGCTTTTCCTGTGTGTGTGTGTGTGTGTAATAGCAAGACTCTAGGCCCATACAGTCAGAATCTCCAGGAGTGAGGCCTTCTGTTTAGGCCCTATCTATGCAGGCACTGAAAAGCTGTTTATACATGTAGATTACTCTACACAATCCAAAGAAAGCTTCATAAGGCAATGCTCGTGGAGGTAGGGTGTGTTTTTAAGTGTGTATCTGTGTGTGGGTGGCTGCAGGGAGATGGAGGGAGCATGTCCATCACATGCGCCCATCTGCAAGGATGACAGAGGCACCAGGTGAGGGGCTCTCAGGAAAACCACCTGGTGCTGGTGATAGCAACCAAATGCACTTGGCTGCTGTGGGCCCTCTTAGATTTGTGGAATCTCAGTGCCTTTGCTTGAAAGGAGCCATCCAGTTTAAATCAGTACAGCAGATTTAAAAATGCTTCCTCTTCAGTCATATTTCCTAGGTCTTTAATAATTTTAGTTGTTCTGAATCTTCTTTACATTCCCGATTTATTTATTTTTTATTGAATGGAGAGTGAAGTGTGATGCTTCACCATCGCCTGTGTGTGTGCTGTGCTCCTTAAAAACGCACGCCATAACAAGAATTTATCAATTCTTTCTGCAAAACTTAGAACCTGTTTTTATGACTGCAGTTTGGACTTCAAATCAAAATAAAGGATTTGAGTCATTTGGAGAAAAGAGAAATTCACCTTTCCCTGTCCCAGTAAATCAAGGAGACAGAGACAGAGCATAAAACAGCAAAGCTCAGAGCTGTGTCTACTTGATCAGGAGGAAAGCTGGACTGAATCAGTTTCACTTTGCTGGGAATCTTTTAATAATGTAAAGGAAGAAAAAACAGTGACTTTAGGTCTCTTGGACAGTAGGTCATGGTAAATTTAGTCAACAGTATTTTTCAGTTCAATCTAACTTATCCAAAATCACAAAGATTCAGCCTCAGTCTAAGTTACTGCATCTATATTAATCACATAAAGATAATGATTAATTTTATAAAGCATCTTCCTCCAAAGTTATAAAAATTTAGCAACTATCCAACATCTTCATTTTTCCCTCACAAATCACTTATACTTTTAGGGGAAAGTAACTAAAAATACAGTTTCTTGATGCCACACCATTAAAAAATGGAAATCACTTGTAAAGTGGCTGAGTCACAGCTGAGGTCATACTCTCTTAACTTCATGTTTTTAAAAAGATCACTTTCGAAGTTATTTATATTGTACAAATAATCTTCTCATAAACTGCTGTGAGTGAAAAATTTAAAACAACCTAAATTTGATTACCCACCAAGGGTTAGGGTTACTATGTGTGATTTTTTTCCTCCCAATTACCACTGATGACGTCATTGGCAGTGTGTGAAGGCCAGAAATAGGAAAGCATTTCAAGAGCCTTCCCTGTGGATACCAGGCTTAGATTTCACTCTGCTGCCAGCAATCTGTCTCACCCCACCGTAAGACAATACTTCCAAATCCACTTATCAGTGTCAAGCCGCATTTAAGTATCGAAGAAAGCCAGGATAAAACGATCAGATTTACAAACTTCATACACAAGGTTTGTTGCTCGCCGTGGTTAGATAAGTGGCCTGATGCAAGGCGAAGGTATTTGTTTAATGTTGCTATGAACCAGTCTTTCTATTCCTGTGTCTGCAGGAGTACCATGGGTTATGCTAAACCCATTTTCCTCACTATTAGACTTAAGAGGAAAGTAGCTGCTTGCTTCGAAATATATCTAATATATCTGCATTACCAATATTTTAGAACTGGGTATCAAAATTCATTTGTCTTCGGGAAGAAACTTTCACACATTCCTGGCGGGGCTTGGGGTCAGGTCTAAAGAGGAACAAGAGTCAGAACAGAGGTGCTGGGAATGAGAGTGTAAATTCCACATAGCAAAGCTGCTAGGAGGTTGGGCAGGGCACAGGCTGATCGTGCTGCAGATGAACTTCAGCAACGCGTGCGCGCGCCAGGCACGAGAGAGGTACGTCAGCGTCGGAACCGACTGGTGATCAGAGCTGCTGTGTCACTCACCTGTTCTTGGAGGACTTTAAGTAATGCCTGCGTGTGGGACTGCTCCTCCTTGGCTTGCTCCAGTTCTGACTTTTTGTTGTTTAACTCCTCCTGGATGCTCAGCAATTGCTGTGAAATTAAAGTTCATTTTGGATAAGTAGGACTGAAGGCCAGGTGATTGTCAGATATTCAAAATGCCCCATTCAAAAACACGCCGAGAGGATTTTTATGTCTTAAAGCATAATCCAGACTTCAGTTCACTTTTTTGTGTGTTATTTCCCCCTGCAGTGAGCGTAACGAGTATTGTTAATGCCACATTATTAGGCTGTTTGTGATAATGATGCCACAAAACTGTTTTAGTATTTGTGAAGGTACCATTATATTCCTTTGAAAAAACGCAGAGTTGTAAAAATATGTAGAACAGTGTTAATAAGCCAAAACATATTGATAAAGAAATTAAATGATAAAAAAATATAAATAGTCCGCTTGTCCAAGGTTACTTCATTTTACATCTGACAGTAGAGCTAGCCTTCTGTAGCTCTGCCAAGCTACTTCACCAAGTGGCTGGGACCACAGAAGATCCTTTTACTTTCTCTGTTATGACGGTGATGTTTTATTAGATCAGCAGGACTGAGGGTCGAACTGCAATCAATATATCAGCCGAGAAAACTGCTGATATAAGCTGTCAAAACACTAAGCTATGGCCTACACACTGCTGTTTTGAAGCAGGGCCACTGAAGGGATTTCGGTAAGCCTTGAGCTTTCCTCGCCCTATCAACTGTAACTCAGGGAGGGGCTTACCTGGTCTGCCAAAAGCACTGTGCTGCCCAGCACTCATTATTTGGAACATGCTTATATGTTACTCTATACACAGGCTGGAGAACGCATTCAAAACTTCAGAAAAGGCCTGGAGACAGCTATGCGTCTTCAAAGCTTCTTGACCACAAAGGACTGGTTTGAAAACACAGAAGTGCATTTCCTCTGCCACCGTGCATAAGCAATACTGCTCTAGTGATATGAAAATGTCTGTGCACGCCTGCCACGAGGGTACTGTCTCCAGCATCGAGGCTGCTTCTCCAGGGCCTTGACAAGCTGGCTGCAGGGCTGCCTGGCCAGTTCTTAACTACCCAGGCCTAAAGAGACACTGGCACTAGATTTCTGATGCTTAAACCTACCAACTGGCAGGATTAAATTAAATCTTCAAAACCACGAGTTTTAGGGTATGTTGGAGGGTAGGAAGTACTCAGAAAAACACCCTGTGCTTCCCTTGGGCTTGCTTGTTCTGTTCCCTACTCTGGCCCTGGATATAAATTTAAGAACCTTCTCAATATACAGATGGCCAACAGGTATATGAAAAGATGCTCAACATCGTTAGCTATCAGGGAAATGCAAATCAAAATTACAATGAGGTATCACCTCACTCCAGTCAGAATGGCTATAATTAACAAGACAGGAAACAACAAATGTTGGAGTGGACATGGAGAGATGGGAAGCCTTGTACACTACTGGTGTGAGTGCAAACTGGTGCAGCCACTATGGAAAGCAGTATGGAGTGTCCTCAGAAAATTAAGAATAGATCTACCATATGATCCAGCTATCCCACTCCTGGGTATTTATCCAAAGAACTTGAAAACGCAAAGGCATACAGATTCTTGCACCCCTATGTTCATTGCAGCATTATTCATAATAGCCAAGACTTGGAAGCAACCTAGGTGCCCATGAAGGGAAGAATGGATAAAGAAGATGTGGTATTTATACACAATGGAATACTACTCAGCCATAAGAAATGATGAAATCCAGCCATTTGTGACAACATGGATGGACCTTGAGGGTATTATGCTGAGTGAAATAAGTCGGAGGGAGAAAGTCAAATACCGTATGATCTCACTCACAAGTAGAAGATAAAAACAACGACAAACAAACACATAGCAACGGAGAATGGATCGTGGTTACCACGGGGGAAGAGGGGTAGGGTAAAAGGGGTGAATAGGCTCACATGTGAGGGGATGGACTATGATTAGTTTTTGAGTGGTGAACATGATGGAATCTACACAGAATTCGAATTACATTATGATGTGCATCCAAAAAAAAAAAAGAAACTTTTCTGGTTCCCTAGTATAAATGGTGACTTACGTGCAATTTTCTAAAACCTCAGTGCCTCCTGTTTCACCACCTGCCCAAGTCATACTCACATATGAGGTGATGCATTCCACCTTGGCTCCCTTAACCTTAGTGATTTCATTGTGCATCAACTGACTAAGGTACAGAAACCAGGGAGCCCATACTATACTTTGGAACAGTGACAAGCACCTAAAATGCTTCTTTCCAAACAGTGGGGAATGACCCTGTTGCTTCATTCTCATTCATGACTGGACCCGGAACAGTCCTGAGGGCACCTGGTGCTCTGAGTTCAATGACGCTGAGTGAATTTTTTACCTCATTAGATAATTTCAAATCCAATCCTTAAACCTCCTTTAAAAATAAGCCAGATGAAGGACAGGAGTTTGTCTTCAAAGATAGGTAGCTTATGTGTGCTCACCACAGCACTTGAGGTAGCAAAATTTAGAGACAACTGATGTCCAGCAGGAGGGGGTTGGCTACATTAATGATGGTGCATCTGTACAATGGAACACTATGCAGCCATTAAAAATGAAGTTGCACAAATGTCTCTGAACATAGAAGAAGCTCAGGATATACTGTTCCTTGCATAAGAAGTCCAGCTTATGAAAAACTTTCATTGAATTTTGCAACATATTCTTAGAAAAGGATCTGGATTTTGTCTGTGGGTAAGTGGGTTAATGGATCTTTCTTTTAGTTTTGCTTGTGATTTTTCTGGTTTGTCTGTAAGGCCTACACGTTGCTTTAGAAATGAGAAAAAAAACAAATGAATTTTAGTAAGGTTAGGAAAAAGATAAAGACAGGAGTAGCACTTGGACACAACTCTCAGTTGTTATTATCGCCACTGAATAAATAAGAGGGAAAGTTAGAACTCCATGGGAGTCTGCCATTTCATCTACCCATTTATAACACTTTTTCCTTCTCTTAACACACACACATATACCCTTCCCTTGACTTCACTTCTCATTTAAGCTTCCAGCCTAACCCATTTTTCCCTGGAATCATACTTTTAAAATAAAATGTCTTCTCTTTCATCCCCACTTCTTTCTTTTCTCATAAGTATGCAACCACTTTCAGTGGTTTCTATCTTATTTGAATGTGTTTTTCCAAAATACATATTGTTGTTGTTTTGTAATATGCACTTTTATGTAAGTGATATTGTCATATTTCTTGTTTACTACGTTTTTACTGAGCATTATGTTTTTAAGATCCATCCATGTTAATATGTATACATCTAATCTATTGTTTCTGACGGCTGCATAATATTCTGTGGGGTGTATCCCCCCAATTATACCTAATCCACTCTCCCAGTGAAGGCTACTCAGATTATCTCCAATTCTCCTCACCTGATGCTGGGCTGCAATGGAACATGCTAGTGCATGTTCCCTAATGGACCTGTGGGAAAATTTCCCTGGCATGTGCATCTAGCAGTGGAACTGCTGGCTCACAGGGCATTGCCTTAGGAGTTAATTTGCTAAAGCTGCTCTA
The DNA here is from genome assembly GCF_041296235.1 of Equus asinus. Classification (NCBI taxonomy): domain Eukaryota; kingdom Metazoa; phylum Chordata; class Mammalia; order Perissodactyla; family Equidae; genus Equus; species Equus asinus. Next base: position 31,061,963 of record NC_091800.1, on the reverse strand, counting down.
CAGAATGGCTGTACCAGTTACGCATCCACACCTGGTATACAGGAGTTACTGTGCCCCACATCCACCCTAACACTTAGCATTTCCAGCTTTCTAGTATTTGTCAGTCTAATAATATAAAGATTCTTCATCCCATAAAAAATTTGTACTTCTCGACTCCCTACGACTTTAAGCATCTTATATGCTTGCTAGCTAAAGAATAGTCAAGGGTAGTGGTTCTTAAATCTGGGGAACTTTTAAAAAAAATACTGATTCCTGGGCCCCAAAGACCACCAATTAACTCAGAATATCTAGGCAACGATATCATTTTAAAAACCTTCACAGATAATTCCAATGTGCAACTTGGGATGAAAACCACTATCTCCGTTAATGCTTCTTTAACCCTCGTTCTCCCACAGCTTGACTTCCATCTACAGTCCCCCACTCACACTGTTCTCACTAAAGTCACCAGTGCTTTTCTAATTGCCAACCAATATGCCAGGTTCTTCTCCTACATGCTCTCTCCAGGTGATCCTATTCACACCCATGGTGTCAACCACACATCACATGTGCTTATGCTTTACAAAGCTGACTTTACAGCCTCTGCCTCATTCTTACTACCCACTAGATGCTTAACTTGCAGTGTTTCAAACTGTGCATGTTATCACCCCTCCCCCTCCATACACCTAAATCTATTTCCCTGGTTTCCAGAGTTAAAACCTTGAAGTTAACCCCTGTCCTTTCATCACCCTCACAACCTGTCTGCCTATTCTTCTGCCTTCTCTCCATGTATTCTTCACTGTCAGGGTTAAGGCAACCATTTCCTCTCTTCTGAATCTGCTTGTTCCCCCTGTCATTCACCCCACACTCCTGAGAGAACTGACCATCTAAGAATTAAAGTGCTGCCATGCTTAAAAAATACTGTTGGTTCCCCAACCTCTACTGGAGAAAATCCAAACCACTGACCTTCTTGCCCTTCCCCAGACATTCCAGGTTCTTTCATGACTATGACAAGTTCATTACCCAGAATTCTGCCTGGAAGATTCCTATTTATATATATATAGTGACTTTTTAGGAAGATAATTTTTTTTTTTTTTTTGTAGGGAAGGATTTGCTCTGAGCTAACATCTGCTGCCAATCTTCCTCTTTTTTTTCTCCCCAAAGCCCCAGTGTGTGGTTGTATATCCTAGCTGTAAGTCCTTCTAGTTCTTCTACGTGAGCCACCACCATAGCATGACAGCTGACAGACGGGCAGTGTGATTCCGAAAGTGGGAAACGAGCGCGGGCTGCCAAAGCAGTGAGAGCGCCAAACTTCAACCACTAGACCATCAGGACTGGCCCTCCTACTCATTTTTTAAGCCAACTTAAAGAATGCTTTCAGGCCAACACCAACCCACATGATGACTTTATACACTAGCAAAAGGCCTGATCCTCCAGGGAGACACAACTTCTCACTAGGGACTAGGCAGTGGAGTCGGGGCTTGATTTCCTTCCCACTCACCCATGTGGCCTGGTTCACTTGTCTAGGGCAGAGTCTGCACAACGAGATGTAGCAGCCTTGGGGTGTTCCTCAGTAGAGACCTCCTCCAACAACTCAAGCAAAGGTAGTTGTTCTAATTTCTATGTTTCAAAGGACTTGATATGGTATAGTACACTTCACAGATATCTCCCCAACTAGACTACATCCACCAATAGTAGGGTCAATAATTAGGTTATCTCTAACACATAGTAGGTGCTGAATGAATGAATGAGTGAAGAGATGAATGAACGCTTGCTCTGGTTTCCCCGCCTCTATGGGATTAAACAACGATCTAGCAAAAAAACAAAAAGCCACACAAGCACAAACAAAGCCCAAAAACCCACAATAACAAAAACCACCTGAGGATCTATCACTACGTAATTTAATGTTCTAGACATGTGGATATATGAAGCTTTCACAGGAAAACAGCAGGCCCACTTAAGACATTTTGATTCATTACTCTGGCAGTTTCACACATCCTTTTTAATCTAAAGAGGAATATTTCTTAAAAGGCTAAGGAAATCCAATCAATGAATTTATAATTATGTAATTTCTTCCCCATATTCCATCACAAAAAAGAACAAAACCACAACTAGAGGAAAAATTAAATCAATACCCCTAGACTGTTTTCTGCATTCTTCAGAATTAGTGCTTTCTTTTGTTTACAATGCATAAACTCGTGAATCTAATATTTATGTACTCAAAACAGTGGTGATTCAAAACTACTATTCTTCATTTGACTAGATGGCCTAGAAAAACAACGAAATAGTCCACAACTAGATGGTATAAGTTTTCTGGTCCTTTCTCACTTGAAATTTATGAGACTGTATAATATGCTTTCTAGTTTGAATTTTTAAGTACCGAAGTGCTTCAATTATAGAAGTTCACAGGCAGCTAGAACTTAATCAGGAGCATCTCTCTCGGTTGGATTGGCTGACTGCAGCATAATTTTAATTTAACATTGGAGAGTGTGGCATTAAACAGATGCACTATTACATTTTTTGGTGGTTACAACTGAGTATGTTCCAATTAGACAATTATCCATATGCCAATCAAGTGCAAACACTCTGGCGGACAATAACAGGTAAATAAATGCCGTACCTGACACATCTTGATATTTCCAGGCCACTGATTTAATAGGATCATTTGTATTGCTGTTTGGGGATGCAGACTTCAGTGTGTAATAGGTCTTTCTCTCTGGCAAATTCAAAGAGCATTACAAATGTTATTTGGAGCCCCAGAATAAGTGAGGTCACATTTTTATTTTTACAGATGAGCGAATCATGGGCGCACGGAGGTTAAGTCATGTATCCAAGCCTACGCTCTTTGGGAGAGACCCACCACTGGCACAACTCAATTTTCCTGCTTCAAACTGTGGTTTCCACCCTGGCAACCACGCTGCACTGTCAATTTGAAGTGGAAATCAGGACATGCCAAACTTAAAATCCTCCTAGCAATGACTTCCACCCAGGCATTCACCATTTCCTCTTAAGAGCTAGGCTGTTGGAGACATGCTTTTGTGTATACTTCTGTGAGTGGTGTGATGGATTTAACTTTCCTTTAAAAACTGTAACCCCTTCCTTGCCTTCTTTTCTTAAATTTTATATTTTTGTTACCAAGGTGAAGTTTTTATATAGCTAACAGATTATATAAGGTTAGAGTCCATGAAACTCACAGGCTATAGCACAAATACTCGGTATGAAATAAACCAGCAACATCTCATTATATGCTGACACTCACAGAACTGTGATAACTCAGGAATCTTGGGCAGGACTGGTGGGCCGCTGGGGGATGGAGGTGGTTGTTAGCATAAAATTGAGAGGACCCCTAAACAGAACTGATTCCGCATCTTCCATGGTAGACAAGGTGTACTCTTTCTAAATTTAGTTTGGCGGTGAGTCAGGTAAACTGATGACACCAGGTAGATATATACTGACAGTGACTGACACCTACATACACACACACACACACGTGCGCGCACACACACACACACACACACACATTTTTTCTCCATCCCTCTTCCCCTTGTTTCAGGATTTCCCAGTGCTTGGCTCTATGTTCAGTTCTTTTAAAACAATCTGCTGATATTGATTCATTCAATCAATCAATCGATAACTCATTCATTCCTTCAATCAACACTGATCTACTATGTGCACAGTGCTGGACCAGATAATACAGATTTAGAGGAAAGAGACACTGTCCTTAAGATGCTGGGTCACAAGTATGCTAATATACATACTACGATTAATTTAGGAAGCACAAAATACTCTCATAATGGCTACAACCAGTGTGGTTTCCCTAGGAGACTTTTGGGGATCAGTTTAAATGGCTCAGGGGATCCATTTTGAATCAGAACTTGTTCTACTTATTAGAAAGGAGCCACTGAATATTCATGCATAAAATCTGGAAATATCTGAACCCACGGAGTGTCATCAATTTAAATTGAATGTTCTTTTGCTCTTTTGATTCGGTTTTAATAAATGTTACCCCACCTCTGTAACTTTGCTATAAATCAGATGCCCTACTCAGAGGGATATACTTTTAAGGCCAGCAGAATATCCCCTAAGGAAATGAGGTCCAGGGACTTTCAAAGAGAATTTTCCACCAAAGGCCATGGTGGGTATGACTGTGTCTGGATGGACCAGCGCCAGCAGCTGTTTTAATATTTAGTCTGCGTGGCAATGCCCTGTCTGTGCATCTCGTCTCCGACCTGATTTCTCCATATATCTCAGCCTGCGATCTGAGCTCATCTGTGCTAAGCTCTGCTAGATCCTCATCACCTTGTCCTGCTGTAAGGTAAGAGGATGCATCCATTAACCCCCTCCCCCTTGGTGAGATCCCGCTACCCAAGCACAGTTTCCTGCTGCTTCTTTTCTCCCCAGTAATCTCCAGACCCTCCCCCTCCTCAGTCCTGTTTGGTTCTCACTGACTTCAGAACCACTTAGGAAGGTCAGCTTTAGGTCCTGCTGCTGATGAAATCTACCTGTGCCTGCTTTATATCTAACACTGTGAATCCTGACCCACTCCCTGATTGTTAGGGACAGTTTGAGATGTGAAAAGTCAAATGCCTATTATCAAAACCTAAGAGTCAGGCTTTGCCTAAAGGCAAAGTCATCTAACAGTATTCCTGACAAAGGAGAGAAGCCCGGCTCAGGGGAAGGACAGTCATTTTCCACCTGGTACCTACAACATTCAATTTTCTCCTTGGGGAAAAAAAGATGGAATTGAACTAGCTTGAATTTTCTTGTCACATGAGGTGGTAAGACTACTCAAGATCTATTCTAGTTTAAAATGTCATCTGCTTCCACTTGGGGATGATACTGCACTTTAGTTTACGGCAAGGTACGAGGGCAACCCAGCCTGTGGCCCCATTTATCAATCCTGGTGCCTCCTTCTCAGCCTCCAGCATGGTGACCCCTGGGGGAGAAACATCTCTCCGAGAGAACTCCACCATTCAGATGACTGATAACAGGAACACTGGATCACAGAAATGAAATTGTGCTCCGAGCCTAATATCCCATTACACTAGGCTATACATATTTAATTCCTTGGGTCTCTCCTCATAAATCAATTCCTTCAGGCCCTTAATCTCGTCAATATCTTTTCTGATATTGAATTTTAAATGCCATTCTCATTGCTAGGCAGAAAGGCAATCTCTTCCTCGTGATGGGATCAGACTTCATTTACAGCCAAGAGACGCCTGGAGCGTGGTCCCTGTTCCCTGACCCGGCTGTTAAGATCCTAATGTTCGCCAGAGCCAAACAGCCCGCGGGCCTGGCTGGACTTGCCCACTCAGAGGTCATGACCAGGAACCCTGGGGTCATATCTCTCGATCCTCTGGGAGCCTGGGTCAGCGCTGGAAGACTGGTAAGAAAGCAGAAGTGTTTTCAAAGGTCTGGGTCCTCAAGGGGGTGCCTGAGACACAAGGCATCCTGCCACCCTCCCAGGGCAGTGTGCTCTGGCAAGGATTCCTTTTTCTGAATGTACGAGTAAGGGCCTGACCAAAGGACACACACGGTGTGCACACATCTGAGCAAGATCTCTCGGGTGCAGGTGAGGGGAGGGCAGGGGTTCTGGACTCTCTGGGTGGGGGGAGAAAAGTGCAACCCCACAGAGCGGGCACTTGGAGCTGGAATGTTCCTAGGTTCCCCTGGGCTGGCCCCTAACACTGGGATTTCCCCTGCTGTAGAGAAAGGGAAAAATCCACAAATTCTGGGAGCCATGCAAAATTTCCAAAGGGAAGCAGGAGCGATAATTGTAAGACTTCAAGAATGACCCAGAGGGGTTGGGAAACCCAGGGAACCACTGAGATGCAGATTTGGGGACCCAGGTCTGCAGGCAGTGGTGGGGTACCCAGGGCAGGGCCCTGGGGTCTGTCTGTCGGTATAGGGAATAAGCAGGTGCCATTGTACAAAATTTAATAATAATAAAACTAACAAAAGGTCCATCCATTTATCATCACTGTGCACCAGCAATTCTAAACAAAATCAGTGGCAAAATACTCCTTCCTGATAAAAACCCTTTGTTGACCTAAAATCTAAACAATTGTTGCTATTACAGTTCAGCTTAAATAATTTATATGTCATTTTCTAATCAGCACATTTTCATGACTTATCCTTCAACAAACATATTCTATGTGGAAACTAGTTTGGAAAATGAGTTTCGTAGTCTGCTCCCACTCCCAACTCTTCCTCATCCCCCATCCCCACGCAAGGACTCAGCGACACACATTTGTTTGGATTTAGAATCAATCGAGTTTCCTTTAGACCCAGCGTCTCCAACCCTGTAGCACCGCATACATTGCTACATTTCTACAGTAGGTTTGAGACGACGACAGCACAGTTACTGCAAAGACAAGAACTAGACCTTGAGCTACGTCAGTTCACTCCACAGGACATCTTAAAGAAGTTTCATGTTTAAAACTTGAAACAAACAGGGAAACGCTGTGAGAACCATGAGTTATATTATTTTTGGTTGGTAAGTGTAAATTTTAGTTTACATGTGAAATATTTTTACTGAATTTTAATATTTCAAAAATTGAAATGTATTCTTTTTAAATTAATTGTTTGCTTTAAAACTAGGACAAATCAAGAAAATGTTACATCAGTGGTGCAATTAGTAGTTGCCTGAATTGTATCTTTGCATTTGGCTTTATTAAAATTCGCTTATTTACTGGACAATTATTTACATACTGTATTAACTACAACCAAAGGATCAAAGTTCAAACTGTTAGAGGGATTTAGAAAAACTATTGAATAGATAGTTGTGATTTATTTCCTTTCATTGTACTATTTTTAATTTTTTTTTACAGGCGTAATTATACGTGAAATTCAATATAAGAAAAATGTCCTTGTCTGCATTTCTTCCTTGGCCATTATTACTATTCGTTTCATTTCATGATTATTACTGAAAATAATTTTGTCATTTAGAGAAGAAGGATGTTTAAAAAAGGATCCTCTCTGAGAGTCCAATTACACTAGGCACGCCACTGGCAGGCGGCCCAACGTCTCGGCAGGAGAAGGAGATCATGACCTTGGCCTCCTGGGTTGGGGGAGGAGAACTGTTTCATCAGACACGGTTTCAGAGAACATTTTCTTTACTTGAATATCTGCCTGGGAGAGACTTGAGTAAAAGATATACTTTTTGGCATTTGTATAATTTAGTGGAGTTACTAGTTATGATGCACTATATCCTGATAAGGTAACATTCTAATGGAAAGACATATAGCCAGGCATCGGCAGAGAGGCAAAAAGTCAGCCACTGGTTAGCATTTCAAGGGTTAGCATGGTTAGTCCTATCGCTGACTTACTGTGTGACCTTGAACAAGCCACTTTACTGCTCTTTCCTCTTTTCCCTCACAACTGTCTCATAAGGAATAATTTATCATTTGCAAAGCAATACATCAATTAATTTATTGAATACTGAACACGGGGAAAGCAGATGCAAAAGTGGTTTGGAAGCCTCTAAAACCTATTTTTTCTTCTTCGGATGATTTCTTCTGTTTATAGTGTAATTTGCAGGGTTGTTTCAGCTTCCTGTTTTTCACTTTCTTAGTATGTTAAATAAAGATAACAGTACTCACCAGTGGGATATTGTGAGACTAAAGAATATCCACTACGTATGTGAGGCTGCTTGAATGGTGAAGGGCACCAAGTTACATGAAAGTGCTGTCATTATCCTCTTTGCAAAAACAGAGAGACTAAGACCAGGCAAGGTCGAGTAACTTTTAATTTATGTGAGCAGGTAGCAGCGGAGATTAATATTCAGAGAGAAAGGTCTGCTGCTCAGCCCTACCCAAGCTGTGCTGGTTGCCCTCCTTCAGCCAATTTTCAAAGCACAGGGCCAGCCAACTTGAATTAACACCATTCATGCAATTCACAAGAGAGGGTGTCAAATGCCTTGCTGAAGTGGGAATATATATCAGTGATATTCTCTCTGTTGCCTTTGCCGGCAATTCCACCGCAAATGATAATCCAATTTGCTGGGATTTATTTATTCTTACTGTTGTTTTTGCAATTATATGAGGTGGTCATCACCCCAGCCTCTGGGCACATGTACAGCTGTTAATGTAGAAATTTAAAATATTAACATGCTTTCCAGCCAGGTTGGCCCATTTACTTCAAACAAGAACCTGATTGAACAGCTGGGTCTTGCACTGTGCCTCAAAGGCCAATAGAGATTTGTCCTTCTTTGCAGGGTTTATAACCCAGTCCTGACTGGAGCTTATAGCTAGAAAACCCTGTATAGGTGACTTTTGACCAAAATCCTGTGGCCATCTTTGGAGGTGGCTTATGCAAAGCGATCTGGGCCTCGTTCAGTTTAGCCCCTGGAGAGTCAAACCATGCTCCTTCTAGCCTCATTAAACCAGATGTTACCACCATCGCTGACCTCCTTGACTGCAGTTTAGGGAAGCAGCTTTTGACTTAATGATTATGGGAGAAGAATATGTGTTGGGGTCTTGAGAGCTTTTAGCTGAATCCTAATGGTGAGAAGTTGTAATGATCTAACATGTTCTGCAGATAAATGAAGAGAGAAAACATAGCTGAAAGTTTTCTCTCTCCATGAGCCACAGCTGTCTAAGAATGGAAAACCTTCTCGATTGTGAATCCAGAAGGCCTTCATCACCTATGATACTTAACTCCTGATTAATTGTAGAACTTCCGTGCCGCTAATTCAATGATTACAGTATCCCTGATTTTTCTTTGTTAACACAAGTTAACATTTTTGTGACAAGGCGACTCAGACACGTAAGGGCAGGGGGAGAAGAAAAGCCCCTGAACTTTGCACTCGGAATCTTTTGGCGGCTCTGGAACAAGCTTTGCAAATAAGTGGGCACATTTGCCTAGCACAGAAGAAGTGTGAGGCAGAGGAAATCCACTCATTCCCCTGAAGTGTCCCAGTTATTTTAATACATCTAGGCTGGTCTGGAACCTCACGTTTTAGGAGTCTCATTGTAACTAGAACCTCCGGGAGATCCCCAGGTTTCACCTGTTCCCTACTCCGGAGCCAAGACCTGGGGAGACAGGTGAGATACCAACAGTTTCCCTGAAGGGCTTTAGCCACCTCACAGGCCCCTGTGGCAGTACCGAGCCCCTGGAGTATCTTAGGCTTGCCCTGTCTCTGAACTGCAGACTGTCTTCAAGGAAAAACAACAACAGTAGCAACAACAATAACAGAAAACATCAACAAATATGGCCATTGTGAAATGTGCCACCTGTTCTTAATATCTGGGGCTGAAATCTATCTGGTAAAATAAAATACATCACCACCCATTTTGCTTAGATCTCAAAAGCGCAGACAGAAAATTCCCATTTTAAACCAATCTTCTCTGCTTCGGAAACATTAAATAGAGGTAGCATTAAAGAAGTGAGCTGAATTACTCAGACTCTTTACAATAATGGTGTCAGCATGGCCATGAATGATAACAGCAAAAAAGCCTCCCAAGGTATAAAAATTAAGAGAAATTAGAGCTGTGGCTTTACACTTAATACCAATATCCATCTACCCTGTGATGATGTGTTCCTCCAGCCTCAGCAGCCCCTCCACTGGAAATCAGCGATTGCATGCATTTTAACATTACATGTGGAAGTCTACCCAGGTCCTTTTAATGAAAATTTCAAACACAGGTTTTGCTGAAGTCAGCTGAAAGGCTAGCTCCTAACAATGATGGCCCAGAAAAGATCATCATCCATGACAGATAGCTAGTTAAGTTTGCATTCCAGAAATAGGGGGCAATACCAAGGTTAGAGCTGATGACTTTTAATTTTTCAAAAGGAAAGAATTCATAAACTGCATTTTTAGGGTCTGCTAGTAGATTTCGTGCAGCAATCTTTTTTGCTTCCAGATGACAATTTGAAATGTAAATCATGATATAAAGCAAGTGATATAAAGCAGTTACATTCTAGTCTGAGTAATTATATCAGGATTAAGAAAGATTGTCTCTGGATTACTCTGGGAAGGTTGAAAAAATGATCTGTTTTGCCACTGAGTTCACTGTGGATAATCTTTAACCAGAAAAGAAAGTTCTCCTTTATTCCAAGTTGTTAAAAGCTTCATTTTTCATTTGTTGTTTAGTTTTAAATCATGAATGGATATTCTGTAGCTATTAAAATGACTATTATTCTGGTTTAAACCTGTTAATGGAATATATTACATTAATAGACTTTTGTAATGTTGAACTAACCTTGCATTCCTGGAATAAATCCAATATGGTGGCTTATAAAACACAAGATTAAATTAGGGTTTTTAAAAGGAATTTTAAATCTATGTTCATAAGTGAGAATGACCTGTAATCCCCCCCTCTTTTTACTGTCCTTCTTCAGTTTTGTTATCAAGTATACTAGCCTTATGAATTAGTTGGGCCATGTTTCCTTCTTTTCTATTCTCTGAATGAGTTTGTAAAAAATTGCCATAATTTTCCTTGAATATTTGGTAGAACTTACCTGTAAAGCTATTTTGGTTCTGTTGCTTTGATGTAAGATTTTAAGCTACCAATTTAATTTTTTTAATGATATCATTTAAGCTTTCTATTTCTTCCTGATTTAATTTTGATACAGTATTTTTTCCTATAGGAAAAAATTTGTATCGTCTAAGTTTAAAAATTTGTCATAAAGTTATTTCTGATTTTTTCACATCTCTTTGATCTCTGTCACCTCTGTAGTTGTACCTCATTTTAATTTTTAATATTGTTTATTAGGTATTTCTTTTTTTTGTGATCAATCTTGCAAAGACTTTCCACTTTATTAGTCCTTTCAAATAAATAGCATTTGGCTTTGTTGATCTCTGTTATACAGCTGTTTGCTATTTTAGTAATTTCTATCCTTATGCTTATTTATCCTTCCTTCTTTGTGTTTATTCTTTTTTAATAAGAGTTGGATGTTGGATTCTTACCCATGTCTCCAGTTTTCTGTTTTCCTAAAACATACACTTAAAATTTTAAATTTTTCCTCTAGGTTTTATTTCAGCTAGAGCCCACAAGTTTTGACATGCTGTATTTTAATTATCAATTACTTCTAATTATCTTAAAATTACAATTCTGATTTCTTTTTGGACCTGTAGCTTTAGACATGTGCTTTTAAATTTCCAAATATATAGGATTTATTTTAGTTACTTTTGTGATATTGATTTCTAACAATTTTGTTGTGGTCAGAAAATATGACAGCGCTCCTTTGAAATTTGTTGAGATTTGCTTTAAGGTTTACTATGGGATTAATTTTTGTAAATGTTCCAGGCATATTGGAACGTACAGTTTTCTCTGTCCTGCTGATCAAGCTCATACGGGCTGAGTTCTATGGAAATGCTTCATCAACTACAAACGTTGGCAGGATCAGCAAGAGGAAGGAAACAGCAGAGCTGCTTAGAAAAATGTCCTTATTCCCCGACATCTTCTAGGGTCTTTCACTAACAAATGGAGTTACCATGTTCCCCACAGTCCTGTAAGTCTCCATTTGTGACATAATATCACTTTCAACATTAGGAAAAACAATTAGGAAGAAATTTCAAGCCCTGTACTGCCTGGTTTGGAGGCTTCTCATCTACTCTTTCTAAGCCTTGGTTCTTTGATGGGCGTGGTACAAATAAAAATGTCACCTCCTAGGGCTCATTAAAGCTGTTGAAGCATTTGGATACTAGAGAGAGATGTCTGAACAGAAACAGTTGTGGCTGCACCTATACGCACTCAGCACGAATGGAAACACTGTGGCTTATTTCCCGAGTTGCAGGCATTCTTTCAGAGCCCAGGGCCACGGTGGTGGCCCTGGATGAGGGCAGTGACTCATAAGCTCCCCAGATCTTCAGCATTCGTGACCTCTAAAGACAGAGAGACCGGATCAATCCTTACTCTTCAACAAAGACTTGTCAGAAAGCTAGTTTTACTCTGTCAGTGAGATGAGATTCTTACTTACTTGGGGGTGAGTAAGGAAAACAGTGAGTTGAAGAATCAGGGAAGTTGGTTTAGAGTTTCAGAGAATAAACGTGTGTGATGACTCAACAATTTATTCTTTTCTTGCTTCCTTCCTTCAGATAGGTGTTGGAGATGAAGTACTAAATTAACCATAAAAGACTGGTCTTAGGTGCCAGAATTAGTTTCAACTCCAATATCAGAAGAAAAAAGAAACTAACATTTATTTAATATGTTGGGGGGGAAATCATAGCCTCTGTGTCTCAAGTCATTTTTCAGGAGGATAGGAGATAGATATAAACGAATGTAAGAGGAATAGATTCAGAATGCAAGGAGGTGTGAGGAGGCAGAGGAGGGACCCGGGGACCGGGAATGGGAGCCCTGGGCAGCGGGAGGTGAGACTGGAGCAGGGAGCTGAACTCAGTGACTTAACCCCTTTGATTAAAACTAGGAAATAAGTGGGCTGGATTAGGGCTCACTAATGCCCCTCCTAGTTCTAACACTGTATTTTGCAGTTCTCTTTCTGTAACAATGGTGGTAAATTCAAGCCCATATCCGGTTCAAATGTTATATCTTAAGCAGAATTCCCATTATCATCATATTCCACCTTGCTTTTTTACTGTGGGTGGACCATGCAGCCAAAGCAAAGCATGGGCTTCACATGAGAAATAGCCAGCAAATTGAGGACTTAAAATCAAGCAAGTCAATTGCCAGCTGAGAAGAAAAGCAGACTGGAACGACCAGCCTAATCAACCAGGACCCCAGCAGACCTGGGAGAGCTCCTTAAATGATCTGGCGATTCTCTGAAATCAAGCTGAGCTCTTATTATCAGATGCAGAGTGGCGAAATGACATCACAAGCCCCCTTTTTTTTCCTTCTCCCTAAATGATAAATAGGAGGATTACTGGGGAAAAAATTACATTGTAAAGAGACACTCAGCATGACAGCTTTTTTATGGACTTTACAGTTAGGTCATTACCAAAACCTTCGTGAAATAAATTGTGAGTAGCACTGAAGGTAAGAAATACAAACCACTAGGGAAGAAATATAAACCCCGGAGAAAGGAAGACAAGGTGCACGGAGAATTAGTGAAGGACAAAATTGTGGAGTGCCACTCTGTCTTTAAATGATTGAAAAATGTGTAACGCACTGGCTCAGGAAATGACTTACTCAGGATAAAATGTAAATCATGGGTGAAAATATGCATCTTTAACACTGTGAGCAAGAGTCCCCGTGCTTGCCACTGAACCTCCTCTGATTGGAATGCCTAAGTGATACCTGGCTTAAAATAAATTAAGGGAGTGGTGGTGGTGGTGGTGGAAGAGGACATAAAAAATGGAATGTCTATGCATGGGGGGACAGAATAAATTAAGAGAACAAAAGGAAGAAGAAAGTACATGATAATAAAGCTTTGAAAAGTCACTTTGCTCCTCTTTCATTTATAAGCACTGCTTGTTACACCGCTTCCTTGGAAACCTACAACCAGAGTTCAAATATACTTTCTCCTTTTCTATCTTCCCCAGTGCTTCCAGAAAATAAAGCTGTTGTGGCTATTTACTATGTGTGTGGTGTGTGTGTGCAGGAGGGGTGTGTGTGTGTGTGTGTGAGCGAGAGGGGGGTGGGCAGGGACAGAGACATAGAGATGAAACAGAAAGCACAAAAACGGGAGAGCTAATTACCAAAGGGAGGAAGTTGCATCAAGATAAGAACTTCAGGGTCTTTTCAATGATCAATTGAGGGAAATGGGTGGTCTATAGTGAGGACCAGATTAGCACTAACTTTAAGTTTCCCTTGATGACTATTCAGGGTGCTTTGTTAAACAGAGGAGAAAACCTAGTCTTTAACTATCTAACATCTTGCAACTGAATTCCCAATTCCACACTTTTAGTTACAATTCCAGAAACTTTAACTGACTCAGTTTTGCCATTCTATTGGTCAATATTTAAAAATGATCCACACTGTTTATGCGTACATAAAGAAAAAGACGGAAAGGATATATGTAAACGTTAACAATAGCTATATCTGGGCGGCGACACTAGAAATGGTTTCTGTTTCTTTTATATGCTTCTTTTGTGTTCTCAAGTTTTCTGCACTGAACATATATTCTTTTGTAAAAAGGAAAAAACAAAAATTAAAATGACAAACTTAGACCCAGAAAAATTTCAGTTCCCACCCACGTTTCTCTTCCTCTCTGTTTATTCTCTTACTCAGATAAAGAGGATTTTTTTTTCCTCGGACTCACTCTTCTCCTTTCTTCTTTGTTTCCATGTTGTATTCTTTCGCTCCCACCACATTCCCTGCTCTCTCTCCACAGCGTTCATTTCTGATGAGAAGGAAATTGGCTGGTCCTCCTAATCCTCATGTTTCCTCTCCTAAGCAGCTGCGTGGAGAAAGCCCTGGAGCACGATTCCCTCCCCACTGCAGCCCAATTTCAGAGATGGATAATTACATCAGTCTGGCTGGGAACGTGACACCTGCTGTATACAGGCGGCAATGTGCACCATCCGGGGTCAGGGCTTCAGTGTGGATGCGGCTGCCTCTCTGCTTTGGCAGACTATAAAGAAATGAAGTCAAGGCCAGACTACAAGGACTCATTTTAGCGCCCATGGCTGGAGGGAGAGACGACAATGGTCAAACAGAGTAAAAGGCCAGCATGTGTCTGCAGCAAAAGCCCATTTTGATTTACAACATTTAAGAAAGATTCATTTCACTATAAATCTGGTACTCTTGACGTGATATGGCCTATAAGTCAGGAGGCAATTTCCAAAAGAGGTGGTAGAGGGAAGGGTCATTCAAAGGTCATCCAAGGACTGTGGCTGACTGCTGGGAAAAGCAGAGTTCCTTCATCCTGGGAATGGCTGCGAGTCTCCTGGAGACTCAGTGTTTCCCCTTGCAGTCGCTGAGGAAGCAGCAAAAGGCAGACGCCAAACGATTTTAATGGTCTGCAGGGCAATACCATTATTTCTACCCCTGGCTCCTACATCGATTTGTCTGCTAGCCTCATTATTTTTAGAAGGGATGATTACTAATGAGGATGCATTTGATAATCAAATTAATTAATGGCAGAGCAGGATAACTAATGATGAGATGGAGCCTCCCATAGTGAAATTTTATTAGGGCTTCTCTGTCCCTTCCCAGAAGTGAAGAGATTTATTTTCACAGTTCAAACTTAATAAATAAAAGCTGCATGTATGTTGTTTTCTTTTTGCTAGCTCTTACTCTGCCCACGTAAAGACCAAATGAGAGGCTATGACACAGTCAGAAAACAGGCAATGGGTTTTTGCCAATAATATTTCTAGCAATTAATAAGCACAGGAAGGTGGAGCTTCCTGGCCTTCTGCTCTCACGGTTACCGTGGTTCTGAAGCACCGCTTCCAGAGCAGAGTGTAGAAATGTGTGGGCTACCAGAGAGAACACAGGGGCTGTGGTCAGACAGGTGTGAGCTGGAATTCTGACTCTGCCAGCTACATTTTGTACCCTGAGCAAGTCACTAGACATCTCTAGGTCTCAATTCCTTACCTGAGAAACCAGGATAAGCACCTACTCCTGAGTTGTGAGCACTAAGTGAAATAATGTGCAAACTGTGAAGAGTGGGCCCTCCTGCTGTAAGGGGTGGTGCAAGCCACCCCAATATCAGGAAACTGAGACCTGGATTTGTCCAGACTTTGCAAATCCTGAGTCTTCTCTTAAATCCCTATATTTTTTCATTATTTTCATCTGGAATGTGGCAATCACAGTTTGCATTCGTACAACAGCTTTTCAAAATGCGTCCACATATATGACCTCATTTTAACGCAACAAAGCCTGACTGAGGTTGGCAGGACCCATTCTCCAGATTTAGATCCTGAGGTTCAAACAGGCTGACTTTCACCAAGTTGTACAGAAAACAGTCAAGCTGGAGCCACCTTTTCCTTCTATTGGTTCCGGGTTCTCATTTTCTTGTGCAGAAGCTTGGCACTCCTCAGGTTGCACGAAGGCAGCTTATCTCCCTCCTTTTTCGCGCGCGCGCGTGTGTGTGTGTGTGTGTGTGTGGAAAATTGGCCCCTGAACTAACATCTGTTGCCAATCTTCCTCTTTTTGCTTGAGGAAGATTGTCGCTGAGCTAACATCTGTGCCAGTCTTCCTCTGTTTTATGTGGGATGCTGCCACAGTGTGGCTTGATGAGTGGTGCTAGGTCCGCGCCAGGGATCCAAACATGTGAACCCCAGGCGCCAAAGTGGAGGGCATGAACTTAATCACTACGCTATGGGGCTAGCCCCTCTCCTTACCTATCTTAAGGTCTCTGTCCAGGGAAAACAGCAAGATACCCAGTGGCCCAACCTTCTTTGAAACTGTGAAAACACTTAGGGAGTTTGCTCTCCATTATCTTCACTTTTAGTCTTTGTACCTTGTTCAGAGTCAAATGGGAACGTGCTTTAAAAACTCCCAAACCCCTTAGCAGATGTCAGGTGCAATCACTTCAAACAGGTAGGGCTTCATAATGCAAAGCCCTGGGCCAAGAATTAGAGAATTGGTTTCTATTTCTGGTTCCAAACGTACCCAACAATCCCTCCAAGAGTCTCACGGTGAAGTGGGACACATACCTTATTCCAATGTGCCAGGGAATGCAAATTGCAAATGTTAGAAAATGCACATGCTGCCAGTAGGAGCTCTACCAATGACTTTTAGCAGCCTAATGAAAGGTGCCACTGAATTATAAATGAGGATTATCATCTCCCTCACAAGGCCTGTACCTCCTAAGGCTGAAGAATGGGTAGAAAATGAAATTAAAACTCTGGGGTAGTTAAGTGAAAGGAAAGTAAGCATGGTGGGCCCAAAATTTGGTAGCTGTTGTGCACCATGATGTTGAGTCCTTGAACCTTTTTAAAATCACATCATCTGAGAGATGTACACATTTAGGATTTTTCTGATACCAGTAAGATGTTAAAGACTTTTAAAATGAATATAAGAAATGTCTTATAAGTTGATTTCTATTCAGAAAGTAAGAAGGTTCACCTGCGTGGTTGAAATAGAATCAAATAAACATGGGGCATGTCTCTGTAGCCACAACTTGTAAAGATTCAACATTTTTATATGTGTGTAAGCGTGTATTTATATACGCACATATTTTTTGAACTTTTTAAGACTAAAGGTTTTACTCCCTGCACGTGAAAGTCTAAAAGAAAGTCTCTTTCTCTACTCTGTAATAATGTGATTTTCTTGCCCTGTCTGGTGATCCCGAGCTATTTTCTGCACTGATGTATAAAGTTTCCATATGTTACAGATGTTATAATGTTGTTACATGCTTTTTCCTGAATGAGTAAACAAGCAGATCATCAACCAGATCATCATGACCCACATCACATCACATACGTGCCATTTCTTCCTTCCCACTGAACAATTTTGGGGTTCGTGAACCCTACTTAGAAAGACCTTCAAAATATATTGCTACTTAAATTCCAAACTAATCAATCTTTAGTTTTTCACTTTCTACATCTAGTTCATTTATCCAAATATTTCACAACAGCTCTTAAAATATAATTTATTATTATAAAAATGTTGAATTTCTCCTTTTAGAGACATTTGTCTTTTTCTCTTCCTGTTTATGTTTGTGTCATTTTCCTTTTTTTTGTTTTTTTTAACTATAGAAGAAGAACTGTTCTTCCCACTGCATCGTCCGTTCTCTCTCCACATCCTTCTCGTCCCTCCATCGGAACAGACTCTACTCTTTTACTCTCTGCACATCCGTTTGAGCTTGGGCCTGCCCTCCTCCATACCATCAGTTGTTTTTTTTTTTTTTTTTTTTTTTTTTTATCAATTCCCTGCCTCCTTCTCTCTTCTAGGGCAAAAAACCAAAATAGAATGGATAAAAAGTTTACCATTTCTCTATCTTTATTACTCATTCCAGCCTCTTCGTGTCAACCTTTCCTTTCCTCCTCCCTAAAACCCTTCTGTGTATCTGCCTCTTCATCTTAAAGCAGCTATCTTTATTCCAAAATATGCTGCCTTAAGTTCCCACGTTCCTTCCTCTCAGACATTTGTAAAATTTGTCCGCTGTTCTTCCTTTCTGTTAGGCTTCTGGACAGCCAGAATAACCTCTAACACTCTTCCCCCACCCCCCCACCCCCCGCACCCCCCCCCACCCCCCCTCCGGGCCACTGCCAACCGAGAACTCATTCAAGGACTGGATTAAAGGTAAAAGCCCCTGAAACAGGTTCTTGTTCAAGATGTCAGACATGGTCCACGTGTGTTTGCTTTTCATTTTTCCTTCCTCCAGAGACTCCACTAAAGCATCTGTGAATGAATAAACATAAAAGAGCAAAGAGAATGTGAAGGGAGTTCCAGGGAATTCTTTGTGTATAACAGATTCTGGTATTTATGGGCTCTCCAACTCTCCTTAAAATGAAGCCTGCTAGTCAAGGAGCCACTGCATGGGAGAAAGACTCAGCTGTGGAGAAGACCGGGACTCAGCAGTGAGCAAACGCACACAGCTTCCGAGGAAAGTAAACCAAGCTCCTCACTCTCACATATAAACAGACTGCCAAGCATCACGTCACATGAGAAGAAACCTGTAGCATGAAAGAGACAGACAGACACACAAACCACACAACCAACCCTGGAACAAACAGAAATGATTCAGGAACAAAGAGAATTTCAAAACATTCTAATTAGTATTCTCAAAAAGATTTGAGAAGATATTGCAGCCAAAAAATAAGAGTAAGCCTGCATGAAAAGATAATAAGCAAAGTACAGAAATAACATTTGCAAATAAAGTAATGTGATTATCAAAAAGAAACTTCAATGAAAAGGATAAAAGATAAAGTTTAAACAGATAATATGAGAAAAAGGATAATGAGCATAGAGCATCAGCCTACTGGGTCCATTATCTGACTGGTGGGCATTTCAGAAACAAAATTAAAACAGAAAACAAAAGTGAAAAATTATCAAGAAAACAGAGGGACTCCTGTTGCAAACTCCTGTTACGTGTGTCTGTCTTCTTTGCCTGCAGCACCTCGCCCAAGTTCTTTGTAGTAGCACCTTTTGAAGTCCCCTGGGAGCAGTGGGCCTGCTGGGCTTTTGAGGAGTTTCACAATTTTTAAGGGACAAACATTTTTCAGAAATTAAAAAAAAAGTTCTCTAATGTTTTCTTGGACATGCTCATTTTATGTCTTTCCCTAACATTTTCTAATGATCGAAAACACCACCATCCCCACTCTAGCCATCTTCACCACCACAGCCACCTTCATCAGCACCGCCACCTTCCTCAACATGGTCACCTCACCACCACAGTAACCTTCATTGTCATGGCCACCATCATCACCACAGCCGCCTTCACCACGGGCACCTTCACCACCACAGCCATTATGGCCACCTCAGTTACCTTCATCAGCACAATAACCTTCACCATCATAGCCACCCTCACCACCACAGCCACCATCATCACCACTCTCGGTACCACTCCTGCTGTCATAATTATCCTGACTTTGACATGTACACATCTGACTTCAAGACACATAAATTTGGGAGAGGAATTGAGCGCAAACTTTTCACTATCTCTAAAAAAAGTACTTACTAAGCAATTAAATAGTTTATAGAAGATTTCAAAAGAGATGCTTAACTTTATACTTAAGTGGGTGGATGCACTCACTGATGTTCTAATTTCAGCACACTTTCACTTATTTCTTAATATATATGCCAAAGATCAATTCTTGACCAACATTTGGCAAAACTAATGGGATTACTTTATATTTTAGGAAGGTAATAGTATTGTATTTCTCTGTCTTCTATAAAATTAATCTAAATTAGTGAAGTTTTGTGATACGTATACAGAAAATCACAGCTATGTTCCTTTTTGAGCACAAGTGAAAAAACACTTGTTACTTAATTTCTAAAATGGTGTTGATCATAGTAATCCCCCTTTTCCCAATTTTTTTCTGATATTCCCTTGCTGAAAGGTGTCAAGACAGCTGACTAGCCCTGGTCTTTACTAATGTCAAGCCAAGAGTGTTAGAGAGCCACTGTTCTATGTGGGCCAATGGTTTACTGGCCTAAGACAGCTGGTCTTCAGATGACATTGGATAACTAATGTTATTAAAAAGCATTGGCTTAACGTATTGATGAGGGAGCCTTCTGACATCATCATCATTAGTCACACACAGTTTTATGATTAGCAGCTTATAATGGTATCCTGTTGTTATCTGAATATTTATCACTCCTCTCAATATGATTTATACATGGCTTCAAAAGAATTCTGATTTTTAAGTTGGTTATTTAAAAATATGACATATTGAGCTATCCTTGTGAATGAAAATATAAACATTGCTTAAATTAGGTGTGGTTAAAACCATAATGAGAGACTACCATACACTTCCTATAGTGGCTAAAAAAGGCAAAACAAAACAAACTGACCATACCAAGTGCTGATTGACAAGGACACAGAGCAACTGGGCTTCTCACGCTGTCCCATGGGGATGCACGATGTACAGACACTTTGGAAAACAGTTTCTTAAAAAGTTAAACACACTTACCACATGACCCAGCAATCCTACTCCTAGGCATTTACCCAACTAAAATGAAAATTATGTCCAAATAAAAAGCATGTAAGGGAATGTTTACAGATTCAAATTTGCCCCAAACAGGAAATCACCCAAATGTCCATTAACTGGTGACTAGATAAACAAATTACGGCTCTTACAATGGAATACTAGTGAGCATAAGAAGGAATGAACTACTGACATATATAGCAACATGGATGAATCTCAAATTCATTATGCTAAGCGAAAGAGGCCAGACTCCAAAGGTTGCATACTGTACGATTCCACTTATATGACATCCTAGAAAAGGCAAAGCTAAGGGTAGAAAACAAATCAGTGGTAACTGGGAGTGGGGTTGACTAAAAAGGGGCATGAAGGAATTTTGAGGGGTGATAGAATTGTTTTATATATTGATTGTGGTAGTGGTGGTTACATGAGTATATGAATTTGTCAAAATTTCTTGACCTGTCTCCCTAAAAAGAGTATTTTTATCGTATGTACATTTTACCTCATTAAACCTAAGAAAACAATTCAGTGCAGTAATCTTAAGATAATAAGAGTTTAAAATATGTATATTCTTTCTTCGTATACCTAAAGGTATAAATGAAAACCAACGACCTCACCTCCCTGAGGCAGAGACAGGTTAACTTTATTGCCAGCTTAAGATCAGGTAAAGGCTACCGTGTTACCATGGATACAAGCTATTACTTCCTTTTGTGTGAAACCTCTAAAATTAAATGGTGACACCCACATAATGTAGGGCTAGACTGAGAAACAACCAGACAAAGTCACCCAAGGGTTTTTCACTTTCAGGAACCCTGCCCATAATGTTTTCCTCATCAACACATGAGAAACCGTGTGATGTCAGGGAACATATCCTTAGGGGATTAAAAGAAGAAAGGTTAGAAACTTTTTGGCTAAACTTGAAGGCAATTGCAAACATTGTACATTAGTTCTAAGGCTGTCAAGACTCTTTCTTTTCTTTTGTTTGTCACAGAATAATTTCCCATAGATGGACTGAGAAAACAACGGCATGTGGGAGGCTTACCCTCCTCTCTCTCTTGACTTTCCTGGGAAATCACGATTTTCTAATTTAGAAAGTGGATAGTGGGACAGATTGAGAGGAGGTTTTAGAGTCAGGACAATTCTTTGCAGTGGGGCTCAAATTAGCAACTTGTGGTAATTTATTCAAAGTGACGTTAAGGTAGAAATATGACTCTTAGGAAGCACATATATTTAAAAACTATATTAGAGATGTGTTGCCACAGACATTGCCATGCATCCACCTAACAACCTGTAAAGATGACAATCATAACCACTGCCACTGAGTTAGGGCTTCCCATGTGCTAAGGAGGTGCCATACAGACCTCTAGGGCGTTAGCCCTCACCATTTCCTGCCTTGCTCTTTATGAGCCAAAAATCCCAAACAAGCCAGAGCTCCTGACAGCCAGCACGCTAGTTCTTGCCTCTGTGCCTTTGTCCATTCACTCCTCCATTCAACAAATATATCTTGACTATCTCTTATGTGTTTGTTATTGATTGAACTGTGTCCCCCCCAAATTTATATGGTGAAGTCCTAACCCCCTGCACCTCAGAATGTGACCTTATTTGGAAACAGAGTCGTTGCAGATGTCATTAGTTAAGATGAGCTCATACTGGAGTAGCATGGGCCCCTTAATCCTTCACAAACTGCGTCCTTATGAAAAGTGGAAATTTGGACACAGACACACACACAGGGAGAACGCCATGTGAAGATGAAGGCCGAAAGTGGGGTGATGCATCTACAAGCCAAAGAAGGAAAGATTGCCAGCAATCACCAGAAGCTAGGGGAGAGACATGGAACAGAGTCTTCCTCATAGCTCTCAGAGGGACCAACCCTGTCAACACTCTGATCTTGCACTTCTAGGCTCCAGAACTGTGAGACAATAAATTTCTGTTGTTTAAACCAAACCAAAACAAAATCCCAAAAGAAACTACACTAAAGTGTATTTCCTACTGACAAAGAGATTCTGCAAATGTCTCAGAAGCTGCAACAACCACACACTTCCTTTAAAGGGCTGTTGTTCGGTGGTGGTTTATAACACTGCTCCTGTATGGACCAGGCACGCGGCACTGACACCCTTAGCATACTTCTCCCTGACTGCTGAGCTCACCCTGCTTCCTCTGACTTCTTTCGGATTTGAATCTGCAACCACCGTAAAAGTTTTATCAACTTTTAGAGCAACAGGGATAATCTTTTCTGGAGGAAAAGAGGTCCCATTGCACGATATGTGACACAGTAGCTTGTGGGCTGGGTCTGGCGTCGTGGTCTTTGGGGAAATTGACAGACTCTCCTGCTGGCACCGGCGCCGACACACACCCACTGTTGGGGCATATGGACAACCCCGGGAGCCTCGCACCGCAGCTGTTACACTGATTTCCAAGTGCAGGGACCTGAGCAACGATTGTAATGACATTTTCCTGGCTGGCTCTGACCTCTGAATCTCACTGATTTGTCTAACACACACTGTGAACATCAACCAGTTAGAACTCAAAGCCAAGACTCAAAAATTGCTTTAAAATGGCAGGAGATGTTTAAGATACTTTCTGTGACTTGGTCATTAACTTATTTGTATCCCAATCCTCACATCTTTTTTATATCCCTTCCTCTCAATTATTTTTCCCTGCTTGGCAAATGTTTCTGCAGGAGTTACCTCTAATCATTAAGACAGTTTGTAGGCAGTTCGTGCGCCTGATCTTACAGAGCAGTGAAGATGGATGTGGGAATTTTAAAAAATAGCCTACTCACTACATATTTTAATTTCCCATCATCCTACTTATATTTCCCTTGTTTAAATAAAAACAATCATCTTTTTTTTCCCAGAAAAGAGTAGTTAGATTTATATATTCAGAGGGGTAATAAAAAGACACCCAAGTGTGATGATAATTTATGCTTTATTATTCTAAGATAACGCAAAAGCCCAAACACCTAAAGCGTATCATGTGTCAACGGCTGTTTGCAGGTAGAAATCCAGCTATGAATCTTTGATTCCATTCCTCCATGGCCAGCGCTCAGGTTTTCCCCTAATCTCAACCCCTCATTTCCCACAGTCCATATTCCTTCTTCCTCCAAAGCCCAGAGTTCCTTTTCTAACAATTGCTGGAAATACACATCTTTAACTTGAATGTGCCAAGGTGGAGTCTGGCACTCTTTAACCAAAGCACAGATACTGGCCTCTTTCTAAAGTCATCTATCCACCCAAATTCCGGTGCTTCATCCATTCTATCAGCAAATATTTCTTAAATATGTGGGGTGTTCATAGAAACTGACTAGATCCTAAGAATAATCCAGAAGAAGTGGAAACAATATACTTTACATTTTCAGGGGTCTTGAAAACAAACAAACTCATCATGCCTTTGTAAAATCAGTTGGCATGCTTTTAATAAGTTCTAAGATTACAAAACTCTTACATCACCATCAGCAAGGATTTTTCTGACTGCTTGCCATGAGGCTAAACTTCATATACAAACCTTTTAATCTCCTAGATTCTCTTCCTCTACTTCCCACCTCGAGGGTGTGTTTCTTTAGCTTGGCTTTCCTCCAGATTCCACCCTTGCACAAACAGTCATTAGCACTTTCCTTTCCTAGCAACTTAGCTTTCAGATGTCATTTCTTCTCCTTCACCTTTCCTGGCATGTGGCTGCCATTGCACTTCCACTTAATACACACATTCCTCTCTCTGTCAAAAAAAAGAAAAAAAGAAAACTCCCCTGGGCCCGGGTACCTGCTGCATGCCTTGCATGGTTTGCTGCAGGAACTGGAGCTGCTGGTCCTTGGTGAGGTTTTCTTCTGTTCGAAAGAGCTGTTCTTTTTCTTGTTTCAGCAGCTCCACCTCATTCCTGTAGGCATCCAGCTGCCAACGGAGACTGTCATTCTCCTCTTTAAGAGCGTAGGCCTGAGCAGCCAGGGCTGGAAGACAAACAGAACAAGTTTAGGTGGGCTCCCCTCTTGCTTGGATTGAGGGGCCTTCAGCGGGAAAGAGTTTCTCACCCAAATTCTTAATGTTCGTACCAGCTCAGAGATACAACTGAAATGCCTTACCCTGGGGTCTTTATTTTGCAGTTGGTGAGCTTTACTTCTTTTGGAATTTTTATCTATTCTATTTGTCTGGTCTTCTGTATGAATGTTTCTTGTAGGCACAGGATTAATTCCTTCCAAATTCTTGTCTCTTGACCTCTCCTCCAATCCTAGGCACCCTCTCAGAAATCAGTGTGTGTTGCTAGGTGATGACAGCATTCAGAATTCCAGGCAACAATCCTATCTACCCCATTATTGTCCTCTCCCTTTCTGCAGGATTGCTTAGCTCCTTGGAGCGCCGGGTCCTTTCAAATAATCAGCAGTTCCACAAGTTGAGGCATGCGGCAGCAGCCCAGGGGAGAGAGGAATTTGTATGCACACCAGTCTTCCCTGCTCTACTGCTGGGCCAAATTGCACAAACTGTTTTCTCTAACTCCTATCAGAATGGTAACCTAGTTCCATCTGTTTCGTCAGCAGATTAAAACTCTTTTTCCCTACAAGGCTGAGTGGTTACTCTAATACTCCTTCCTGAAGCCTAAAATTCTCTATGTATAGATTCAGACCTCACTCACACCTCTATCTTACTGAGAAACTGAGACAGTTAACTCCGGGTCTTACACATTGCAAGGCTGCAGAAACAACTGAAACTAAGAGAAGAGAAGAAGGAACGGTACAAAACAAAATCCAGGATGGGGAATCCCTTGCCCTAGTTTCTGGCTTATTGTTTAGTGGTCTAATAACAGTAATAGTTTGCTGAGCACCCACCATATAATAGACATTGGACCAAGAGCTTTGCATGAACTAACTCACTTCCTCCCCCATCTAGCCTATGATGTGGATGCTGTTCTTATCCCCCGCTTCACAGATGAGAAAAATGAGGCACAGGGATATGAAAGAGAGTGTCCGATCCTACAAAAGCAGCATTGACAGTCTTCAAGCCCAGGCCACTGGCTGCAGAGTCTTCGCTCTCAGTCACCGGGCTGTTCTGCCAGTCCAGATACGTTTAGTTCTTACCAGGCTGTTGGAAACCAGTCTCTAATTCTCCCCATTTACTCTCCCACCAGTTTCCCATACTTCCTTCCCCCTCCCAGAGAAAATTCATTCTCGACTTTTGTAAGCAAGAGAAAAGTGAAAGAAAATTTTAAGAGCTTATCAGAAACTTCTTCAAAGAAGTAACTTCTGGTTTGTAAGTGTGCCGTGGAGCCTACTGCGCAGGAGCTTCTCACTCCATGGTCATTTCCATATCCTCCTCCCCATCCCAATCAGAGAGCCAGATCAAGGCCAGCCTCCCGGAGGCTCTACCTGCACATTAGAGTACAATGATGATACATCTTTACTGAGGTGCTCTGAGACCCCAGTGAATTCTCTCCTCAAACATCAAACATCAAACTATGTTAATAGTTTTTACAGTTGAGTGTTTTATGGTATTCTACTTTGCAAAATGATAATCTATGTATAGTACACACTGCAATACTAATCAAAGAGAGCATGCAATCCACCAGAAAATTCCCTACCTCAAACCATCATGGATCAATTAGTCTATAAGCATTTACTGAATATGTCCTCTGTGTCCAGGCCTTCCTGGGCTTCTTGGATCACAAAGGAGGAGATAGAATATGTCTTTTCTCTCAAGGAGCTGAAAATATAATAGAAACTGATACATTTGAAAGGAAACTACAGTTCTTCTCAAAGGAGAAGAGGATAGCCTGGTGCCTGGTATACAGTAGGCACTCCATTAATATTGGTTGAATGAATAAATAAATGAGCAACTCAGTGTCAAGGTCTATGACAAGGGAATCCATCCTATAGGAGTTCAGAGAAGAGAAAGAAAAATGCAGACCGGAATAAGAAGAGGGCTTTAAAACATGAAAGCCCACGAACTGGGGAAGGACAACTCAGTCAGGAGTGCAAGCACAAGCGAAGCTCGGAATGGGAACTGAAGATAGAAATATTTGGGGCAGGAAGGAGAGAAGCTTGACCAAAAGGCAAGAGTCTGTCTGGAAGCAGTGGGAGGCAGGTGAGCCATCTCAGGTGATGAGAGAGATGGAGGCTCAGAAGTCAAGCTAGAGAGCTGGACTCAGTGGAGAGGCCAAGTGAGAACCACTGAAGGTGCTAGGGCAGCGGAAGGACGTGATGAAATTGGCGATTTAGGAAGATTAGTTTGGCAATCGTGCGCGGAATGAACTGGAGGCTGAAGAGAATGGATAAAGGAAATTTTATTTGGTGTATATGGATGTGCAAAACCAAGGAGCAGCCAATTTTACAGTTTTCAGGAACTTATAAAATCAGAAATGAGCCAGGGTTTCCCCAGGAGCATGAGCTAGTGCTTTCCCACACTGTGCAGCCCAACTTCAGATCTGGTCCACACCCTCAGACACCAACGCCTGACAACTCAGTTTACCGATCCATAAGGAAGTGGTTATGAGGCATCATTTGAGAGAGGGATGTTGTAATAGGGCAAAATTACAGAAAATGCAAATGATGAAAAAAGTGTTGGCACTACAGAAGCACATTACTACATTTAGTAGCATTCAAAGACACTTAAGTCATTTCCTTAGGAAGCTCTATTTGGCCCTTTTTCAATTCAGAGTGGCATTTTTATTATCATAACTGATAGCAGGTGTTTGTGAAGAAATCGATTAGTATGCAGGGATGGAAATTACATTTTCCAAATGAAGTGCATAGTCTGCAAGATACACTGAAATCTGTGTAGCAAAATGCAAGCAGCTATAAAGCATGTGCCAGCAACATTATTTAAATAAATTATCTGAACATAAATACATATAGGAGAGGCACCATCCATTATTTTAGGGGTTCTCTTATGAGCCTGTGGAATGGCACTGCTGACAGTTTTTATTCTTGGCTAAGCCAAGTGACCACTGTTCCTGCCAAGTAGGATACAATGCTGTTTGCATTTCTGGAATAAGGATGTGATATCATTATATATATATGAAAAAAACCCAGTAGCTGGAACTCTATCCACCCTCCACCCCTCAAAAATCAATACCATAGCCAATCCCATCAACGTTTTTATAATTGGGGCATATAACCGATTTACATTCCTGATTAAACGATTTCAAGCTTGATATTTGCCAAAAAAATTTTGTTACTCGTGTGGCAGCAAAGTGGTTATCTTCTAAAGGGTGAGAAATTGTACATTGACTCCACTTAACTTGAGGCCACCTGTTTGTACACATTATTTGGTGTCACGTTGCAGCCTTGAATCTACCCCTCAGACGAGACTTCCCGGAGGAAGCGAGATTATGTTTCTTGGACTCTAAAAGAAACAAAATCCTAATAATTTCTAACAATATCATTTCTCAGTGTATTAAAAATCCAGAAGCTTGAAAGTTCCATTCTTTCACTTCTCTTTTTTTTTCTTTTAGTTCTTTCTGGGACACTGTATTAAATGAAAAAGTTTTGAAAAATCAAGCTTCCATGATAAAATTTACCCTTGAGAGACCGCACAACAAATCCACTATTCAAATAAGCATAAGGATTAAAAATAAACCGTAGTATGCGTCTTTTTGTAAGAATCCCTGAGGAGTGCACTGTGCTCCAATAAATGGAATATTTAGCTAAGATCCACCACATGTGGATTACCAATTTTCAATTTAAAAACAAGACTGCAATAAGACAGTTTAACTGTAAACTATTCTTAACATAATTAAATCTGCCTTTGGTGATTTTAAAGGCACTGCTGAACCTAGTGGTGCCTTTGGATTATCACTAATTCACTCACCAATCAACTGTTTATTGAGAAGCCATGGGCAAGGAGTGGTGGCACATACAAGCGGAAGGCCAGGGCAGTCATCAATTTACACTTGCTCAGGACCTTAGGAAAATTCTCTTACTGGGATTTTCTGATTGAGCCAAAAATGAAATAACACCATTGGAAAAACTCTGCCAAACAAGATTAAATTACATTTCAAAAATTAGCACTAGCCCACTAAAATTACCAAAAGTGATGCTAGTGCATGAAAATTGATCCAAAGACGAAATGGCGCCTCTGAGGAAGAGGTTTAAAGGTATTACAGCAGCTCACTGTAGCCTTTAGTAGATTCTAGACAAACCATTATTCTTTATATTAATTATGGTCAAAGTGACCTCCTCCTCTTCCTCCTGTATTACTTACTGTGTTTCCATGGGAACAGATAATGGCATGCTTAACTTCTTTAAGTAAATAATCTGGTGAAAGCTTGAAATCTCTCTCTTACCAGCCTGAGCCAGCGTCAGAAAAATAATTAGCACTATATGAAAATTGTAAGTTATTTTGGGTTATGTCCCAGTAAGCTGACAGTATGTTAATATCTTTTTCATGCTCAGGCAAGATGTAACTAAATAATAAAACACTTTAACATATTGTCGCTAACAATATCTGGATTTCTCAAGAACTGCTCGCCTCTGTGTCTTAGGAAAACTCTGTGTTTAACATTCTCCCTCCCACCTCAGCTGGGAGGATGCCGATGAACTGTGCATTTCTTTCCTATGTGCAAAGAAAGTCTTCTTCAAGGATTTCATTGGCTGCTGCCCAGAGAGGCGGTTGTGCCCATAGGTCCAGAGAACAGGATGATTGGATGGGCCTGAGGCCTGGAAAATATTCCGTGATATCTGGTCACCTTCCAGCCCCTATGGCCTGGTGACTCGGGGCCTCTCCAGCTCCCTCCGCCTCCCTGCAGTCTGATTCTTCTTGCCTGGTGCCCGGGGTGTCCAGTTGCTCTTCTGTGGCAGACACAGCACACTGTGTACCCAACTTCATGCTTTTTTTTTTTTTTTGCGTAGTGCAGCGTTGTTCCTGAGAGGTGGCTGCCCCAGAAGTTGCCATATAGGGGTCTCACCAATGGAGTGTGATGGGGCAGTGACAGGTGCCTTCTGCACAATCTCTCATTCTCTTCCCGCTGCTGGAATGGGAACTTGGTCTCTCAATCACCACATGGAGGACAGGTGCCCACAGACCAAGATATCTGCTTTGGACTCTTCTGTGTCAAAGAAATCAACTCTTCTGTTGTTGTTGTCGTTAAGCCACAGAAAAATCGGGACTTATTTATAAAGAAGCTGGTGTTACTCTAACCCAGTATTTCCCCAATACTGGCTGGCATCTCCTGGTGGGCGTGCTGAAACATATATTTTCGGGCCCTATGCCCAGAGTTTCCAGTTTGGTCTGTCCAGGATAAAGCCTGAGAATGTGCATTCCTCCATGTCCCCAGCAGGTGCCGATGCTGCTGGGGCCGAGATCACACTCTGAGACCCGCGGCTCGGACCACAGCGCATTCTTATCACCTGGTTCCTGAACTGGGGTCACAGATAGCTTGTTTGGACAAATACTTTGAAAGAACCACAAGCTTGGTTTGTCGTTTCGGTTGCATCCCTTGACCTTGTTTTGTAGGAACCCCAGCTCCATGCTCTGCTCCTGTGAAGGTGGTCCTGTCCCAGCCCTGTTCCAATGTGTGAGCACCTCCTTAGGGAGTGAGGCGCAGATGTGGGCAAAAGGTACAGTCATGACTGTTTTCCTCAAATAGCAGCAGCAGTAACGGTAATAGCAATAGTAATGGTAATAGTGGTGGTAAAAGCTAACAATTTTTATGTGCCAGGCAGTGTGCTAAGCCTAGTGTTTGCACAATCTCCTTTCACCCTCACAAAAATATCACAGTAAATACAACGGTTATCTCTATCTTACAGGTGGTGGGACTGAGTTTGAGAGCCATGGAGCTTGCACGGCTGGCTGGAGGTGCAGAGTTTATACTCAGCAAGGCTGACTTCGGAACCTAAACTCCTGATGTAAAGCCTTCGGGGTGGCCTGGGGACAGGTAAGTGCTGAAGCTCGAGAGAGGAGGAAACCAGGGACATTACTGTCGTGGCTAATTTGTTCCTAAGAGAGGAAAACATTCCACTCCTGGCTCTGTTTGGGGAGTGTTCTGCTGGAGAGAGGCTCTCCTAGGAAAGCGGAGATGACCTTTCTTTAAAAGAAACACACATAGATCTTTTGCACGAGGAGTCTGGGAATGATCCACATGGAAGTTAAACTCACCCTTCTGGCAGTCTTGAGGCCTGACTCAAACCACTTAGGGATCTCTCCTTCTGCCTTGCGTCTGTCTCCTCTGAAATGGCCACAGAGAATGCCTCTAACCACGGAGCTTCTGAGGCTCAGGTAGTCAAGAAGGCTCCATTAAGAGCTGTGTCCAGGGACTCACACTGCTCTCAGGACTACTGAAGGACAAAAGTTAGAGTGCCCACTCCACCCATCCGAATGCATCAATGCCCTGCTTCTCTAAGTGTCCCATACCGTCAGTTAGAATCAAGGTGGCGGAGGCTCTCTTCCCATAGAGCCCTGTCCCCAGGGTCTGAATGGGCTGAGGAAGGCCAGAGACAAGGACCAGACTCACCCTCAGATAACCAGACGAAAGCACTGGGTCTGGCGGCTGCCATCACCCTCGGTGCCTCTCAGTGATCAGGCACAGAGCTGAAAAGCATGGTGCGGGGCCTGCTGCACCGCCACTCTCCTGCTGGACAGCCTCCGACAGTACCCACAAACCACAATCGATCTGCTTTTCAGTAACACCTGCATCCCCACCGAAGCAGCAATCTTCCTCAAATTGCTCAGGGAAATTCCTTCTGCTACACTCTTTCAGGATTATTATTATTACAACTTAGCATTGACATAACATGTTATATTTGCACTGTGTATTCCAGTCTGTGCATTAGCTGTTATTAGGGAGAGCTAAACAGAAGCACAATGCAGTGTCTATTTCCATCTTTGTGTGAGGCCAGTGGAATAAGGGTAATTTGGAGAGTGCAGGTAAGCTAGATCCTGTTATTATAATGGCTTAAATGTGAGTCTAGAGGCACAACTGGCAGCAGGTGACTCAGAAAAAAAATCCCCTCCATATAGCTCCTCCTAACGAAGTGGTCTGCACCAGCGGCAGTGACTATGAGGTGCTGCTGGGCTGTTGACACTATTGAGACTTCACATCATGCCTTACTGCTTTCCCACTGACATCACTGTCCTCTGATACCTCCCCCAACGACCCCCATTGTCCTCAGAGGAAAACAAGCCAAGGAAAGAGGCACGTTCAGTTCTTCCAATCGCAGGGTAAGTCTGCCATTTAAAATGCTGGTGAAGGACGCTGTGCCGGGTGAGAGGGGCCTTTAGAGTCCTCAGGAAGCACATGCGGGGACTCCTACAGACGTGAGCTGAGTGCCCACTCCAGGCTAAGCACAGCCCCGCCTGACCTCAGCTCCCTGCCCAGCTGCAGGAAGCACCAACTACAGGTGTGGACCTGGTGGAAGCCACACAGAACTGCCCCACGAGGGGCTCTCTGCACAGTGTGTTGTGGTGGTAGGACAAAAGAACAGGAGGCTTCTGGCTGGGAGCGGAGAGCTGAGCGACTGCTCTTTCGTGAAGAACGTGCACTGGGCTGGGCTGGGCCGGGCCTTAAAGTCCAGCTCATGCTTTGATAAGCTGAAGGGAAACAGGAATGGGGCCACCACACAGTGGAGACTGCTTTCACAAAGGAATCTCCAGAAGGAGAAGGTGCCAAAGCTGACAGGGCAAGGTTAGCGGTGGGGAGAAAAAAGGAGGCTGGGTTCTTAGGGGCTCCATGTCAGGGCAGCTGGCAACGAAGAGGAACATTTTCCTCCTACTCATTTTCTTTTCATTAGATTTCTGTTTTCTTTTTCACTTTCAATCCCTATTTTGACTTCCATGATACAGGACTACCTGTTTTCTACCCTCTGAAGGCTTTAACGATTCTTTTTTAGGGCAGTCAGACCTAGACAGACCAAGATAAATCACATAATGACACTCATTTGCAGGAACAGTTACTCCTCCCTCACAGACAGTGCCCTCCCTTGGGTACAGGACTCCACAGCTGGGCCTTGCTCTGTGCGACTTCACCCAAGTAGTAGTTGGTCTTGTCCAGAGAGAAGCTTTCAACGAGACCCTTCCCCTGAAGGGATTACTCCTCTCGTTTCCTCATCTCCTGCACGTAAGGGCCATCACCTCTTTCTCCTCCCAACTTGCAGATTTCTTTCCCTTTTAACAAATGGTCTCTTCTAATTTTCTTCAAGAAACCTCAAGAATTGATGTTTTCCTACTTCTACTGACCCCCTACACACACACACACACACACACACACACACACACACACACACACACACACACAGGAACCAGTGGTTTCTAAAACATAAAACACATCCACACTCTGAAATGTGAATGAAGGTCAGCCCACACAGACAGTGTTCTCAGTCCCAGGCATTGCCCTTCGCAAGGAAGAGTGACTTTTCCCACAAAGGTTTTATTTTAAAACACCAAATACTTAGGATAACAAAGATGAGTCAAATGGAAATCCTTCTCCTTCTCTCCATTTTTGGGCCTTATATAAACTCTAATTATTCGGTCTACCCAGTGGGAACCAAGACTTTGCTTAGAAGCTTGGTGGAAAGTGGTGGGCAGTGCTAGGCTGGGGCTGCCTATGAAGTCACCTCCTCCCCAGGTACCTCAACACCAGAGTGGAGACTGATTTCCACACACTTATTCGTGCCTGGCATTAGGACAAAAAGAATCCCCATCCTCTTTAAAGACATAACCAAGGTAGAATGAAACTAGTATGAACAACTAATTGCTATCTCGAGGCCAGTACTCCCCAAAGTTTGTTCCACACGCAGCCGTTTGTCCTACCTCGGTATCTCTCAAGTGAGCATTCTTGGACCCCTCTCAGACTCTCTGAATCTGAGTTTCTGGAATAGGGCCTGGGGATGTGCACTTTAGCAAGTTTCTAGGGTGATTCTAATGCATGCCAAAGTTTTGGGACTACTTCCCTGGACTTTAGG
Source organism: Equus asinus (assembly GCF_041296235.1). NCBI lineage: Eukaryota > Metazoa > Chordata > Mammalia > Perissodactyla > Equidae > Equus > Equus asinus. Next base: position 31,028,670 of record NC_091800.1, on the reverse strand, counting down.
GGCCAGATCCTCAATTCCTCATGCTTTCTTCATAACTCTCTTTCATTATTTTTTGACGTCTGCTTTCTCTCAGACTTTTCTAACAGCTTCTCTGTTATTGAGAGAACCTTCTCCTCTCCAGCTTTCACCATCCAACATGGCCTTTTAGGATGCTCTGCCATCTGCCTTGCTTTCTCACATTTCATTAATCTCTCTACCTGCTCCTCTCTGAATGCTGCTTACTGACTCTCCCGTGAGGATACTGTGACTGAATGCTTTCATAAATCCTCCAGGCAGTGTCTCCGAAAGACATTTTTCTAACCTACTAGTTGTTGTTGTGTATCACCTTTCTTTGCCATATTTCTGGAGACAGTTCCTGCTGCAGCAGACTTGTGGCATGCACCCAGGAGAGGCCTGGCTGAACCTCGGTGCTCTGTGAGGACCCATGACCCCTGACAGAGGGCCCTCGGACCAGCCTCTCACTGCGGGAGAGGAGGCCTGTCCTGCATGCACACTGCACTCTCCCGACACCAGTTGCTAGGTCCTCAGAGGCTTCTCTCTTTGGCAAATGCCCAGGCATCCTTGCATCCCTCTCTCACCACTGATGGATGAGAACAGTCTCTGGCTGTTCTCCTAGAGTCAGAGAAAAGCAGAGACTCTGTCCTTGGCTCTCATCACATATTTCTGCATCAGGCTACCTTCATTTTTTCTTTCCTCCCAACTAGACTTTTTTTGTTTTAATCAAAGGACACTTCAGATGCACCTCATGCAGACATGATGAGGGGACATCTCCACCTGTGCCGTGTATGCCATACTTTAACAGATGACCGCCCTTTCATTTCTTCCTTCTTTGGTCCCTTACTATTGCCTCTGTCAGTCACTTCCTTTCCACTAAACATTTTTATCTTTTATTCCATTTTTATTTTCTTCTGGGTCTCATATTTTATTACCTTACCTCAACCTTTCTTTTTTCCCCCTTCTTTCACACCTATTATCAACGGCCATCAATCCTCATGTTACATGCTGGTGGGTTTCCATCCTTTGTGCATCAGAATCACCTGAGGAGTATTTTAATAACATAGATGCCTGGTATTGACCCCCAGGCGCTGGTATTTGTATAAAGTTTCCCAGGTCTTTCTCATGTGCAGCCAGGGCTGAGAGTCACTCATTTATGGCTCCTGTGATTGCTCACTGGTATCAATTCTCCACACCGCCACAGTACCTGGTATTTGCAAAATGCCACGGAATCCCTTAATTGGTCATTTCTTACAACCTTGAGAAACTCGCTTAGGATGAGACTTATGTTACTACTGAGAGAGCTGAGGCTTAGGGATGGGACGTCATTTGCCAAGCCACGATGGAAACAAAAATAAGATCCTCAAGGGGCCTCTGACCGTATATGCTTCAAAGTGATTCCTTCACCCTCTTCAGTGACTCTAAACTTTCTCTTCCAGGGACACCCATTCTCACCCGTGGAGGCCACTTTCTCAGAGGCTTTCTAATGATCTGACCAGGCAAAGGACTGAATCTTCGAAAGATCATCAAGGTGAGCTTGGTATTCCTCAGTCAGGCCCAGAAAATGGGAGGGAAACGTGGCAGGGAGCCTCCCCAAAACTTATTTTCAGATCTGTTGATGTCTCATCCGTTCAGATGGCTCCAGTTCACATTCTTCAGCAGGACCCATCTTCTCATCACTTCTTTTCATCCCCAGAGCTTGAGTGCTATAAAATCCTGCTCCGACAAACTCAGCATTCATCTTCTCGCAGTTCTTAGGCAAGAAAAGTGCACGTATTTTCAAAACTGTCTAGATGGTTAAATTATAGCAATTTTTCCCTAGGAGAGAGTTGTTCAGATATTAAAACCCTCTATATATTGCGCATGATAATCTTTCTCACATTCCCATAGAAAGCAGGTTTTACTTTGCTCATTAAAATGATTTGTTTTTACTTTCTGATGAGTATAATTTTTCAGGTAGCAATGTTTTATTCTCACTAGCAACTCCTTATAAAAGCTCTGCAAGTGCTGAAGCCCCAGTTAAGCACTATTAATTAAACCCTAAATGCTTTTAAACAGCTCTACCCCTTTTCTAATTGAGAAATAGAGCTGTTTGGGGAAGTTTATGAGGTGACCTTGATTGAATTAAAGAGGACAGGGATGGAGCAGACTTCAAACTCATATTCAATGATTTTAAAGAAATGACTTCCCTCCAATTAAGCAGGAATTAGCATGAAATATTTTGTTTCTGAAAGGTTAAAAGAATTCCTCTGAGAAAGCAGCTCTCTTGTTACTAGCTTTTTATTGAACATGAGAGAGAAGGCGCTATGGATGGTTTTATATGAAGTGCTTGTTAACATGGTGCTGACGATCTGGCATCAATTATAATATTCCTTAGGAGCCTAAATGTTATATAGGAGGGGCAAAAAGTCCCAGTGAAGTTTTAATTCCTATTTCAGAAGCCCAAGGACTTAACAACTTTCAATTACTGAAAAAAATTAAGATATATTTTCCATCTGCAATAATTTCAACCTAGTTCTAGGGGGGAAACGTTGCAAATGTTACCTTATTTCTTTGCTGTTCTTCCTTTTAGCTCCATCCTTCATCTTGCCACAGTCCCCCATGATTTAATGACCTGAAAGAACATGTCATTCTTCCTCCTCTCAAGAGCAACATATAGGGTCTCTGATATATAATTATGCAAGCAGAATTCCAAGAGGAATGAGTAGTGCATGTGGTGGTTTGGGGACCATCGGGCGTTTCCAAGGAGCAGTAGTCCTCAGAGGAACACTGGCCATGCTCTTCTGCATCCCACGTTTCTGCTTCTGTCAACCTCAGAGAGTCGTGTAGACACTGATTATACACAGGAGGGAGGCAGAGGGGTATTAGAGAGAGCGAAGGGGCTCTAAAGCCACAAGCCAGTTATGAGACTTGCAGCAACTTAGTAAATCTCCATTAGACCTCATCTGAAAAATGTGGTTAATACTGTGAGGATTAACTAGATAATAGGGTTTTTTTTTTTTTGGTGGAAGCTGAAAAAAATCCTTTAACAGATTAAAAATTAGTTCTTCCTAGTTTTAATTTCCTACCCATTCATTTAAACAAACTGTTGTCCACCTATGGTGCACAATGCAAAGTGCTGGCCATTCAGAGAAGAAAAGATCCTGAACTAGTCTTTAAGGGGCATATGGGGTCAAAGGTCCTCCCGCCTCAGAATGTTTTCACCCTTATTTGTTTAAAACAAAGAAACAAACAAAATCTTCTTCAGGGATAAAACAGAATTCAGATTAACAGATTTACTCAACTTCTTCTCAGATACTCTCAGCTCTCACAGTTCTGTATGTTAGAGTTTATCTGCTAGTTTTGAGCGCGATGTCTGAGACAGAGCAGACACCGTACAGACCAGGAAAAGGAGAACTCTGATAATACGCCACTAGGATTTTTAAGAGTAGATAAGCAATATTCTCAGATCAAAGACTGAGTCTCAATTAGTCTTTTAAGACTTTGTTTGCTAATTTTTCCCCTTAATCTGGCACTGCAAGACAAATGATACCATGGGTCCACACACATTGTAAGAATTCACTGAATATTTGTGGTTTTAATCTTATCACTGCCTTGTATTATGACATTGCCCAAGATAACTCATAGAGGCAAAGAGCTAAGGATAGAGAAATGGATGGCTTTAAGATGCTCAGATTACTACACTGGAAAAGTCTAGTATAGCAGGTGGAGACATTTCTTAATTGACCAGTAAATCACAAAAGGAAAAATGAAATCTCTTATCCTACCTCCAAAAGATTTGCCAAATGTCTTGTCACTTAAGTTGTGCCTGAAAACTTGTATTTATAAAAAACACTCAGTATAAACTTGCAGAATTTATTCATCATTCCAGATAACTATTACTGGGGGTAAAAAACCACATTTTTTTCTCATTAATTTCGAACATGGGGTGGGGAAGGAGAAGACATTACTTCTAAGATCTTATCCTGAGTCTGTGCATCTCAATAAAATTGATATTATTGTAGATGCTCTCCCTCAGACTGTTATTTTTAAGATTTATTGAGAGGTACATCTCATAAAGACAAGCCTCAGGAACAAGGAAGCAGGCAGAGCACTTCAATAAGTCTTCAAATTAGATGGAGAGCCAATGAACTGGTCTTCAGGTAGGCTCTCCCAGGCCCTGGGGATGCAGAGGAAACATGGGATGAGATGGGAAATCAAAGGGCTAATATTGTAGCTCAGATCATTCCAGATCAACCATCAAGTCTGTGCCTGTGTTTTGAGAAATATCTTTGTTTTTCTCTTTACCTTCATGGAGAGTTAGGAAATGGAAAACATGGGTTGTGACAGTGTGTGTGGTTTATCAAAGGAAATACATGACATGGCATGGCTCCTTCCCAAAGCATTTGCTTCACCTCTTCAAAGCATTTCTTCTTCTCGCCTAAAGCCATAGAGCAGATTGTTTTTCAGGAAATAAATATCACTCAACTAGGAAGGGACTGTGCCAATTTCCTGAATATTTTTAAAAGCTGGCATTTCTGTTGGAATGGGCTTAAAAACAGTTTGTTGGATGCACTGTCCATATCGAAGCCAATCTCTTTCTAGTTAGTAGAAAATACAAAAAATAATGGGAACACTAAGCACAAGCCCCAGTCAGCTTTGTCTGGGTTAACATTTTATGGCAATAAGTGTCTCCAGTCTACCTTTGACTCCAAATGGCATCATGGTGCCATGCACATGAGGCATTCAAAATCCTTGGTTGATTTTATTTGGTTACTGACTCTTATGATGCCACTTAAGGGATTTGAGGAATATTTTGGAGATTTTTTCCCCATAAAATTCAGTGGTGCCATAGAAAGGTCATTAGTCTGGAAAGAAGGAAACTAGTATTGAGTTCTAGACTTTTCATTTACTCTCTTGGGCAAATAACACAACTTCTCAATATGGGACTGCATATTCCTATTTGTGAAAAAAGGAGGAGGTTGTACAGATGATTTCTAAGGGTCTAGAAGAGACCCTTAATCATTGCAAATCTGCCTGTGGGTAAGAACTCAACATGTCTGCCTGGTTTAGAACTTGAATTATTCCTTGGATCTTTAATTTAATAATTATGCAGAGATGATCAGCTTTTGGAATAGGAAATTGTAAGACGATGTGGCCTTGGGAGGTAACCAGAGTATAACAAATTAAATGTGGAAATTTCCTAATTTAAAGCAAAAGAAGGCAGTTCAATAAACTTCCATCATCTGATGCTAGTTACCATTTGTTACTACTTTTGACTCTCCTGAATGGTTGGAAATGGTCAGGTGGTATTCCTCAATCAACATGAAGGTTACCACAGATTCTCCTAGTATTTTTTAAACCAGTATTTATTATAGTTTAATTAAAATAAAACTTGTATATACTGTGGACATTTTTGAGATGCACAAAGGAGAAAAAAAATCACCTGTAATTGCACCATCTAGAAATAATCACTGAGTATTTTGACCTATATCCTTACAGATTTTCCTCTAACATATAAATTATGAACACGACACAAACACACAACTGGAATATCTGTATATTAATTTGTAACTGCTTTTATGACTTAGCAACATATTGAGAATCTTCTCTCATGCCATTATATAGTCTTTAAAACATGATTTTTTCCAAGGTTGCTTATGGATATATGATTAATTAACCAATAGCCTATTGTTAGATATTTATGTGTTTCCAAAGTAATCCTGATCACTGAATATTTAGGTAATTGCCTCAAATGGCAATGACCCATCATGCCCCAGGGGAAGGAAAGGCCTCTGGGACAGCAGCTCTAGAAGTTACAGTGGGTTCATTAAGGAACCCGCAACACCCTGCCTGAAGCACTACAATTAATGGACTCTGTCTTGCAACTTCTGCTCCAGAAATGTTTCTCTTCACTTCTTTGCTATTGATGCAGAGTCTAAAATAAAACTTCCCCTCTCTGGTCACTTCTCAGAAGCCTTCACACATTGTCTCCTGGAACTGGGGAGAACAGTTGCTGAGCACTTAGTCCCTCTTTGGTATCAAGGACATTCACCCCAGTGAAAAAGAAGAGTCTCTAAGCCATTTAGATATGGGAGAGCTTACTATGATAGTAATTTTTAAATTGCTATAAACTTCAATTTCCAGAGCTTCTAACTATAAGTATCATATCCTGGCAGGTGGAATTTCTGAGAAAAGGAAGAAAGTAATTACTTCTTTCAATTACTTTTTTCATTAGTTATGTGGCATTTAACTGTGTATGGCTAACTGGATTTCTACAGGATGTCCTCTTGTCCTCACTTTCTGTACTCATACAGTAGACCCAGCATCTTCAGGTCTTTGATTAATGAAGCTCACGGGCAACAGTGTTAGGAGTCAAGGTATAATAACTTTATGTCACCAACTGTGTTTTGATGAACAATGCAATATAAAAGCATAGGAGAACTGGGACAATGATGCTCGTAAACAGTATATCACAGTGCTAAGAAGTTGGTAACAGTGTATGTTTTAATATGGTCTGGTATTGATTTTTTTGGCCAATGTCCCACTTCAACAGTATTATAGTCACACTTTAAGATTTTAGATGGGGAGGTACAGAAGAAAATCAATAGCTACTATCTTTCCACTACCGACCGGCTACATATCTCTAGCTTCTCTGCCACACTCACATTTAAGGAACCTAAAAGATACTTTGTGGAGGGCTGGTCCAGTCATCAGCCTTTCAATGACCTCAGGTATCCACTCTGACCACCTCAAAGATTATAGCTTCAACTCCCAAAGGTTCATGAGAAAGAGTCCATGATCCAGAAAGGATACACACTCATTTGCTCTATATTTTCTATTTTATTAACATATGAAAAAGGAAGTTTTTAAAAAGAAATATTCACCTGTTACTCAAGGAGGCCTGACTGAAAACAAAATCAGGTAGAATTATTGTTTCTGAGCTTTAAAAAATACATGGAAAATGCTTATACTGTTAAGCTGTGCAGGAGAAAAAACATAGAAACCAGTCTTTTGTAGTGTTATAATGAACACAGTTTTATTCTCTTCTTTTGTTATTCTTAAGTCATTAGATTTTCTAAAATGACCAGGTATTATTTTTACATGAAAAACAGATTTTATTTTTAAAATGTTACATGCTGCTGGAAGGCAATGCGCTGATCTACTAAAAGTGTTTTCTATAAGCATCAATAGAATCACAGATGAGGAATAGACAAATTACGTCAATGTTGAAAAGGATAACCCCTTTTCATAATCAGAAATTCCTACTATCATTTACAAACTAAAAGGAAAAATTAGGCTACTAAGAGATTCTTTCCTATGTTTAGGAAAGAAAAAAAGAAAACAAACTTACCCAGATTCTGTCATCTAAACTCCCTTGAAAATATTCTGATTTTTTTCCAGAAGTTGTACAAGCCACACTTAAATTCCAACAACACTGTGTTAATTTTGCTCAAATGCAAGCTGAAAACATATTTTAACATCCTGTCAGAGTGAGATGCTAAGAGTGTCGATAAAATGACGCTAAAATAAATGTAAATTTAGATTGCTGTTACAAGTGGCTGCCTGGCTCTGGGAAGATGTTAGGTTGCTATAGTATTTTCCATAGCAACTTTGCATCTTATTACATAAATATTCCCTCAGTGTCCTTACAGCCTGCTAAGAAAACAGGATTAAATCTACTCCCCTATGTAATGATCCTGTATCAAACCTTATCAGAACGAAATGCCCAGAAAACATAATAAACTGTACTCTAGGTCACGGTGCTCCCGGCAGTGGAGAGGCATCAGAGCCCCGAGGGCTTGGCACCCGTGGTCATGCCATGACCTCTTGCTGCTCACTGGCCAGGTGTCTACACTTTTCCAGGTCAAAGTCTCTGTGGTTCTCCCTCTCTGAAGACTGGCCCTTAACTTCCTCAACTTTTCTCCTCTGCCTGCCAACTGCCCATCAGCCCAAGCCCTTCGCCCAGCTCCAGGGCCTCACGTCACTAGGCAAGGGGCCAGGCTTAACAGACCTGGAGTCTGCTCTGCAAATGCAGCTGGGACCGTGTGCTGGGCTGTCACATAGGAAACCATTCAGAGAACCCACCCAGCTCCAGGCTAGTATGGACCAGGTGTGGACTATCTGAGAACCTCAGCGAGGGCTCAACTGGGTTTTATGGAGGTGCAGCACAGCTGACTGCTTCGAGTGTTGGGGAAAATCCATGGTCTCCCAGACACAATGCAGCTCCAGCAGCACAAATCAATTTTACATGAAACACATGATTATGGAAAACTTGTGCATATAGAGAGAGATGTCAGGCATATGACATTGTCAGGTGCTACATAAAAATAAGATTTTAAGGGGGTTAAGCTGAAACACACTTTGGGCTCCAAATGTAAATTTACAAAACAGATAAACACAGCCTGGACGGGCAGAAGGAGTGCATGCATTACAAAGGAATCCTATGCTACAGGATCAATTTAACACCAGCTGTCTCTTGCATTTAAAAGGTAAGACATTTACCAAAAGAAATGATTTCTATCCTTTTCGGAAGTATGTCCATTATGAAAAGGGAACTGTAACTGTACATAAAAGCAGGGAACTGAAAAATCTATGCCAAGCAAACATTTATTTGAATTCCTTTGGCAAGATTAGCAAGATTTCTAAAAAAGGAAGAAACAGAGAAAAAGCTTTGGCTCCTTATAAATGAAGCTCTATTTCAAGAGTTTAGGAATGAAGCAGGCTACTCAGCCCACCTCAGAGGATTTATTTCATCATCTTGGAGCCACATTAGTTTTAATTAATCACATTTCTTTGTGTGGCACTTGGGTTCCCAGAAGACATTCTGTTGTGGTTGAAAATAAAACGCTTGTTTTTAATCCAGTGGTTGCTGATGGATGTCCACCCTGCTCTGTTTCTCCTTCAGGTGAAACAGAAACATGTGAAAACAGAAGTCTACCAACAGCTTATCCTTTCAAATTTCCTCTCACTGCTGACGCTCCTGCCTTTGGGGTCTGCCGGTGCAGGGAGCTCAGCCCCCGGCATGTGGCCTTGGACTACACCACCTCCCTTTCCATGTCTGAATGCTCTTGTCCCTCTGCAGAGTTGTGAGCCACTCCAGAGCAAACCTGCTTAGATCACATTCAATGTTTCCTAAAAGGAAGTTTCCAGAAGCTTCGAGGTACGCGGCCCCCTTCAGTTGGTCCCATCAGTCGGCTGCACGACCCTGGTCTGGCACTCAACAGCCCCTTCCTTCTGCGCCCAGGCTGGTGCTGGGGGCAGCGCTGAGCCTCTTCTCAGGCTTGTGCCTGACTGTAACCTCCCTGTTGGGCATCCTTTATATCTTTCAAAAACACTCTCATGCAGGAAATAAACTAAATCAGTTTACACAGACAGACGATGGCAGTCTGGGTGTTCAAAGAGATCAAGCAGATAGCCAGAGAGAACCTTCTTAGTAACTTTTTTTAACCTAAAGCTTCCAGCAACATATAAACCTATTCAGACAGACTGAATAGCGCTAATTCCAATGGAACCTAATTACGAGTCCCTCACATTTGACTTGGTTGGCTAAAAGATTTGGAAAATCCTTGTTTGACTTACTGAAATTAAAAAAAAAAAAAATCTGTACCTATGTTGTGGTGAGTTTCCATGGAAAATTCACAACCCAGAAAACACTCTTCATGATTAAAAGTGTGCTTGCTCCTATAAAGGTCTCAGAGTTTAAATGAGGTGTCATTAAAATCCAAGAACATTTGTTTGTGCACTATGGAGTGGTTTAGGGGTTGCCTATGAAGCAAGGGATGTTTTCGTTTTACTCTTCCAAGATGTGTGTTCAATGTATACTCACTAAATATTGGATGAGGTACATACGCTGGATAGTGATGTTCATTTTGGTTATTAAATTTAAATTAATGGCTTTAGAACATATTTGGCATTAGGCACTGTATTTTTATTAATTTAAAATGTTTATTTCTCCCTTTCATAAAGTGTCTCATACCCTTGAGGGCAGGGTAGACCTCATCTAACCCTCTCCATATCCCTTGGGTACACAGCGCCTTGAATGCAAGAAGGTGCTGACAAACGTTTGTTGATAATTAGAATGAGGCTGAGTTTCACTCCTGGGCCACAGTCTATTCAGCACGTGGCACTGAATTCTGTATGCATAAAAGTTCTGAAAATTTTTGGGCAATGAATAGTCTTTGTTTAAACATGCTTCTTAATGCTTGGAATTTAAATTTAATTAGAGCAAATGTTCTTAGGAGTACCATCTTCCTATCAACTTATGGGACAATGGTATCAAAACAGAAAGACCAGGAGAAGGGGAATATGCAACTGAAGACAACAAACTTTTATTGAGCACTTACTTAGTGAAAGCCCAGGGCCAGGTGCTGGAGGATGACTAAGAAACGGAGTTACCAGTTACTGAGTCCTTATTATGTCCTCAACACTGTGAGTACAGTGGGAAGGGCTTGACACGCACTGACTCATTTAACTCTTACAACACTAACACTAATCGGGTTCTGCCACTGGGGGACTTTCGATCTAGGACAGACTTCCTCTTTTCCTCTCTTTCTTCCTTGTGCACTCCTGCCCCACCTCCACTGCCAACCTGGAGGGAAGGAGAAGGAGAGTGATAAAAGGAGAGGGACAGAGGGAGAGGGAAAGAGAGGAGAAGGGACAGATCTGGCTTTAAAAGGCTGGCTTGATTCCAGTAGGGGAGACAGACTATGCAACAATAAATTTGAATTTTTATCAAAAATTATCTTCACAGGCTTTGGAGAAGGATGCCAATCTGCTTGAAAGAATGCTTCGATACATCTGTCTTGATTTTCAAAGTTATTAACAAAACTCATTTTCATTTTTATCAGCATCTTGGTTTTGCTTCAGCAAACCCCATTTCCCCTTTAAGAGTCAAATGATGAGGAGCAGTGAGCTGCCTGCCAGAATTAGCCTGTAGTTACAGCAGTCCTGGGACATGCCAGCCAGACACGCTGTAAATTATTATATGTGGTAAAAAGCAAAGTACCACGAAATTCTCTTCATAACCAGAAAAGCAGTGATATATTGGAAAACTTTGACTTAAAAAATAATCAAACCCAGGGTATCATACAAGGCCTCACATAGTAAACGGTGCCTCTTCTAGAAACCAAACTAAGTCAAGTCTCTCCATTTTCCCCTCAGAAATAAACCTGTACTGGTTAGTTTTTGTTCTAGGAGGGAGATGAAGAACACAGCCAACCCCCGTGGACCAAAGTCAAGCATCCTGCGGGAGGTGCAGCTGGACACCCACAGGCGGGAGGCTCCGTGAAGGATGTTCTCCCTTGGAAATTCCAAGAATTCTTGAGTCAGCTCAGGAGTTCTGAGGCAAAATCTCCCTGTTTTAGCACAAAGGAAAAGGGTAAGTGATGCTTTCAAGGATGGAGACTTTTACCGCTGCTTCGGCATTTGGCAATTCCCAGCAGTGAAGTAGAGTGCTACATTTTGAGAGGCCTGTTTGTGGGTGACGGATGATGCAAATCTGTACCTAAAATGAGTGACATGTCACTAAAGGTGTGTTTCCCTCAGGCCAAGCAGCTGTATCCCTCCTTCAAACAGCAGTTTGCAAGGATCCCTCTGAGGCTTGGTCAAAAGACCAGATGGGAATTCTTGCTGTCAGGCTGTGTCCCCAGATATGCGCGGCCGAAAGAGAAACAACAGTCTCCCTTTTGGCAGGATCTTCAGGGCCCAGCAGAATAAAAAAGGTTAGTTGCTTTCCCTTCCCTCTAATCAGTCCTGGCTTTCCTCATAAGGCACACGCCTCTTCTCTGGCTCATCTCATTTTGACAAGCACGGAAAAGACTTTGAACTCCTCGGGGCCTGGCATTTGAACTCCAGTTCTTTCATCTCTTCCTTCAGCTCTTGGCATAGAGTATGCCCTGTGTTGTGTTCATTAATTCTGCTGACCAAGTAACAAGCCTGGTGGAAGTTTCTAAAAGTTCAGGTCCTGCTTCAGGCTCTTCTCAGATGCCTGGGGAAAAACCAAGAGAGGTCTGGGAAGTGGGCTCTTAGTCAAACTTCCAGAGAGGCCCTTGTGGTCCCTGCCGAGGGGAGAGGTCCTTGGCTTCTCTGGTTTCTTCCGCAGCAGAGATCAGGCACTGATCCAGCAGGTATAAGCTTGCTGCTGTGTCTGTAAAATCTCCTCTGTGAGCCTACTGTTTCGAGTCATAATTCTTGTCCCGTCCCAAGCATGCTATGAAATTATACACATTTCTTACTTGGGAAATTGATGGGTTGTTTAGAAAGAAATGTTACCCAAAAAATAATAAAAGCCACGGGTTCCAATCAGAATTTCTGATTGACTCAATTCTTTTCTTACACACCTACCTTATAAGGATATTAAGGATCCAAGTTTCATGTAAACTTGTCCCTCATCTAGAAACTTCAAAAACGATGGAAGCTTTTTGAGAAAAAGTTGTATTTATTTATTTATGGGAAGATCTCACTGAATTTAAGAAAATCACACTAAAACTCGCTGTTTTCTTTTGACCTGTGAAAGTATGCAGAATAGAAATGCTGGAAGGAAGGAGTTTCCTCAAGGAAGCAAATCTAAACCCAATAATCAAGTGGTCCTGAGAAATCTATCAGCTTAATAAGAGACATACATTGACACATAAATACTAGGTTCATTTTTCAGACAAAGGATATACGGCTTCAAAAAACAGTGGCATGATGCCTTCTTTTATGCTAAGCTTCTAAAAAATTTAAATGAATGGAATTTGAGGATGAAAAGGAAAGTTTCTAAGGCAGTAGTTCTCGAACTTTAGCATGCATCAGAATTTCCTGGAGGGCTGAAATCAGATTGCTGGATCTCACTTTCCACCGCTGCCTCCCCTAGAGTTTCTGATCCCTAGCTCTTGAGTAGGGTCTGAAAATTTACATTTCTTATAAGTTCCTAGGTGATGCTGATGTTGCCAGACTGGGAACCACACTTTTAAGAACCACTGTTCTAAGGAAATTAAACTCCCTTCTGTATATCCTGGATGCAGGAGCTTTTGCTTGCGATCATCATTACACCTCTGGCATTCTCTTCTACAGCCCCAGCGAAACATAGCATTCTGACCACTTTGCAATCCTGATGACCTGACCATTTTGGAATCTTGATTTTGGCTTCTACCAATGAATTAGCAAAGATCCTCTGTTCCTGGTCACCTGAACCTTTGTTAAAAAGCCTGAGACAGGCGAGTGTTTTATTCACTGATACATACGAAGAGACAGATCAAATCTATGCCATTCCTCTAATTTTCTTTTTGGGCCATGGTGGCAATTGTGGTTTTTCCTAGGCCCTTTAGACAACTCTCTTCCCCTTGGACAAGCAGTCTCTCTTGGTGTCTCCTAGGTTTGAGTGAGCACTTTCTTTGCCTGCTTTTACAACACCGAGGGATTTCCATGTAATTCCTGGAGAGAGTTTTAAATCTGCATCTTGGATTAGGGAGAGCAGAGTAAGCAAGGTTCTCTTTATGCTTCTCTCCATTTTACAACTCAAGGAGTGATGCCCCTTTCTTGGCACGAAATGGGCCACTCTTTGATTACAGGTTGGGTAAGCTTTATTGGAAAAAAGTCTATTTCTCCAGCACTTTGGCTCAGAGGCTAAAAAGCTTCTTTAGGGATTAAACAATTCCCATGTAAGAAGTACACTGAATGAAACCAAATTTTATCTCTATTTCAGCATCAGTGGTGGCTGCCATACTCTGGAAAAGGATTTTTATGGTAACAGGCAAATATCCCTGAAAAAAAAGTATAACGGCCCCAGACCTACGTCTAGAGAAACAACTGGAGCAATTTAAATCACCATGTTCCTAAGGAGTTTAAAATTCTATTAATAAAAGCAGAGTCACTCAAAGATGAAAGTTTAGTATAACTCACATAAAAATGAGTTATGTGACCATCTCCTGATACGTATACCCCACCTAAGATTAGGAAGATCATTACGATACCTCGTGGGTACATGGCAGTTACAGCATTACCTGATTCATCGACTCTCAGTTTTTTAGTAGGGCTGTCACAATTCTCATCATCTGACATTTCCATTTCTTCTTCTCGGCGGATGCCCATGAGCTGCTCACTTTGAGCATTCCGGAGCTCCTGAAAGTAGAGGAAACATGAACATCAGAGTCACGGACACATGTCACACACCTTTTCCCCGTGGCTTTTTGGTGTGTTATGATTAGTCACGGGCTCTTCAGCAAATTATTTCATCTCTCAAGTCTCAATTTCCCCATTTGTAAAAAAGGGGATAACAGCATCCACCTAGTAGGGCTGCTGTGAGGGTTACATAGAAATACCTATTACCATGACTGGCATGCAGGAGGGACTCACAGCTAATAATCAGAAACATGAGCAATGACATTTGTAAAAGGTCTGATCTACCACTGACCCACTATGTAACTTCAGGAATGTTTCTTCATCTCTCTTAGCCTCGATTTACTCACGGGAATATTATGATAATAACAGCTTTGAGGATAAAGTAAGTTAATGCATGTAGGATACTCAGCATCATCCTGGACACTTGGATTGCTAAGCTGATAATGTTGACCCCTACTATTCTTCATCCAAAAGTGTCCCTGCATGTGAGTATGTGCCTATGTGTGATCACTCACACACACCCACCCACACCCCACCCTCCCCCCCCCCCCCACACCATTCAGATATCCAAATGGAAATTCAAAAGATGGTAGAGGACAAAATAAAAACAGATGCCTTCTCTTTTGGCGTTTCACATTATCATTAGGGTTTATTGTTTTTGTTGTGATGATTATTTTAGCGTCAGTTTAAGATCTTAGAGTAATATATTACTTTCTCCACTTACTAGAGGGGTGACTACAGTCAAGGCATTTAATTTCTTTGAGCCTTTGTCTACTCACACATAAATGAGAAAGAGTAGTAATACAAGGCTGTTGAATACGAGAGTGTATGTAAAAAAACTCATTGTAAAAAGTAAAGAATTACACAATAAGTTTTTTACTACCATGCCTAAAATTCAGGACACTGTAGTTGTTTATATTAAATAATTATGTTATTATTTTTATCAAGCTGTATATATTTGTGAATCCTTATCCATTCTGTTCTTTTACATGTACTATCCTCCAAAAAAAAAAAAATGGGGAAAGAGCTGCAGTTTTTTTCCCCCATTTACACTGAAGTCTCTAAATAAAAGCTGAATACTTAATTTCACTTTATAATAAATAAACCTATGAGTAACAATAACACTAAGTTATAACACCTAATGTATTAATGGCATAACTTTAAACATAGTTCTAGTGCCCAGCTGATGGATGTGCACATATTATCCTGTGTTATAGGTTCTCTCAATTCTCTTCTCTCCTTAGCTCACAGATTTTAACTGTAGCATGATGGAATGGAAATTATTGATTATTGCTAACAGTATTTGCATGGTCAACTCTGAACCCTGGGAATCACTATTGCAAGGACAGGGAAACGGAGAGACAGAGAGGCAAGGTCCGTGGGACAGGCACGCCCATCACAGGGCAGTCCTGAGAGGCCACAGGATGACGGGCAATGCCTCCGTACTTGACCCTTCCACCCAGTAGAAAGAGGTGCCAATTCCACTTGAAACAACACCATCAGGTATGGAGGCGGGTGTCATAGGTGATTAGTGGGGCAGTTTTTAGGTTGCAGACAGCTAATTTTTCTACTGACAAAGAGCCCAGTTCCCAAAGAGGTGGCTTGAAAATGCTTGAAATGAGGAAAAGTCAGGTGGAAAGAATAAATGAGGCCGAAAGAGCCTGTTGTATAGTCCCCACAATTAATGGCAAACTGTCATACTGTAGCTGTTCTTGTGAGGAAGGGTGTCAGAAAGGAAAAAATTGGAGGGGAATAAAAAAAAAAGCTGAGGGTGTTTCCACAGGGTGCCTCTGGTTCAGCGGTAAATCACTAGTACACTCTAATAAATCTGTAAAGGTGTTGCAGATAATTAACAGGTGCTGTACATGGGAACGTGGAAAAATCAAACCAATTATCAAGCTTATATGCAACTGAGAAATCATCCACAATGTTAAATTACCAACTGGTATTTAATCAATTAAGCAACACGGAGGAGAGAAAATCAAAGGTAATTTAGAATTCTATTTCCTAGTTTATTAAAAGAGGTGGTGGGAATCACAGGGAGGCACAAAGACCCTTCACAGGAGCACCTTTCAGGACTGCATCCATTTCTACCTCCCTGTACGGGCACAGCAAAGCAAGCAGGCTTCCTTGGAACAAAGCTGGAAGCCTTTGTGTGTTCTGCTCAGCAAGAGAGAGGAGGACAGCCCGAGTCCGGGGAGGCAGGGCTTGGGGAAGGGGATCAGACATGCACTGAAGAATGACGGAGATCAATAACTGATACTTGCTGACACTCACATACTAATGCCAGCCTTTTTCTGCCCAGGTTTATTCGGCCTCAAGCCACTGCCTTTCTCAACATTTCTTTTAATCATGTTTGGTTTTTACATGAAGGAAAACGAAATATAAACAATTCATAGATAGGTCATCCCCAAATCTGAATCATAGTTTATGGATTCCAATTTGTATATTTCACCATAATCGAGGACTCTTTCCTTCTGAAAATCAACCTTGACTTGGCTCTCAATTCAGGGCCTGGGAGAGCATGAGGTAAATACCCTTCGTTTTTCTGGCCTCTGAAAAATTAAAGAGAAATCCCACCTCCTCCTTATTCATAACCCTGAACAGAGGAACAGAACTGCAACCGTCACCAACCACCTTCTTAGGCATTTGTGAACAAAATAAAATATGTCTTCTTAACAATAAATTGCACTAGCATTTTAAGTGTCACATTATTGTCAAGTCATTCAGTATTCTCCATAATAACAGTGATAATAAAGAATTCATTTGGTATTCATGTGGATGTTACATCTAGGGCCATTGGTATTCAACTGTAATTTAGCATTAGTTAATGGGCACTTAAAATGCTACCCAAATGATTGATATCACAGTACTTTGTGGTTCCTCAGACTCCACATAAAACACTTATTTTACAAGTGTGAGCCAAAATCATTAAATAAATAAACCTTACCTTCTATAAGTTTGGGATTTTGAAAGGGGAGTATCATTTACAGAACTTTAATATTAACATGCTAGAGATGGAGAGGCATCCAAATGAAAACATTCTCTCATTACAAAAAAAAAAAAAAGAAGAAGCAAACGAAGACAGTATACTTACTTTTAAATTACAGGTTCAAAGCGTACACTACACTGTGGGTTAAAAATAACGGCTGGACGACCAATGACTAATGACCCGTTCTGGGCCTAGGTGGCCAGAAAGGTCAAGTTCTGGACTCTTTCCTTGGGGTAGATACTCACACTTCACACATACATTGATGCAGAAGGGTGCACTTGGCTAGCCTGCACATTCACTCCCCGGAGGAAATTTGCTCTGGGGAGACGTGTGATAGAACCCACCGGTGAGCACTGGGGACCAAGACACCACTTATGATGAGAACACATGGATGAAAGGCATACTTGCCATTTCTAGCCCAAAGAGCAAACCTTCATCAGCACCGAACACTGAAAAAACCCCATATTTATTTAAAAGCTAGTTTTCTATTTTATGTAACACTTTTCTTCAAAATAGACAAAGTGCCTTGGTTTACTTCTGAGCTCTTTACTGTGAATGGGAGAGATTCTTTTCCCCCTTTGCAGGGGAGAAAAGCACTCCATCCTTAAGCATTAAGTCAGGTGCTTTTCCGGATAAGGAACAAATCTGAGCTGGATTTGGAGCTGACAATGAGACAGGACAATGGCAGGATGACTGCCCACTGTAACAAAAACCATAACGACTGCAGCCACACTGTGCTCTGCCAATCCAGCTGTGTGGTGGTTAAAAAGTAATAATAAAATCACCAACCTCAGAATGCTTTCGCCAAATGTCTATGTTCTTGCGCTGAGCTTTCGAGAAATGGTCCCAAGCTTTTTGTCTGGTAGAAGCGTTGAAAACGGCCACAATCTGCTCAACTTTGGTGAACAAGGAAGTCAAACAAGACAAGTAATTTATGTTGTGATCACTATAGGGAAGCAAAGCAAAGACACTAGGAGTCTATGGATGATGTCACAGTAGAAATAACATCATCAATATCCATCCAATTTGTGCCTTTTTGTACTTACATTTTAGCAAGGTTGGGGATGTCTCCCTTCAAGTCTGTCTTCATAACTTTAGGTTAAAACAAATTCTAAATATGACTAGGGAAAGTTCATGGGCATCTGCTTCCAAGCATTCTTCAGCTCTTGTTTAAAAATGTGACTTAGTGTATCTATATACCTAGGTCTATAGATACATAGGCACTGGTGTAGGCATACAGATATAGATATATAGATAAAGTAATGCCTGGGCTGGGGGCTTAGAAGTGAAGCCAGGGTGGAATGGCTTCATGAGGAAGAGCCAAACGTATATCTTTTTCTCTTTTGTTTTCCACCTCAAGGACTCAATTGTAGCCCTCTGAAGACATGACCGTGTCCAAGTTCCAAGTTGGGGCAATAAGTGGTTGTGTTATATTGCCCCTCATCTCAAGGGACATTTTTACTCCTTGGTTCCTTTTTCTCCCACTGTAGCACCCACTGCAGCCAGCCCTCCAGCCTTCTGTCAGAGAACAGGAGCCATTGCTTCCACTTCAAGACAGACCAAGGCTCACCCCAACCAGGAGCACTGGCATGCAGATCTTATTTCAACACCATTTGGTGCCCTCCATAGTTCATCACGACCACATACCATTCTCTGTTACTCCATTTTCCCTTTCACAAGTCTCCCCTTCCTCTGGTGCCCAAACCCCTTGAAGTTCTAACTCTATCACTTTGACTTCATTTAGCACTTCTGTGGCTTCCAGGCATGGTGCTATTGGAATGATAACATTGAGGGGTTGTGAACAAAGCTATATAGAGAAAGGATGGGATGTTAGGAGTGGGGCCACCAACTGCAGATTCAATCTTGCTTAAACAGTTATTGATCCAGTAAACATGGGATTAAGGAAATTATAGCACTGAATTAACATACGATTAAACCTGAACTTCTAAATATTTAGTTAAGAAGGCATAGTTAAAATTAAGTGATTCCCAAGGCTCTATTATAAAAAAGGACATCAAAGCTCTTTCAAATCTTCCAGGTGTCCAAAGAATGTCAAAGAGTAATAGAATAATCCCCACAGAAGAACAACACCTGGTGCCACAATTTAAAAAATTAGCCTACAAAATAAACAAGTGCATGATGGAGCATAAGAAAGCAGATTCCGTTCACTTAGGACAGTGTAAACACCTTACGATGCTAATAAGCAACTACTTCCCAATCTATGGATAATTTTCACAGGGGCTTTTATGTTTACTGTTTTCCACCTTAAGAGAATCCCAACTCCAACTCTCTGTATTTATCAAACCTTATCATCATGTCACATGACGACATGATTGCACTCAATTTTAACAGGATTTGCCATCAGCTTAGCTCCCACTCTCCTTCCCTCCCCGACCTCACCTGGAGGAAGCAACACTGCCAGACTAGCCATGCTGAGCTGCTCTAAGGGCCAACTTTCCCCTGACTACCAGCCCCGGGCTCTGCTCCGAGGCGCTGCAGCAGGGCTGGTGGAGGAGGACTGGTTCAGCCCCACTGCCTGGGCTTCCTGTTGTTTTGTCTGCATGCAGGCTGGGTCACTGGGGACTTCAAGCTGCCTTTTGTCCTGGCAGTCAGCCCAAAATGCAGTAGTGGAATCCACTGTCAGATCAGATTATCTGGCAGGGGTGGTGATCATGGGACTGTTAAAGAGGAACGGGCCCCATTGCTTTTTATAGCAGTGCTCTTTGATTGGCATCATTTAGAAGAGTAAGAACTCTGATGTTCTGACACCAGGCCTGAGTGGAAGGGACAGCAAGTGTTGAAGCTGAGTATTTGGGTGGTGATAGTCAAAATTCTGCCATCAATCAGGGAAGGCTGTTAATAAAGGGGATACACTAACGAGAAAATTATGTGTTCATACATGGGTGCGTGGAGTGGGGGTAAGGTAAGAGAGACCAGTAAAGCACATGGAGGAGTACAGAAGAGAAAGCACTTAGAAGACACAATGGGCAAATACTGCACAGGTTCACGGGTAAAAACATATCCTCCAATATCTACTCAAGCTATGTACTATTGAAGATACTCCCTGTTGAGGCTAAGTGCCTCAGGTATTTAGAACATGCTATAACCATATCCCTGGGCGTAAGTTCAATTCATTCATTCATTCGTTCATTCAGCAAACATCTGAGATTGTACTAGTTACCAGGCACTTGACTGATTGCTATGGATGGATGAATGAATGAATAAATAAATATATACATATAAAACATAGTCCTTGCCCTTACCAGGTCTTAAATGATGAATCAATGCTTGTTCAGCAGAGAAGGCAGGGGCAGCCCATTCAAAGGCTAGCATGGAGCTGTGAAAGGACTTTGTGTGAAAGGTGCTGGAGGGGATGGGGCTAAGGCTGGGTGAGAATGAATCAGGAAGGACCGTGTATGCTGAGCCAGATTGTGAACTTTATATTGTAGGCCAGAGGAGGCATAACCAAGTAGGATTTGTTTGGAAGAAATGATGAAGGCTTGAATCAAGGCAGAGCAGTGGAGTGGAGGGAGGAGCAAGGAGTCATTTGACAGGGCGAGTAGATAGACACCATGGCTGACTTGCTGTGAGGGACGAGACGGGGGAGACCAGGATGACTTGAGCTTGAGAAGTACCTCAGAGACCAAGAGGACAAGTACAAGTGGAGGTCTGAGAAAGAGGGCAAGGAATTTACTTTCAGACATGCTGAATTTGAGATGCCTGAAGGTCATCCAGATGGAGCTGAAATACAGAGTTGGGGTACAGAAAGAAGTCAGAATTCAAAGAGATATGTCTTAAATTTTCTGGGCCACTCTCGATTTCATATAATTGTATCCTTTACAATAGAGTAATTAATTAAAAGCAAAACTAATTGTGATTAATTTTACACTTCCTTTCTTAAGAAGTTTTATACTTTCCCCCCACATATTAACAACAACAACAACAAACCAAAAACCAAAAACTGCATAACTCAGCTTAGGTTTAAAAAATACTCTCACAGTATTTCCATGGCTCAGTTTCCTTCTCTCATTTCTGTACAGACGGCCCCTGAACTGGCCATTTGTCTTGCAAATGAAAGTTCTTGAGCACACAAAAGGACTCAGAAAGAGTGCTGGATCAGCACGAAGAATTCATCATCATTAGGGAAAAACCACCTCAAAGAGTATGCCCTAATGAAGGTGATTCAAAGACAGCATATTTTTTAAATCATAAGTCAGGATGACGGCTGGCACTGATGTCACAGAAAAGGCCCCACACTCTCCATCATCTCCTGTAGGGAGCACCAAACAGCAAGTCCAGGAATTCGACTACCATTCCCTGCTTCTCCGGTGTAATTCACACCACTTGCTCTATGGACAATAAAACTACAAGTAGTTACTAAACTATTCAGAGAAGAGATAAATAGTAAACATTTGTTCAAAAAAGCAGCTTATCAAAGTTGCGTGGAGGCAGAACAAATTCAGATCAACCACCACCCTCCCCCCGCAACCAGTGCCTTCACCGCCGCTAGCAGTCTACAGAGTGGTGGCTCGAAGGCCCCGCAAGAGCCTCTATCAGTCAGTACACTTAAACATTTTGGAAGTATCATCAACAGAAAGAGCTCTCAATCAGAAAACTTTAGGTTTACCCTTCATATCTTGCAAATCTTTCCCCTCAATTCTATATTTTAAGTGTTTTGCCTAAATTAGTTTCTTTGAGGATCATGAAAAAGTCAAAAGTGACTGATTTCTCAAACGTACGCTTGAACGTTAGTCTTAGATGTCACAATAGAGTCCCCAGTACATATCTAGCAGGCACAAATGAACAGAGGGAAGGAGAACTCGAGCTTTGATGAAATTGCTAATCACTCTTGGCAGCTGCTGACCTCTTGTTAAATGATAGACTGAGGCATATTAAAAATCTGAAGAGGTTATTTGAGCAAAAGTTGATTTGAATCAGGCAGTGCTAAACCGGAAGTGTTTAAGAGCGCTCCACTGACAAGAGCTGGGGAGAAACTTTGGCAGAAAAAAGGCGGAAGCAAAGCAAGGAGATTATTCAGTGGCCAGGGCTAAAAGCCTAGTCGGCGCTTGTGATTGGTTGGCCTTAGGTTTTGATTTCAGATCCTTGAGACATTTACAGGCTTTGATTTTGGTTTGCTTAACACCGGCCACCGAGGCATGAGAGCCACCTCAGTCTACTGGCCTCCTAGTTTAATTAGTTTAACGCTCTTGTAGTAACTGTTCATTACCTCATACGTGCATATGTGAGGAGACACACGCACTTAACATACACACATATGCATATATTCTTCAGAATTTCAAAAACATTCATAAGACTGAGTAATCTAACAACATTTTTTTTGTACTTTCCTCCACCTCAAAATGTTTGGACATCTGCTGAGTTCAGACCATATTTCTTACTTGAGAGAGAACTTTATATATTATCTTGGCAAGCACTTGTCTTCAGTCTTTCCAGGGAAGGAAAGCTCAGAACAGGGCATCCATTTATCCTGGAATAGAGCACATTTAAACAAGGAGCAGGGCACCAAGCACAAAACCTCTGATTTCTGGGCCGCACAAGGCTCCTGAATTCTGAGTTCTGGGCAGAAACGCATTGGAAGCAGAGAAGCACAAAGGTCAGGCTCCTCCCAAGGACACAAACGCAGCCCTTTCTCCCTCACGTCCTCCTGACGACATCTGTCTCATAGTCCCTGCACCTCCTGCATCTTTTGTTCCAGCTAAACAGCTGTGAAAGAGCCTTAAATCCGCTCAGTGTCCCAAATAGCTGTAGAAACTGATTGAATCCTTACAGGCAGTAGGCCTGTCGAAACAGAGCACCCTCAAACAAATCTTCCAAGCTTAACTTTTGTTTTTAATGTTATCTGGGCTCCTGTAGGGTTCCGAGGAAATTTTCTTTTCCCTTAAAGGATGACATTTTCCCAAATCCTCTATGAATAGCTCATAAGAGATCGTCAAAGGCAAATAAGAGATGAAACAGTTGACTTCTCCCACCCTAGCTGTGATTGTTGTTTTTAAATACTAAAAGCTAGGGTGGAATTGATGAGCCTTGGCCTGGATTGAAGAATTGCAACGGAGGGAATGTAGTAAGTGATCTGGGCTCTCAGGACACCAGAGGAGCAAGACAAAGCCAGAGGGAGGAGCAATTAGTGCCTGACAGACAGGGGAAGCTGCTATAAGAGATTCCCTGAGAGAGTCTTGCGCACTCACTCGGGTGCTGGGTCTCGAGCACAGAGGAGCCTGCCAGTGAGTCTGGCGGGAAGCCCAGGAAACAGAGAATTAACACGGTCAAACCCACATATTAGGGAAGCACAGACTAGAATTTCAAGTTGAGGAGAAAAAAGGGCATTCTAGGGTTTTGTCTTGAGATGAGTAAAAAGAGCATTGCATGACATTGTGAATCCATTACAGTTAAACCTGAGGCCAGAACACCAAGGGCAGGTGCTTCTGAAATTCTGACTGGATGAAGCCAGAGATTCGGTTCTTCGGGGGGAATGGGATGAGGAAAGAAAGAAAGAAAGAGAAACATGCTGATCAAATTATAAAGAAAGAAATAGGGTATTTTAGCAAATTTCAAGCAAGCAGGAAATGGTGACATTGTTCAAATAAATGGAAAGACATTAGGCCGACAGTGACTTTTTAGGCTTGGTATAAATTCAAATAGCATTTCATGGAACTGTGGATGCTCTTATTAATGCATATATTCCAGTATTTTGGAAAGTAAAACAAAAATCTGAGAATATTATAATTTTAATGTAATATATAGCATTTATTAGGCTTTTAAAATCCAATAAATCCCCCTGCCTAGACTATCCCTATTGACTAACTAAAATAATATACATTTATAAGAAAAAAGGAACACAATGAAAAGTAAAAGTTTACCTTCCCATCCCAACTTCCCCCACCCAGTTTCTCTATTTAAAGGTAACCACTGTCAACAGATTCTAGCACATCCATCCAGAGAAAAAATTATGCATATAGTACACGCTATTTTCCTTTTGTATATATTTTTTGTATATTTGTATATTTTTCCTTCTGTATATTTTCCAATGTGTAACTTTTTTTAACTTACACAAAAGTGTTACTATTATATACACTGTGCTGTACATTGCTTTTTTTCACTCAACATATCTTGGAAATCTATTCACATGTATATTATTAGTAAGGCTTCAGTGAACATCCTCAGACATATTTCCTGACATTCTTATATAAACATCTTTATAAGAAATTCTTAGCAGTGGAAAGGATAGATAAGAATATCTGAGTTCTTATTTTTTGAGAGTTATTGCCAAATTATACTCCAATTTTATGCTTGCTAAGTGTTTTCCAGATTGTTTCCCTATCCCTTGTCAACGGTTGGTAATCAAACATCTAATTTTTGCCATGCCTGATGGATAAGAAAAGGCATGAATGCATGATAACCAGTTCTCTGCACCAGAGCTATCTACATTTGCAGTTTCCATTATGCATCATAGAAACAGGTCCACGGATTCACCAAACCTGCCCTTTTATCAGTAGCTGATTTGTTGCTAAGAGTGATCATCCCACAGGAAGGGGAGAGACCTGGTTTCTGGGCATGTCATCTCCTTTATGACCCTCACAATGCTGACCCTGCTTTCCTCTGGGTCGCCACTAACTCTACTAATGGTGCCATGAAAATCACATAACAGTAGTTGGCTATTTCTAATCACATAGACTTACTGGGCCAGGCACTATGCTTCATGATTTAAAATAGAGGTTTTCAAAGACTCTTTTAATATACATTGGTTGCCAGTTTTATTGAGATATAATTGACATATAACATTGCATGAGGTTAAGGTATATAACATAATGATTGGATATATATTTGCAAAATGATTACCACAATAAGTTTAGTTAACACATCTATCACTTCACAGTTACAATTTTTTTTATTGTTATGAGAACTTTTAAGATCGATTATCTTAGCAACTTTCAAAAACACAATATAGTATTGTTAACTATAGTCACCATGCTGTACATTACATCCCCAGGGCTTATTTATCTTTAACTGGAAGTTTGTACCTTTTCACCCCCTTTCACCCATTTCCGCCACCTGCACCCTCTGCCTCTGGCAACCACCAACCCAGAAGATTGCGTTTTAACAAGCTTTCCAGGTGATTCCGACACGTGTTAAAGTTTGAGAACCTACGATTTAAAACATTATCTCATTTAAATTTACCAACAACCCTCTGAGGCGGGTGCTATCATTATACCCATTTCACTGATGAAGAAACTGATTCCCAGAGAAGTATAATTACTTGTCCAAGGTCATCTACTTAGCAAGTGGTGAAGCTGGGAATAGAAATTGCGTCTGCCCAACGTCAATCATGTATTTATACCCATTTGTATATGTATTTATACTATGGGCCAAAGTCTCAGGAGTACTGTGGAGTGTAATGTGCCAGATACTGTACTGGGTAGTGGGGATAAAAAGATCCAAAGACGCTGCTGGTCCTCACAGCCCTGGGGCAACTGAATCACAGTATCAGAACCGCTGGAAGGGAACCTGCAGAGTGCCAAAGGAGGCAGGAAAGGCAGAAATGATCTTGTAGGTAGAATTTTCTAACACAAAGAAGCCAACTATTTGAGGTTGTGATGGAGCAGGAAGCTGCACTGACTCTTCTCCAAAAGTGTACTGAGGAATCTGAAAGACAGTGAAGAAGAATGGAAGTGTCTGGAAAAAGGGACCCTACTTATGTCGACCATATTGGAACTGACTCCTCTCAGTGTGTGCCCTCAGCACACACTGTAATCTAAAATCCATTCAGCCCTACTTTACCACTGTTGTTGAATAATAAGCCTTAGCAGGGGGCACTTGAGGAGGTGGGGCCAAGGGAATGCTTTCAGGAATGGCACAGTTTTCAGGGGATGCACGTGAGAGGGGAGGGAGAGCCAGGAAGCCTGTGTTGGTGAAGTCGCAGCTCCCCGCTAAGCAGCTGTGAGGCCTGAAGAAAGCCTCTCTCTGACTGAATCACCAGGTAAGGGGTGATAGACTAGTCCATCCTTAATATCCTTCTCACCTCTGTGATCCTACAGGACAGGGGTCAGCCAACTTTCTTCCAAGGAACAGAGAGTGAATATTTTTGGCTTTGTGGGTCACACAAGTACCCTGCTAGAGAAGGTGCCTGCAGACCTAAGCAGTTTGTCTCCTTAAATAGAACTCTTCTCACTCGGTCTGTGGCTACTCTTTCATGATCCTCCCTGGACACGGTTTTTGCGTGTTTGAGCATAAACACTAAGTTGTACTTCTCTTTCAGTGGCACGAGTCAAGAACACATCATCTCTGCCTTAAAGTAACTTTACTGACACCTCACTTTTCCTCAGAGCTAGTTTGAAAGTGTCCTGGCTTTACAAAGTTTTCGTGAAAAAATTTTCTACGTGTGGATTCTTTCCAAACTAGTTCAGAGGCTGTTACCTCATAGCACCTCCCCCTTACCACCACCACCTCCAACACCCTTACACTTGGCAGTGGCTTTTATTCTAGTCCTTACAAGTGGCTCATATCAAGGTAGCAGGGTTTTCATCTTTGCCTCCCAAAAGTTATATCTTTCCTGAATCTCTTTGCTTCACTCAACACACATATATTAATTACTGAAATCTAGCCTTCTACAATTTTCTATCATCCCAGAGTGTAAGACTTAACTTCTCTCTCATAGTTTGCTATCATTAAAAAAAACCTTTTTTTAATGTTAATATCATGGTGGTATTATTTGGCTTAGTATATAGATTTTCAGTGAGTCTGAAAGGAGAGAGAGCAAAAAAGGCCCAATTCAGTTCTGGCAGGCTTCCAGCATCTTCTACTCTCAGTTTCGGTATCCTGTGAAAGAGGAAATTCTGTGCTCATCCTTGATTTGAAGTGTTTATAAAAAATATTTTCTCTGGACATTTATCCCCTGAGAGCAAAGAGGTATTTTTTTTTTTTAATGAAAATTATGTTTCTAGCACTTAAAACATTGGCAA
Source organism: Equus asinus (assembly GCF_041296235.1). Classification (NCBI taxonomy): domain Eukaryota; kingdom Metazoa; phylum Chordata; class Mammalia; order Perissodactyla; family Equidae; genus Equus; species Equus asinus. The sequence goes on along the minus strand of NC_091800.1, from coordinate 31,001,625 downwards.
ATATAGCCATCTGTATGATGCTGAGGAAAAACAGAAAATCTGTCGAGTTGCTAAAGCAGTTATGGGGAATTTTTTCCCATGGATGAAGGATAGCAATGACGACCACAGACACGGGAAAACATTTTAACACTTCCTAAAATTCTTTTTCAACAGCAGGGACATAGAAGCCAAATTTCCCTTGGTGGAAATAAAAAAAAATGTTGAGCTGAGATGTTCCTACGAAATAAATGATTTCAGAGAGAGAATTTTACACAGAAGAAATGTGGACGAGGACACCAATCTGCCTGAGAGGGGAATCATGGTACACATGAAGATCAGAAACCCCTCGCATTTCACTCCACCCTTAGTGCTCTACCTGACACTTAGCAGGGACCTGATAAATATTTGTGGATGAATTTCACCATTCATTCAAACACCTGAGGCTTTTACGATTTTAGTCAAGAAAATAGATGAGGACACGACAGAAGGGAACAGTGAGTGCAAGGCGCTGCTTCTCTGATGAGAATTCTGACCAGTCTGCAGCACCGGCAGGGTGCCACGCACACACTCTCAGGGATGAAATGTGGCTTAAAATTCACAGGGCTGCCGGGCAGACATAACTTTCCTAAAGTCACCTGGCTAAACTAATGGTCAAGCTGGGATTAGAACCAGGATCTCTTCACGCCTAGTCAAAAGTCTTCCCACTCTTTGCTATTTTCAAGATGATGAGGTTGATGCCATTTCCTATCATAAATGTGTAAAGCAAATTTGCAATGACTGTTCTAACCTTTCCAATCTCCAGGTTAAAATAATATTTATAATAGTACTGTCATACTTCTACTGTAAAATTTTCAACTAAAGTATATTCTACGTATTTTACCTTTAGGGAGATTGGAATATTAGAGCAAAGCCAGTTGAGGTCATGGCTTACCCCAAAACTCAACATATAGAATACATTTTGCAGTATTAGGTTATTAGTTATTATGTCCAGTATCACCTTCATTTCCATTTAGGATATTTGATCAGCAACTAGTATCTGCGCTGAGGTGCTTACAAGAATTATGCCAGAACTAGGAGTGGTGCAATGAGGTAGGAAAAGAGAACAGTAACTAGCCTCTGTCACTGTTTAGCCTAAAATCTTGCTAGATTAAAAAAACCAAGAAGCTGATGCTTAGAAAATAACTAAATGCTCAAGTAGATAGTATTAACAAGCACTGCAGAAGGAAGAAGAAAGGGCGATGATTCTGAGTTGTAATAGATGGTAAAGGTTTCATGGAGGAAGTGTGACAGAAGCTTCAATTCCCGCATGGGGAGGAGGAGAAATCTTCAGGCAAGGGATGCAGCAGAAGTGTACGAGTGCGGAGGTAAAAAGAGGACAAGAGCTCGAGGCAAAGACTTCATTTTCCAACCAGAGAGCAGCATCTATATTCAGTGTGATGCCAGCACACTTGTCCAACTCCACCTGTAAACTATAAATTTACAGTTATAATATCCCTCTCTGATCAGTTGTATTTTTCATTTAAAAAACCCACACACTTGTGGTGGTAGAAAGCACACTGTACAAGGAGACAAGAGTCTTGAGTTCTAATCTGCCCATAAATTGCTAAACGACCAAGGCCTATCACATCTGCACTCTGAACCTGTTTCCTCCTCTATAAAATGGGAGGGTTTGGGCCAACCAGTCTCTGAGGTTGCCTCTAGCTCAGACATTCTACAATTTCTACTTTTCAGTCCTGCGCACTATATGTATGGCACATATCCCTAAATGAACCTTAATAAACCCTTCTCTGTCGCTGTCTGCTTTCCCATCTGCCTTTTGCCCACTTTGTTCCCTTCTCTCTCTTCTCTCTTACCAGGAAGCATGTTGGGAAAGTACCAAAGTGGGACTATCATGGAGTGTTTAAATTTTCATTAGATGTGTGTGTGTTGTAACAAGGCATGCACAATTGATCATCTTGGCATGCATATTAATAATTGAAGGCTGTGGTACACGCTCCCTGAACTTTGTAAACAGCTCCTCTCTGAGCTTTGAAATGACAAGCTTTGCTCATAACTGAAAAACTGAGAGCAAGCAGGCCTATGGGGAGTTCCTATGAAGTATACATTATTAAAAAGCAAAGAAGATCAAAACCCAAAAGTCTCTCAGTTGGGAAACCTGGGGAAGTTTCTGTCAAATGGACAGGTTAAGAAATGACATCAAGACGAGACAAGGATGACATAACGATAAGATGACATAAGAATGAGATGATTCACCTGTGCTAAAAGTTGTTTTCCTTTCTTCTCCATCAAATGAGCTTTATCCAGCTGGCCCAGAAGGGAAGAGAAAGCCCCAGGTGCCATGCCAGGATAGATGATGTCCGCATCTAGCATCTTTGATAACTGCACATCTGTGGTCAGAAGGAAAAAATGATCCCAAACAGAAGAGGACGGATGCTGTACTCCCCAAACTGTCGGCTGGGTTTAGTTGTTCCTCCTTGATGCTTTAAGCCAAGGCTCAGATGGAAACAATGCCTATTTGATTATATTTAATAGCTGGTCCTGGGGTGAAGACCAGAGATACGAAAAACGTTAGAACTTAAACAAAGTTTGGCAGAACTGAGCACCAACGAAGCTAGAAAGTAACTGGTAGACTTTGATGTAGACCTTGAAATAAATCACAACTTTTTCTTTATGCTATTATTAACGGTCTTTGGTTTTTCCCCTTGGAGCAAATGCTATTTTTGCTCAAACTATGACGAGCAAGGTGAGGAGAGAGGTGCATCTCATCCAGCTTAATGAGCTAACACTAAATGACATTTCCCTTCTCCTGTTCAACCAGTCAGCTATTTCCAACAAAATCTACATAGGGACCCACACTTTTACCCTTGGAGCATTGCAGTGTACCTGAACTTTCCTGGAAGTTGTTAAATAAACTCTCCCTTCAGGACACCAGGCCAGCCTCACCTGCTCTAATAAGATAGTTCATCAATATGTCTACTTCCAAAGTGCCTCAGAACAATTTCCTGACACTCTTGGCTTTCTAATGGAGAAGCTGCCATGGGATGCTATGGAGACAGCATTGACACCATGGAGATCTTTTATGTGAGAGGGAGCACTCAGGGCTACTGCTAAATGACCAGGAGATTTGCAGCCACTTCAGAGAAAGAAAGCTGAGATGCCATTCTTGAATTTTAGAGCTTAATAAGCCTAAGCGAATTCTAACTCATAAAGCCAAAATGTGATTCCTGTGGTGTTTGCCAGGAATATTAATGCAGATAAATAGGGGTATGACTGGTTCTGCTTTTGGAAACTGCAGCAAGTGTGTCAATCACTGTGGACTTTAGCAGTTATTGTTAGAAGCAGCCCCATGTACTGATACCAAACCCACCCCACCACACTGAATGGAGCTGGGGAAAGCAGAAAATGTGGTTGAGACAAACATCACTCCATCAGACATGGAACGAGATATACTTAAAATTCAAAGGATGATGAAATGTGCACACACCTAGCAGGTTAGCCAGGTCACGGCTAATATTTTCATGATGAGTGTTAGGATTTAGTTCCCCTTTGCATCTGGGGAGTAGTTATCTTAGTAAAAGCACGTAGAAAAGAATGGAAAATTCTGAGGTTGCTCAGAGAGATATGCAATCTTCCTGTTCCACCTCAAAGGCTTAATTCCAGCTCAGGCTCACATTTAAGGTATCTCCCACCTTCAAGTCATCCTGAAGGGTCTTGGCTATCAAGGACTCACACGAAGGCCCTTGAGGCAATTCATGCCTGGGATGTGTACTCCTTAGCTAGCACTGTGGGCTGTCAAGATCAGCTGGGATTTTCACAATCTCTGTTGATATCTGCTGGCTGCTGAAATACTTCCCAGAATGAAATTCCAGGGCTAAGTGGGATCTCCCAAATAGTAGCAGGTAGATGGGAAATGCCAAGGTTGTTGGACAGTTACATTTGGGGATATGTCAACACGAATTTTCCTGTTGACTCCTTCATCCCAACTCTCCTAATATCCACTAGCTTGCTACCGAGTATCTGGTAAAGTACAGCGATTTCCAACGAAAGCAATAGCAGTGAGCTCTGTTTTTGATTTGCTCGATTACACATGTAAGTTGAAACCCCATTATCCATGGACAGTGCCAACACCAATGCCAAAGTGCTCTGTGAGGTCCCTGGAAACTTCTGAACTCACTGTTTCAGGCTTCCTTCCTACCTTCCTTCCAATTTACTCATTCATTCATTTACTCACTCATCACCAGTATTTGTTGCATATTTCTATGTTCTAGACACTTGATACGTATTGATGACTAAGAGACATGTCCTTTCCTTTTGGATCCTTGTTCTAATAATCAAAAGCAGACAAATCATTAAATCATTACACATTTTGATAAGTGCTCTTAAAGACCTAAGAAGATCAGTGATGGTGAACAACTAGGAGAGAGTGGATCAGAAAGGCACCCTCTGAAGGGGTGGCCTTTCAGCCAAGACCTAAAGGACGAGAAAGATTCAAGCATGCAAAGATGGGGGGCGAGAGGGGGGTGGGGGTGCAGGGAAGAGCACATCAGAGGGAACCAGATGTGCAAATGATGCCCTGATGCTCGGAGGTGGGAGGCAGCTTTGATGGGTTCAGCAGGAAGGAGGTCAGTGGGGATGACGTGTGATGAGTCAAGGGAAAGCCAATGTTGAAGAGGCAGACAAGGAGAGCTTTATAGGCTGGGGAGAGGGAATGTTATTTTAAGAGCAGTGGGCAGCTACTCAAGGGATTTAAGTGGGGAAGATATGATCCGAATTATATGAAACGACATGTGAAAAACAGATTGAACTGGAGTAAAAGTAGAAAGGGAGAGACAATGTATGGCAAAAAGGGCAAAGTGCGTCCAAGTAGCCATTCTCCCCTTCTTCCTTACAATGAGAACTCCAATTTTATTCTGGAGAGCAATGGGCCCAGCCAAAAAAGTATATTTCCCATTTTCCTTGTAGCCATGCAGGGCCACATGTAATAATTCTGCACAATGAGACATAAATGGAAGTCTGTTGGGGATCTTTGGGAAAGTTTTGCTTTCTTGCTCTAAAGGTATGCCTTCCTCTTTCTTTTTTCCTCATGTGATTCCAGCCTGTAAGAAAAGATGTGATGGCAGGAGCAACAGCAGTCATCTTAGACAACTATCTAGGAAAAGCTAATAGTATCGTAGAAACCTTAGGCCTGACAACCTTGAACCACTGAACCACTGCCAACAAACACCTAAATCTGGATTTTTCTGTGTAAGAGAAGAAAAAAACTGTATTTGTTTAAGATAAAGTTTAGTAGGGTTTTCTGTTATTCACAGGTGGACACCATAGCTAACTGACACACTAAGCTACTATCTTAGTTCAGGCAGCCTGCACTTGAACGGTGGCAGTTAAAATGAAGAAAAGTGGGTCATTTTTGAATGCTGAAACAATGGGATTTCCTGATGCCCTAGATATGGGCTTTGATGGTGGAAGATGGTGCATATAAAAATTACTTATAGGATTTTGGTCTGACAATTTACTAAAATGAGAAGGAAAAACCCAAAGAGGAATAGGTTTGAAGATTAAAAGAATTCAATTTTTGATATTTTATGGACGAGGTGCCTAAGAGGTATCTGTGACAGTAATCTCCACTCCTGTGGTTTCCATGAGGTGGGATTTCCCTCAAAAATTCCAGGCCCTGCTCCATCCCTTCATGCCCTCCTTCTCAGGGAGAGAGGGAACCAGTCTGCCTGTGGTGCACACTCATTTCCTGTTCTCGTCTATGCACTGGGTGGAAAATACAGGTGCCAGCTCCAGAGGAAGAAGCCTGTGGCCTTCAGTGCTGCCTGTGGCCAGATGCTCAATCCTGAGGCCCAGCATTAGGAAGCCCATTATTGCTACAGATCTCAACCTCACTTTCCTGTTCAGCTTTTATGAGTAATGAAACACTGATGTTTGGATCCCCACATGCTAGACCTCTTTGTTTCTCTCTCAGCGGCTTCAGACCTAAGCCAGTTTATACCTGTATAAAGTTAGGTACATGGTATTCTTTCAGCCATGAGATCAGGGCCTCATTTTAATAGATGCTTCTTTCAATAGATATGGCCAACAAATACTAAATTCCTCCCCAGTTCTAAGGTGTGTCCGCCTTCCTATCTCCAGTGTCAAAGTCAAGTCAAGCGTTGAGTCTTGCCTGCCAGGTGGGACTGTAAACGGCATAAGAATGAGAATTTATTTAAAATGGATGCTAGTGAACAGAAGGTAATCGGTAATCATTCTACTGTTCAGGTATTTGGCTTCTTGCCATAACTTTGTTGGAGTTGTATTATTAGAGTTGTGTGGCCTTTTCCTCTCTCCCTTCTCCCCATTACAAATCCACCCTTACCTCTCCTCTAGCCACTAATCCATTCTTTGCTTCCCTCCTTTAAAAAGTGGTATCATTTTTGAATGCCATTAGTGTTCTTGATCCTATCCCTGGAAACCCTAACTTCAGAAGTGCTGGACACACACGGTTGGATAAAGGGCCATTCCTCAAGACTAGGGAATCTATGCTATTCTATGCTGCTGCAAAAATGGTCTTTTGACCACAAAGTCATATAAAAACACTTTTACATTTAAGATTCTGGTTTTTCATGTCCCTCTCTCACCCATCCTAACAGATACATTATCCCTTGGGTTTACACTGATGAAAGAGGTGATAGGCATTTTGGCACATTAGAACATTGAAAATAACATTTATTCTCGGAATGAATATGTAAATCGCATATGTTGCGATCCCGTGCGGGGCCCTTGCACCTGGTATGGAATGGAGCAGGGCATTGTGACAGTGTCATTCAGTGGCTTTTACCAGGCAAGGGAACATCAGCAGCTGTGATGCATTAGGCTGCTGTGACGTTAACTACAGACACAGATAGAGTGCCCATAAAAAAAATACGCCCTTTTTTTGAATAGAGCCCTGGGTAATTACCCTGACTATTGTTCTATAAGAAAGCCCCATTTATACTCCTTCATCAATTTAGGATCTAGACATGAAAAATCACCAGCATTAAGTAGTTAGGGCCATTTGCTTTCCAAATGAAGAAAGGACAAAAGATAATCCTGCAGAAAAGTCTCGACTTCTGAGCCGCCATGTTGACAGCCAAGCTCACCTCAAATAAAGGATCCTGAGGAGGAGTTTTTCTGTCGGTACCTTCTTCCTAATCAGAGCCCAAGGACAATGCGTTCAGGGTCTGCTTCCTACTGTAGCCCTAGAGGGACATGCGGGGCTGTGCGGACAGCCACCCCGCAGGTGTGGTGTGAACTGCAGTGGGTCCAGCCGGCACAGACAGATCTGGCTGCCCTGCCCTGGTGGCCGGGCTTGGTGTTCTGAGGAAAAGCTACAGAAACGTTGCTCACCTTGAGAAGCAAGCTCTCAGGGCAGGGTCCGTGTTCCTCCAAGTTGCCACAGGACATGAAATAGGTTATGAGGTTTGCCATTCAATATGGAGGAGAATGGGAAATTATTGAACTACTTACCCCCACATGAAAAAAAAAAATGAAATGAAATACAAAAGGCAAAATCACAACAAAACAGATGGCCCCCAAAATTTTACTTACATTGAGTGAGGATTCCAGTTAAGGCATTTTTAAAATTCTCCTTGGCTTCCTCCATCTCTTGCTCATGGGTGGCTTTTTCGTTCATTAGCCGGCGGACGTGGCTGTTGGCCGACTGCACCATGGAATAGAACTGGTTTGCGGAACGCCGATTCACTTCCCCTCGTTCAATCCAGGAAAGCAGCACTGTGATAGCCTCTGAAAACTTGCTATCATCTGGAAATGGAAAACCACCAAGGACAAATCATGCGAAGGCAAGAAAATATGCTTTACTTTGGTTCCTCTGCAAAGACGGAGCACGGCTCATCTTAGCGGATAATATTTTCAGAACCTGACAAATTAGCTTTTCTGAGACAAACTTCTCTATCACTTAACTTCTCTTTTCTCATTGAACTCCACAGCACCATACAACCATCCGAAGAACAAAGTGGGGTTCAGCCTCTCGTTTACCAACATGATGAGCTCAATTTTAGAAGATCTGTTCTGGGCATTCTTTGTAATAGGCACAACCTCATTCTTCCATCAGACTCTGATTTCTCTTTCTTAAGATTGGCTTGAAAAACTGTTATTAATCTATTTGGCCTCCACTTCATTTCTCATTCCTTCATCAGAAATATTATACAGTGATACTAGTTTTCTGACTTGAAATCAGCTGAGTTAATGTCAAAATGTGGAGGATAGATTAAATTACTTTAAAACTGGTTGCAATGTAAGATATCGTTCCCAAGGTGGTAGCAGGAGTAAGTCAATTCTCGTTCTACTGCAGTTCAAAACTAATTTCACTTTGGGTTTGATACAGCATATTTGGTTAGGCTGAAAAATAAAATATTTTCTTGTTTTCAACCAAAGAGGACCTGTTCCGTGGGGTGGTCAGTGTTTGCCTTGGAAAGCTACTGGAAACACATCTGAACCTGGTATAAGGGGTGTATGTGGGCAACATAGGAGTGAGGAATGAGGTTCCATCTGTAAATAAGTGATAACGTTTATTTCAAAGAAACCAGAAAGACTTGCCTGTTCACGAATGGGAACTGGAACAGACCTGTGTTGTGCGGCTTGGAGGTAGAGAAAAAGCAAGTTTGAAGGTGATTAAGTTAATTAGAACTGGTAGTTGTATGTCAGTTATTACAACATTAATCGATCCTACTGCCGAAGGCTCATTGTACATTTCGCAGGCTAACTGTAGGGAACAAGTCTTTCCTTTGTTATTTTTCTACCCTTGGGACATGTGATTTAAGAAAAATATCCTACATTTTTCCAGTAAACTGGGTGCAGTCTGAACTGTAAAAATAAGGAGTAAAATTAGACTAGAAGATTCAGATTCGTACTCATTTATTTGACAAATCCTGAGAGCCTATGATGTTCTCTCCACCGAAGGGACATGAGAGACATCCTCATGCGTTGTTTTCACACACACACACACACACACACTCTCTCTCTCTCTCTCTCTCCAGATGAGAAGATAGAGCATGATTCATGTTTGGTAAAGGTGTTTTAATTTACCCACCATATGTTTTTTTTAATCAACCATTGTTGTTAGTATTTTATACATGATACCAAACCTTCATTTGTGGAGCACTTTGTGAATTTTGTAGAGCATTGTAGAAACACCTTTAGTATCTTTTATCCCTGGAACCCTCTCATAGACCAGGGTACAACCTCCTTACTGTGGCTGTTGCTGGCTCAGGAAGTATGTGCACTGAATACAGAAGGATCAGCCTCACTCAGTGCGTATGGAGTGTGCTCCACCTTCTCCAGGACGGAAAGCAGCTAATATCGACAGGCTGTTGATCAGCCACCATTCCAAGCCCCCTCCCGCCGCGGCAGTGTCTGAGCTTGGGGATCAAAGCTTTTTTTCTGTGCAAACCTGCCCCCTCTGCCTTCATGCTTTCACCAGAGGAGATAACTGGCCCAGGGAATGCCCACAGGGCACCCTGCAAGTGAAAGACTCAAGTTTCCTTGAAAATCTCAACCCACAGGCATGAGACACACTCATTCAGTACCACAGCTGGCTCATACAATTTTGTTAACTCTGGAGTTTCAGTCTAAGTTCAACCCTCAGTGAACTCCAGCTGCAGTGGTTTCTTATCTCATTTCATGGACCGGAGCAGCTTGTATAAGATAAAATCCATCATACAACTTAACATTACGTTCAGCCCACGGAGAGGCCCATAATTTAGCATTATGTTTGTGAGAGGCCCACTGCGACTGTTACAGTCAGAATAAATTTTGCTTCCCTCGCACTCTCTACCTCTCTCCCTGCCAATATATGTTAGGAGAATGGACCTCCGAAAAGACAGCAGAAATAAACCTAACGCTTATAAGAAATCCTTTTTTTCCTTTTAAAAAATAACAACAACAAAAAAGAAAACACTGACTTCATGTACCATTTTTCCCCTTTGCTGTGACTTTCATCTCTACATAACACAAAGAAAAATCCTCAATGTTTTTGTCATAGAGCTTACGAGGAGAAGAGAGAGCAATGCTGTCTCAGCTTTCTTCCCCTTGCATACCAGTAGTTTTTCCTTCTCTCGCTTGAGGTCACTCAGTTCATAAATATCCTAATTTACTGTCAGAAAAAAGTGCTTAAATTTTTAAAGTGTATGTTTGTTCAAATGATCTAAAAATCAAATTTTATTGTTCTTCACTCCTAGACTTAGAGTATAAGTTCACCAGCAGATTATAGTTAATTGATAGTTTTCAGAAACAGAAACAGCATATTTAGGATTAAGCAATTAAAAACATATAATTTAGGGGCCAGTCCCATGGCTGAGTGGTTAAGTTCATGTGCTCCACTTCCATGGCCCAGAGTTTTACCAGTTTGGATGCTGGGTACAGACATGGCACCGCTTGTCAGGGCTATGCTGGAGCGGTGTCCCACATGGCACAACCAGAAGCACTCACAACCAGAATATACAACTATGTACTGGGGGGCTGTGGGGAGAAGAACTTAAAAAAGAAGATTGGCAACAGATGTTAGCTCAGGTTTCAATCTTTAAAAAATATATATACAATTTAAAAAGTAAGTAGGCAAAAGACATTTCAACAAGAAATAGGCAGAATTCCATTAGTTTAAAAGAAGTAGTCATGCGTCGCTTAACAACGGGGATGCATTCTGAGAAACTCGTCGTTAGGCAATTTTGTCATTGTGGGATCATCACAGAGTGTACTCACAAACCTAGATGGTATAGCCTACCATACACCTAGGCTGTGTGGTACTAATCTTATGGGACCACCATTGTATGTGTGGTCTGTCAGAGACCAAAACATCATTAGGCAGCACATGACTTTATATAGTTTTAAAAACTCCCAATTTCATCCTCATTTCCGAACTTTATGAAACTGGCAAGCCAATGCATGATCGATGTATTGACACTCAATTTAAATGTAAAGAACATCAGTTAAGGCATGACTGGTAAGTGTAGTCAATATCTGTTGCCATGTAAGAAGTAACTTTATATTAATTAACACTAGGCCAGTAACTCTCTCTGAATGGCTACAGGAGTGAATTGGGAGCGGTCATTTTCAATATCCAACTGTAAATTCAATTTTGTATTCAGTAGAAAGATCAACTGAGAAAACAGAAAACAATATAAACTAATTTAAACAGGATTTAGATTGCAGCATTATTAAAGCTATTCATGTGGAAAGAAATTAACACTGCTCATAAAAATCACATCAAAGATGCACTTATAAAAATTCCAGATACTTTCTGTGAACATGCTTAGGCCTAACTCTGAACATGGGTGCAGTTTAGAAATTAGAATGTGCAGATGTGCTTTTCCCACAGAAAGAACTGGGAAAATTGGCATATTATGGAATGAATATAGACCATTTTCTCATTAAAAACTGCTCAATGGTTTCTAATCAGGGTCCTCACAATGTCACATCTGGGTTACCGCAAATGTCTGCTCCACGGCCTCCCTTGATTTGCGTTTTGCCCTTCAATCCATCCCCCATTCCTTTCTCATCCTCTTCTCTGTTAAACAGCATGGCCAAGCCTCCCTGCCTGAGCACTGGCTATGCACTCATCCTAGGGGCCTGCACATTCCTGGTCCAGCTGTCTGTTATTCTTCCCTTCAGACTCAGCAGAGGTGCCTTTCATCAAGGAAGCTTTCCTGGAACCCTAAAATGAATTGGGTGTCCCTTTGCTATGTTTCCACAATTCCCTGCATATCCTGCTATTAAAGTATTGGTCACTCTGTACAGTAATTACTGGTTTATGGATCCGTCTCCAGTTTTGAGGGGCTAACATGAGAATAAAACTTCTGTTAAAAACAAGATCCAAAATAGTCACTTACGCTAAGCCCCCCAACACCAAACTGATACTTAATTACAGTTTCAGCTCTCCCAGAAACAGAATCTTAAACCAGTCAATCAGGAATCACCTGGTCAGCACTAGTGAGATCGTCTACCTGACAGACCCCTGCAGTCCCCTAAAGGGAAGTGACCTTGCCACAACCGATCCACTTTTTGCTAGTACAACTTCCTTGTCCTGCTCCCTTCTGCCTATAAAAGTCTTTCATTGTGTGCAGCTCCTCAGAGCTGCTTTCTCTCTGCTAGACGGGATGCTGCCCGATTCACGAATTGTTGAATAAAACCAATAAGATGCTTAAAATTTATTCAGTTGAATTTTGACACTTCCAAAACATATTCCAATCTTCTGGTCACTCTGAGATTTTCTCTTCGTAGAGTATATTTCATCACACTTTATTTCTAGAAGATTCGCAGTGATTAGTACTAGAAAGCCACAGATTCATGGTCAAAAGTTGGGAAACATCAGTTGATAAATAAACATTTAAGTCCCATGTGAAAGAGTATTTTCACATTGTTTGCCAGAGATAAATGTTCTCATGGCACTTAAGCTCCCTGGTCCTGTTATCTGTCAGGCCTCTGAGGTCACTGCCATTGGCAAAAAAAGTTAAGAGTAATGTCAGATAACCACACAGAAGCAAAGTCTTCTGCAGCAAAGCGCTAACCAGCTTATCAAATGACTCAATCTTTTTGAAAGCATTTTCAATTCTGGGAAGTTAATAACCGTTTTTAGCTTTGTGAAGAATAAATAAGATTCTAATTATTATCTATTACTACCTGAATCCATACCCATCTCATTTCATTTCTGGTTACCTTGACATTGTCAACCTCCCTCCCTTCCCTTCTCTTCCACGTTTATTGAGCACCTGGCATATGGTAGACATTAAAAAAACTGCGTATGGGATAAATCTTTGCTATTCAAAGACCACAAGCATGAACCTCATTTGGGAGCTTGTTGAAAAGGCAGACTCGCCCTTACTCAGGCTTCTTGACTCACAATCTGCATCCTCTTCCAGGTGATTCATATGCACATTAAAGTTTGAGAAGTACTGGAAGAAATCACTCAAGGAAAGCCAGGAGAGCAGGTTAGAAGCTCGTCTAAGTTAAGAGAGAATGAAAAGCAGAAATGGAAACCTGAGATAGTGGAGACTATTAAAAGGATCTGATGTGATTCTTAGGAGCTTTGTGAAGCCCTGACCCTAAAACCCCTCCCCCATTTAAAGAATAGCTGCTTAAACATCTGTCATCCCTATCCGAGGGAAGAAAATGTGAAAAAAAAGGTTGAAGGCTTGGAAATGGGCATAGAGATTACCACAGATCCTTTCGATGGAATGCTGGACATGGACTAGAGGACCCTTTCCAGCCCCTGCTGGGATGATCTGATCCTACAGGGGTGTGAACCTTTGATTGTCTTGGACTAGGTTATTTTACGACTCTGTAGGGATAGAGCATAAATTGTGAAAAACTGATAACAATGCAAATAATTCTTCTCCATAGAAATCCAAATGAATTTCTGTCCAGTAGGAAACATAAATCTTTATAAAGCAAATTCTGTTTTGAACCAGTTTTAACTTACTGATTTCCCCATTCATTAGTGAGTTAAAATCAGTGGCATGTTTATTTTTTATTTGTAAGATGGTCATGATTTCGCTGCCATAGTATCCTTCAGCAGCCCTTGAACTGCAAGCTCATCAAAGGCAGAGCCATGCTGCAGTCCCATCTGAAACCCCAGGGTGTGGCACGGAGCCCAGGACTCGGCAGGTGGGGGACTTTAACCAAAATGATGTGTAGATAATGAAGGGGAAAAGGAAGCAAATTGGTAAGTAGTTTTTTCTTCCCCTTTGTGTGCAGAGGAAGATTTGGCTTTGAATTTCAGAACAATAGGTGGTTAAAATTCAGGCCATGGACAGTGAATATAAAAACTTAGGTGGGCTGTAGGACCCTTATTGATGGCTGAGTCGATAAAGGAACAACAGGAGGGAAGATTCCATGTTCGAACAAAATGTCTTGAGAATGAGAAAAACAAAAAGGAAGGCATTCTACAACACTTTTCTTTCCAAAGAAATAGGGACATGCACACATGTGCATGCACACATAGTGAATGGTGTGTCACTGATTTCTGGCTTCTATGATAGCTGGAAATAGCTCACATTGTACAATAACATGTTGACCCAAGAAGAATGGGAATTCCAGGATGGCCAAAGCATTGCTACTGCCACATTCCCAAAGTTTCACTGTGTGTCCCTAAACAGTGGACACCCCTAAACAAATCTTCATTTTCTGGCTGCTCAGTTAAGCATCAAAATGGCTGGTACCTTACTTATCCTCCAAATCATGGATAGCATAAAAGGCTAAAAGGCTATACGAATGGTTAATGCTCCCCTCTATCTCCCCCCGCCACACACACACAGACTTCCCAACTATTGAGTACCTGTAAAAGATGAGAAAATTAAGGGAAGCAATATGAAAATGCACTGATTATTTCTGCTTTGGGGTCAAGCAAAATGCTTCCAGCTGGAATGGCCTACCTTGCCTCTGTGAAGGTCAGAAATGCCCAAGGAAGCGGTTCCCACGTGAGCTCCTGTGCTTCATATTTCCTTTGCCCTAAGAAAGGCAGCCTGGCTTTTAGCTAATGGAACTTCCACTTGGCTCGTAGCATTATTGATTTTTACTTTCTTGGCACTATAAATATTGACAACCATCTCAGCAAAATGCTGGCGCCACCTCCACCCTTTCCCCCTCTGGCAGGCTGACAGGGGCAGTTCTGTATGCAAATCGGAGCCTAGTCCTCCAGAAATTAGGGATGCTGATCCCAGGAGGGCTGAATTCCTAATGACACATCAGGGAATCCCAAGGGCGATGCTTGCAAAGCTTTGTCAAAACTTCACCTGATGCAGAGAGAAACTCTTCATTTCATCACATAATGAAAGATTAGGTGAAGCTTTCCAAAGGGGGTAAAAAGTACACAAAAACTTTTAAATGCTCTTGCCAGGAGAAACCCCCAGTGAATTAGGATATAATCTTTCCTCACTGTCGAAATCAATCTCTTCCTTCCACAGTCCAAACACAGGGTTCCTCCAGGGGTGGATGGTCTCTGTTAGACACACTGAAATTCATTATCTCATCTGCCTGGTGCTACTGTTTCCAATAAAGTGTAATTATGGTGTTATTGAGCTCCTTCTCACTTTCTCAGAGCCATGCTATAAACTTTGGGTCTGTGAGCAGTTACTTCCCAGTCAGTCTTCATTAAGTTGAATTGTCTCAGAACAATGTCTATTTAATCAGCAGGGTGCCCGCTAATTTTCTTTTTTAGAATTGGTATTAACGTAACAGACACGCTAGTGCCTTATACACTATACAATTACAACTCATTGTTTCCTCTGACTTCAGATGGCCCAGTGGCCGCTGATTGGGGTTACCTGGTCCCAGATGATCCCCTCTCCCTCAACCCACCACTGCCTGGCTGGTTGCGTCTCTTCTAGACAGCACCCTGCTCTTCCCATGCATAATAGTGAGTATGTACAGAGTGCTTTGTAATTGCCTCTGTCACTTAAGAAACCTAAACTCTCTGAGGCAGGGGCTTGCATGCTGTTTTCTTTCCTCCCAGTGCTTAGCACAGTACCAGGCATATAAAAAGAGCTCAACAAACACTTGTAGAGTGAAAGGAATGATGGCCAAGCACATATCATTTCCCTACACCTCTGGTCATGCCTGGTAGCACTACTGGCTGGGAACGCACCATGCTCATAGATCCAAACAGCTAAGGAAGAGAGAAAGAAATGAATTTAGTGAGCAGCTACTACGTGCATAGTTTTAACACTGGGCAGGATATGGGAACCTTGTGGGTCATCATAAAGACTTGGCTTGCATAGATTTTGCTGGATAAAGCTGATTTTCAAAAAGAAAATTTAAGAATAAACAAGTATATTGTAAAATGGGAAAAAAAAATAAACCTAAGATAGCAAGATTTCTCAGGGGAGAAAAAAAATCAAATCCAATTAGGTATTTTCACATTGCATCTCCATTTCCTTTCTCACCCAGTCTTCTTCACTAGGTCTCGACTGCATTTTTATCTCCACATCAATGAAATCATCTTCAGGGAAACAGTTTCCCTGGCTCCTCCTGTCTGGCTTTGCAGCGTTATAAGGAGCATGGAGTGGATTTCCTCTCTGAGGCAGCCAATTTCCTAAGCAATTAAATGCTGTTTATATTCCAAACCCTGAGCTTGGGTTGAAATTGTCAAGCTTGATATTACCTGACTGTTGCCTAAGATGTATCCCCAGCTAGTTCATTCTACTCTAACAGCCATCTATTAAAATTTCCAATCTGTTCTCTCCTCAAGGGATCACACAGTACTTGGCAAAGGTGCAGCTTCTAAATTCTGCAAATTATACTCATCTACATAAATATATATTTTTGAAATGGCAAGGCTTGCAAATTACTTCACCAAATTGACATTCCCATCTGCTATCCTCTAACAGGAAAGGCAATGGTGTGTACCTCTTACACGCATCGGCACTTCTGTGCTGGTTTCTTAAAAAGAACATACCGTAGATGCCAAGCTTTTGTGAAATCCCTCCACGAGGTCACAGAACCAAGGCGTT
Organism: Equus asinus; assembly: GCF_041296235.1. Taxonomy (NCBI): domain Eukaryota; kingdom Metazoa; phylum Chordata; class Mammalia; order Perissodactyla; family Equidae; genus Equus; species Equus asinus. The sequence goes on along the minus strand of NC_091800.1, from coordinate 30,985,165 downwards.
AGTCTTTACCACTTCTAGGTGCGGACATGACTGAATACGGTGTAGTCTGTGAAGCTCACAGGCTGATACTACACAATGTACTGGGTATTTTAAAAAAAATTATTTGTTCCAAAATCAACACTCCTGGTTGATGTTGCTCTTTCTCATTCTGGCCACTCCTTATGGTTTCTAGCCTGAATGGAAAAGTGAGATGATGCCTGCATTTGCATTTTATATGCTTTTTATTAAAGGGACAGCTACAGCGTATGTATTGAAATCTGTAAGACACACCTTTTCAGAGCAGCAGAACATGCACCAAAAGCATTGGCAAGAAGCACTCTGTGGTTAAAATGGGACGTTTCAGTGGCAACTGCAGCTGATAAGGGCTTCCCAAGGCCTGGACAGGGGATGAAGGCTAGAAGAAGTCTTTTTTTAAAAAATTATTTTTTAAAGAAATAGAATGTCAACTTCCTATCTTCATAAAATAGGTTTTGGGCAGCTTTTCACATATTTTCTTCAGTGTAAACATCCAATCCACTTTACACACTGCCATCAATACACAAGCTATGCTCTAAAATACTCAAAGGATCAATCACATCTCTCCTGTTGTAAGAAATCTTTAATGGCTTCCCCATTGTTTATGGCATAAAACCCAAATCCAGTGGCAGCCTTCAGGGCTCCACCAACTGGCCCCAGACTGCTTTTCCAGCTTCACCTTGCTCTATAAGCTTTCATGCAGTGTGCGTGTTTGACGGAGCAGGTGACTTGCCTTTCTCCCCCATGCCTTTGTTTTATTTACTTAGTTATATCTATTTATTACATGTGTCATTATTCCCAGGGCTCCAGCTTCTGACTAGGAATTCTTTAGACCCCTTCTTCTCCTGAGGGAAAAATCTCGCTTATCCTGCAAAGTTCAAATTCTGCCTTCTCTGTGAAGACTTTCTTGAGAACTTCCTCAACATTATTCGCACTTGTCTCTGAGTTCCCAAAGCATGTTGCTCACATGTTGGTTGACAATCAGGTCATTTGCTCTGTATTACAGTTAGTCATTTACTTGTAGACACCTACATGTGGCCAGTGACCGTGACCTATGTTCTGTCATTAAAACCTGGCATGCCCAATGGCCTAAGGAGGGTCTGACCATCATTTGCCTGTAAAATGCACAGATGCTGTTTAGGTCACACAACTTTGATCAACAATGGAACAGAGTTCACACACATCATCCTCACTTCGAAATCTGGTCCCTCCCCAATCCTCTGTACTAAATGATAGGCAGATTCTAAAGCGTCCATGTCTTTCTCTCCCACAGCATCAAACACCGGAAGAGGAGCACAGCGAACATTTAAAGAAAAGAAATATATGTGCTCTTCTTCCTAATTATCCTGTAGGTGTTAGGAGTGTCCTTCAATTTCATCTCTAAAGACAGGGATCCTAGTCTACATTTCTCTTCTATCCTCCACAGACCCCACCTCCGTTTCGGATGTGCTTCAAGGGAGGTGTTGAGGGTCCACCACAGGTGCAAACTCTACAGAGCCGGGGAAACCCCAGGACCTGCCCAACCACAGGAGTAGACACTGGCCCAGTCAATCAACACAAGTCAGAAGCTAGTAGCCTGCTTTGGGGCTGGCGCTGATGACTCTCGTGCCCCTCCTTCCATGAGTTTTGTTGATTACACTACTCACTTATTCATGAGAACACACGTGAAAGCACTGGAAAGGGGCAGGGCTGTGTTCCAACCAACATGTGGAAATCCAGGTGTCTCCTGCTTCCAGGTGACCCAGTTCACATGAAATCAGCACATGAAGGGACAACAAAAACACATGGGGTTTCTGCGCTTTGGGATCACTGCGTTTTTCTTTTAGTGAGCATTGGCTAACGCTGAGGAACGACAGCGAGCGTGAACGGCCTCATACCTTTCAGCTTCTCGGCCAGCAGGGCGGCCTCGTGCTCCGAGTAGTGCATTATGGCCGGCGGCGAGGGCGGCCGCAGCCGATCCTCCTCCAGTTTGCGCCGGTGCCGCTCCTCGCGGGCGCGCATCCTCTGCTTGCATTCCCACTCGTAGAAGTCGTCCCTGGCCTGGGCAAAGTCCACGTGAAGGCGGCCTGAATCCTTTTTGTCCGTGCTAGACCCCAATCGCATCCGGTAACCTGAAACCAATGGAAAGTCAGGTCACATCACAGTGCAACAATGACAAGGGTGCAGTTTGGTCCAGGCCCCCGGGGTGCACTAGCAGGGAGCTCTCACTTATTTCTGTGCCCTTACAAAAGACACCCTCCCCATGGGAGGTGGGAAGCAGTTATCTTCCCCCGGAACCTGGAAGCTCTGCCACGTTAAGCCTCTTATAAATTTGGGGATAAACACACCTCTGGGAGGTGTCTCACAGGGTCACCTGCCAGTCTTCAAGCCAGTGTTACGGAGGATGATCTCAAGAACCAAGGTACTTACCACAACTCCTTCTTCCCTCTGGCTTCCAGGAAGCTCAGAAACAAATTTGGCATGTAGCATTTTTTCCCCCTTTTTTATGGCCTTGATATTATATTTTCAATTTGCTGTAACTCTATTGCATAAGCTCTCAAATTCTTTTTAGAAAGAGGTGGAGTAGGAGTAAATAAAGAGTATCTATGTTATTTAAAAAGATCTACAAAGCAAATTCCACCACACCTCAGTCACAGGCTATCACTTCATTCCCCTAGAAAAACGCTGCTGCTCAATTCTCTCTCGGCAGCTGCTAAAGCCACAATTACCGAGGCAATTTTGCAATGCTGTTTTATTTCCACTTATCCTCTAGGGCACGCAGGAGAATATTTTACCTTCAATCAAGTGGCCTCGCCTCTGCCTTCCTCACAGCCCGGCGGCACCTCATCTGGCATGCAGCACAGCACAAATTGTCCACACAATCTTTGAAGGCCGCGGGAGTGCATGCGAGAGCCCAGAGCTAGACCAAAAACGGGCCTGGAAATCTTTGGGGGATTTACTATGAGCTACCCAACATAGATTATGAAGAGAAACTTGATCTGAGAAATCAACACAAACAGAACCAAAACCAGCCAGTGAGCCTAACTTCAAATGAGGAAGACTCAGCTTTGAGGTTGCTCTTCAGTTTGGGGTACTCAGATTTTGAAAACATAAATTCAGGTCCCAGCGGGACCACGGCTGTCAGGGGTGGCCGGAGGAGAGAGCAAAAATAAGCACTTTCGCTGTGCAGGGGCTTTGCAAAGAAGAACCCACTGTGAAATGCTAGGTTGCACTGCACTGATGTTCAAGATCTCGTGGTAGATTTCAATGGATTATCTTGGTATTTGGGGTTGAAACTCAGCTGAAAAATCCCTGTTGAGGCTGGCTTTTCCCCAGCAGGGCACTTCACACCTTTGAAAAGTTACAAATATGAAACAGAGCTCACATCTGATTCCTGGTATGCCCTTCTCCCTCCTAGCTTTCATCGGTGGTATCTAAAAATGGTAAGATATAATACCTACAAAAAACACCAACATCTGATCACAGATGAGCAGAATTAATGCTAAAGCAGAGTGTATCTTGGTTGTGGGCCATGGAAACTTAACAAGTCAGCAGGCACAATGATATATACATAACAGCTGAGCAGGCAGGATGGCCTGAGACTGGCCAGCTGTCCCAACTGGCCAGGCAACTTTCCCCTGCTCATGTCCGGAGCATCGCTTTTCAGACATCTCTGGTTCCAAAAAGCACCCTCTCTTTCACCAAAACATCATCATTAAGGCCTTAAAAGAGACCCTGATGAGGCTGAGTCTAAAATTAGCTCGGCCTTCAAATTCGAACGGCCCTAAAATTAGACAGGCCTTCCAGCTGGGCTCAGGCTCGCAGAAGCTCGCAAGCAGGAGGGGCAGCCTTCCTTCCATCCTGCCCCTCCAATTAATCAGCCTTTCAGATCTTCCCTGGACTGATGCTGCAGCCTCTGCGGGGCAGCTGAGGCGGAGCCAGGAGACTCCTGTGCCCCAAGGGCAGGGAGGCCGGAGGTGAGGCTTTGGCTGTGGGTTCCTCCTGTCACAATGGGGCAAACCGGGGAACAGTCAGGGCCCCGCTGAGAAGCAGGACAAGGGCCCGAGCTGGGAAAAGCAAAGCATCAAGTCATAAATAAAGGAATACCTTTCAGGTGCCTAAATTTGGGCCTCTTTGTCTTTGGCAGTGTCTTATGGGGTTTCTGATTGGGTTTAAGCATCGTATTATGTCAGTGTTGAAAAGCACCTATGATCTAGTCTAATCCTCTCATTTAATGGGGGGGTGGGGCAGGTAAAGTAATAGTTTGATTGGGAGAGCTGTGCTTGGAACCCAAGTTCCCAGACAGGGTTCCTGAGAAACAAGAATTCCGGATACTGGTGTTAAAAACAACCATTTACTGAATGGCTCCTATGTTGCAGGCGCCCTGCTAAGCACTTAGTATCCATTATTTTGATTTATTCCTCATAACAACCCTAAGAGGTAGTACTGTTACTGTCTCGATTTTGCAGATGAAAGAGGCTCAGAGAGAGGTTGTCTTGCCCAGGGCATGTGAAACCCAGTGCATGCGCTCGACAGAATCCTCCATTGTCTAATAGATTGCTCTGATGCTATAGCAAAGAATACGTGAAAAGTAAAACAGAGCTGTTAGTGTGCTGTAAAATATTTTCAGTCTATGTTTTGTCTTCCATCTCCATTTTGGAATGCTTTCAGATTTTTTTTTTCCACTTTGTAAGGTTTTATCAGAATAACGGTTTTAAAGTTCTCCATATCACTAGTTCAGGAAGGTCTGTGCGGGGCTGGAATAACCCCAAGGCTGCTGGGGTTTGCAAGAGAATTTCATGGCAATAGGGGCCACCTGCAGAGATGAAGTAAACCTGGCAGTAATATTCAGCTGTGTGTGGTTTTTTTCCTGTTCTCTTCTCACCTCCCCCCATTAGCTTTGCCTCAGGAATAGGGAGGTGGTGCTCTGAGTGACAGACTGAAATATGCAGATGGAGAGTGTGAGGGAATGGCAATGAGTCAAATATAAAAATACGTCCTTCTGAAGCCACGTTATCAATACCGGCCCCATAATTCTTAGATTTGGCAAGGGCATTGTTGACAGACTCCATACACTTGCTTCAACACCCACAGAGTGGAAGGCGGCATTAGGTCTAATTTCAACATCTGTAAAAGTTTCCCATATAAACTGGCACCAAAGAAGCAGGGATCATGGGGCGGGCTTAACCAAGCTAAATGCACTCGCAACTGGGCAATGATTTGGGCCTTCCCCTAGGGCCCACCAACTATTTTCTGTGAGCAACTGACCTTGATTTGGTACCCTGGTGTCTAGAAAGTGAACCAATTTTGAAAAACTGAAATTATGCTGAGAGAGTACTTTATCCCCCCAGAGAATCACATCCAATAATAATAATGGTCCTCAGTATTCATAATATTGCTTTTCATCTAATAAGCACTTGAGAACATTAATTAGAAACGATGGAATTCCTAAAGACGGGGTGGTGGGGGACCGTTCCTGTGGTGAGGTACATTCACAGACTTAACAGAGAGCTTCTGGCAGGCAAGGAAAAAGGCAGAATTCCTCCTCTTCTAGCCCCAAACTGTGAGGACTTTATTGTGCATTAAGGGAAAGGGGAACAAGCTCATATTAACATCACAAAACATAACAAAATGCCTGGAAAACCCCTTATGTAATGCAAAGTACCAGAAAGGTAAATGGCTTTATCAACCATGAATTCCTCTGCAAAGCGAATGTGACAAAAATTCTTCTTGCTTTTCCGAATCGCTGTAATATCACCGCACTGCTCAAAGACTTCTTGAATAATTTCCTCAGTAGCATTTTCTGGTAATCCTCCGACAAACACAGTCTTACACCCAGGAGGTCGTTCTCTTGTGGAAGGAGGTGGAAGATCTAATAATCACAACAAAACAGAAGGTTTGGCCTTTTATTTCTCTGCGCTGTTTTTTTCAGGTTCACCCGGCAAAAGCCAGACTTGCAGAGTAACTTTCTTCGTTCTGAGTAATGATAGATTTCTATACCAACTTACATTGATCCCGGGCTGTCTTGTTTTTTAAGTTCCTCTCCCTTCCTCCTCCCAACCTTTCTTTACTGTCTCTGTTCATTTCTACACACAGTGGCTATGCTTGTCCGCGAACAAAGATAAAGCAAATGTTAGCATAATTTCATTTCTCCTTCATAATGCAGAAGTGTTTTTTTCCCAGAAAAAAGGGGAAAAACACTTCACAGAGTACAAAGCACGATGAAATGACAACGTGATGAAAAGCCTCGGCTTGCTATCTGCTTTGTCTCGTGGCGGGATAATGGCGCAGTAAGGCGGGACACAGGGAGCAGACATGGAAGCACGCGCACGACTTACTTGGCCGGGAAACACCGGGCCTGGAAGAAATACTTTTTTAAAAAAATTATTATTATTCGCATTTAAATGAGCAAACTATTAAATTTGGGGGAGGCTGTCTAAAAAGATAAAATGTACACTGTCACAACATTTTACCTAGTTTATATGTAGATTACTAAAGCAATCTTCTGAAAAGTCCACTTAAAAAAGGCAACACTGATTAATATGAATAAAAAAAAATTCTAGCTATTTAAGCCCATAAACGTAGTATCTGAGGCTAAATGGAAAAAAAAATTCTCGCCCATTTATTTCATCAAATGTATGTTTCCTTCAAGCAGATGCAATTTGGTCCAGAAACTCTGAGATGCAGGCTCCCCCCAAAACTGCAAACTGCCAAATTAATTCAATTTTCCATCTAGCAAAACACATTTCAGAGTTTTTTCTCCCACATTTGTGAAGATGGATGGAAGTGCTCACGTATTTCACACTATGTTCTGCAGCAAATGCTAGGCTTCATTGCACGTAAAAACATTCTTAATGCTCGATATGCATCCTCAAACATACTGCCTTCAGGGTATCAATTTAGCTCCTGGACAGACACATGGACACATGCCCATATATTTGTCCTAATCTAGAAATAGAGACTTTCTGCAGAATGGATCCCCACTCTGTGTATCTATGTGGCAAAATTTTGAGTCATATCTGAACATGAATGCAATACTACACTAAAAAAGAAATTTAAATTGATGAGCAAATATTTCTCAACGCATCACTTACTTGGATTTTGAGGAAAAAGGGTACAACTTTTGCAGTGGATTATTTCTTTGACGACAGCCACTTCTGTTGGCGGTGGGGGTGGTACCAGCCCCAGGCCTGGTATCATTGGGTTAATGGGGGTGATTCCAGTCATCATGTTGAGGCCTGGATCAAAGCCTGGTACACAGATTGAGTCTGTAAAGAACACAAGATAAACATTTTTGCTGGAGGATCTTAAATCAATTTTCGTTGTTGTTTTTGCTGCATTCCTGCAAAGATTATTTGCCTTTATGCTTTTTATTTTTTAGGATTTTCTCCTGGCATAAGATGTAGCATTATAATAAGCTCTTCAAGAAAGGTAAAGAGAAAATGAAAGATGAACTTAAAACTATGAGAAAAGGAAATTATATTACTTAAAATATTAACACGGCAGAACAGAACACAGCATATGAAAGTGTAAAATCATGCACCATGAAGCTTTGCTATTATTGTGAATGCGATTTTGTGTTTCTTAACATTGGTGTATTGTTTACACTGCCTTATGACCCAGAATGTGGGAAGAATATCATTTAATGTTGAAGTGCCCGGTGAATCTAATTGTCAACTTGGTTTTATCAAAAGAGCCTTCTTACCCAAATGACCTAGATTTAGGAAAGTTCAATTTATATGTGCATACTTTATAATGATACATTCAGGTCCAACCTAACCTATCTCCCCCAGGAAATAAAAAACAAAGAGTGATTATAATTACTATGGCTGGGTTAGATACATGTAGGCACAAAATTAGCTATATACGCTTCTGAGTTCGATTGGATAATCACACATTTTTCCTATAGTTCAACTGACAAATAATTGACCCACCCTTCTGAAATCTTCATGTCTTGTGTGAAAAACAAATTTATGCCTGTATAAAAAATGGAAGGGGGCAAAAAGGATGGATTTTTCCAATATAAACACTGACTTATTTTTAGTGTGATAATGAAGAAGTAATTACAAAGGTGATGTACAGGGATTTTTTTTTTTCTTAAATAAGACCTTTGTAAGAGCAGGGATTGTTACAAAATACTGTATTGAGTTTCTAAGAGTAGCTGCAAAGGGGAACCCCTCTCCTGAGAGTTTGTCTGTTTACAAGAAACAGATACTCACACTGGTGGTGTGATAATGTTCCCAGGAAGACAAACAGTAGCAGCACAGATGCCACCAGGAATAGTCATGGTGACCCTTCCTACAGTCCTCAAGGGTGAAACTTCCTTCTCTTCTTTTCTCTTCCTCTCCTATCTTTTTCTCCCTCCTCATCCTGGATTATTCCATTCTTCCTTCCTGCCCCCTCTCCTTTGTGGTTTTCATGTCTAGCCCACCTTTGGCCCCCTGCGTGGCCTCACTCCTTACTCTCCTGTGCTGAAACATCAGATAAGCCCAGAGGCAGATGAAATGACAACTACACTCTTTGTTTACAAAGACACTCCAGAGGATACTGAAGGACCAGCATAAAGTTTCCCTTTCTGGGAGAAGGTTTATTACAGCTTCCCTCCAGCTACCCTGGATATTTCCACTCCTCCTCTGGGTTAAACAGAATATGCAGAGTGATCCTGATCTATGAGCCCAAGAGGACTGCTGTCCCATTTATTAGGAAATCCATTTAATTTGATAGCGTAGCAGTGTGACTTCAATAAAATCAGGGGTTATTTTTGGTTTGGGTCTTTTTTTTTTTTTTTTTTTTTTTAAATACCCCTAAATGTAAATGCCAAAGAAGCATTCTGTGTTAAAGTAGTGACCTTCACATTCGAGGTACTTCTTCTAGTCATTATGGTTCTCAGTTTCCTCGTCTGTAACATGAGATTTCTGACAGGATAATCTCTTGGACCACTAGCATTCTAGGACTCCAGGATTCTGTTCTGATGTTGCTCAAAACGAAGTGATATACAAAAGACATAAAAGTTTAGAAGCAACAAAGACAAGACTCAAACTTTGCTTATTCATTTGAAATCCCCATCAAGTTTCACAGGTCTTATTCCCATTTTACAGATAAAGAAATTGAGGCTTAAAGCAGTGCAGTGAAATTTCCAACATCACAAAGCAAACAAATGAGAGTCAGAACTAGGGCCTGGGTCCCTGGCTCCATATTTAAACTCATCTCTTTTGACTACTTCAAAGTTTCCACCTAGAATGACCCAACTTGATCATTCACCTAATACATGCCACTACTAAAAATTTACTCTTAAAAAAAAAAATCAAGATGTAGCCCTCTGATTCAGATGCCAACTCTAAAAGAGAAGTTCCAGAATAGAATGGTTTTCAATGTCATCATCATTAAAATAACATAGTGGCTTCCAAGGTAAATATATTAGAAATAGGAATATTGGCAATGGGAATATTGGCATGCTTATGCCTTTATTTAATCTCATTTCGTCCATAAGATCCGTCTGTTTCTTTCCTGGCCCGGCCCTCACTATTGTTTGCCAACACAGGGTGATTTAAGACTGAAACTGCTCAGGACGGCAAACCCTGACACGCGAGCCCTGTGAATTATCAGAACCAGATGGTCTCCGCAAATGAAATGAAGAGCTCAGCACTTGCATTCTCTTTAGTTGTGACAGACTTCTGTTTTCTTTTTGAAGGCCAAATAAATAAATACGTCTTCAGAAATGGGGATGAAAGACGCTACTCTTGAGCAAGATATTTTAATATCCAGCAAGAGCTACTTTGCTTTTTCTGAGACATCAGCATGCACAGACTATGAGGTTTAATGGAACCTGTATGGTGTGTGCAGTAGCTTGACAAGAGCTGAGGAAGGAATTAACACTTAAATTATGTGGGAGCTCACAGGATCTGAGCTTCAGTATTCGAGAGAGGGAAGTAGGGAAGGATGAGACTTTTTTAAAAGAAAGTAAGAACCCATTACTTTTTAACAATATATGAGCAGATGGAAATTGTTTTCTCAAAAAGCACAGGAATGTATTATGTACTAACTCGTTAAAGCAAATGCACAATTCTGGAAAGTCTGAGAGAGACACGCTCACAGGAAGACAAAGGTGAGGAGAGAACGTACGCTCTAAGAGTCAGTTCCTTGTCTTACTTAGAAAAGGTGCCCCTGTGAACTTCAGAGATAATGAGTTCTAATTCCACTCAGGGAAAAAAGGAAGAGGTTTAAATTGCAGCAAGAAAGAATCCAATTAAGTATATAGTAGAACTTTCTTTTTAAAAACTGTACTTAAAATAGAGGAAGGGTTATTTATTTCAAAGCCCGCAGCCCTGTCCGGCTCCTCTGTCTATCGCTGACCACAGACACAGAAGCGGCAAGGCCAGGACTCAGCAAACGTTTCTTTTTAGTTCTCTTTTCCCAATGGACAGGACAAAAACAGAAACAAAAATCCTGTTTACTGATTCACACGTAGTTAAGAGTTTTATCAATTAGACTCTAGGGCATTTTTCAGAGGGCGGGCTGGGGTTTTGTGTTCAGGATTTGAGAGGCACGGCAGTTTCTTTCATTCACTCACTCATTCATTCCACAATTACAGGGCACACATTATTGCCAATATCTGGAGTTACCGGTAACCATCACATGTTCCCCACTTGGGAAATCACAGGGTTTGAGACCATCAAGGTTGGCACCAAACTCAGCGGAAGAGTTGAGAATGTGAACTGAGACTCAGGAGGCTGGGAGAGCGGTCCAGGAAGGGCCCTGCCGGGGAGAGCCCGACAGGCCTGGGAGTTCCAAACAATGGTCCACAGCTACAGCATGGTGAGTGTGCGACAGTGTGGCTGCAACGTACTGAGCCGCAGCAGGACTCAGATCAGATTAGGAGGGATCTTGTGGTTTGAGCTAGTATATTTTGACTTCATTCTCACAGGGATGGCAGCCACTGAAGGTCAGATGTGCACTCCGCCAGGCCAGAGGCCCCGGCTGTGGCGGCACGGACAGCTCACCTCTGTCCCCTCAGCTGCAGCACAGCCCAGGTCCACGCCCCGCCTAACCTAGTTATGTCCAGCCTTGACCGGAGACAGGCCTCCGGATGTGCTGCCTGCCATCCCTCCTTTTCTCTTTGTCCGCTGCCCCTCGCAGTGGCTTGCCCCTTTTCTGCCCTTTCCAGTCAATGCCTCGGCAAAGAGTCTCCCATTTGAGGTGAGAAATAGATCTCATTTGAAAGAAAGGCAGTAGCGTCCTGTCTCCAGTCAAGGCTGGACACGACTAGGTTAGGTGGGAGGTGGATGCTGGGCTGTGCTGGAGCTGAGGGGACAGAAGTGAGCTGTCCGTGCCAGGAACAAATCCAGCTCGGAACAGGACATAGTGTTCCAAGAGAATAATAAGAGAAAAGAGGTGGTCATCAGGCCCAATGGTAGCATTATAGATCCAGTCCCGGGTAGAGATCATTAGCAGCCGACAAACACAAGACCAGGCAGACCAGCTTTGTCGGGGAACTCCATCCGCAGGTCACAGGGCCTGAACCCCCCTGGTCCAGGGGGAACAGGGATTTAGTGACAATACTATGGGGTCACGGGTTGGGAAATACAAGGCAATCAGGCAGGTTACCTAGGCTGGGACTCAGGCTGGAGAAGCAAGACTGGATCCAGACACTAGAACCGAGGCCTGCGGCTTGTGAAAGAAGGCAGATACCCCAGTTAGCAGTCCCTAGGGCACAGGTCAGAGCCTGACCAGCATTAAGCCCAGCTGGATGCTGAGTCTCAGAAAGCAGGGCTCCAGGGAGCCCTTCCTCCTACCTGAGACCCAGATAGGACCTCAAGTCCAGGGAGATGCCAAGTGTGTGGGGGCCAAGGGCCGGGACTTGGACAGGGCAGAGAGACAGGCTGGAGGGGCTCTGAAAACAAGCGGTAGCTCCTCTCTTTTCTCCAGAAGAATTATTGACTCAAAATATGATCTACCGTCACTGACAGACAAACCACGTGATACTCGAGGACATCCTGTTTACTGGAAATTTAGGATGGAGAGACTGTTTCTCACAATAGTTCCCCATTGCAATTGACAAGCCCTGCTCTTCTATAATTCCAGTTAAGATCATGGACTATTAAAGTAATGCTTTTTCATGGACTATTAAAGTAATGCTTTTTTCATTCCATGTCCTCCTTTTCTCTAATATCCTTAAAAATCATTTTGTGATCAATACAAAAAAGTAGTTTTGAAAAAGGTGATCATGAAGTATAAAAAGATCTGAGCACAGCTGGGTGACCATCAGCCTGACTGGTTCCTTAACCTCTCTGGGCGTCAGTATCCTCACCAGGTGGAAGTGAGTAAGAATGCCAGTTGTACCACCTCCACAAAGTGGGAGCATCAGCGAGGACAATCCGTGTGAAAGCAGGATATCCAAGCTTTAAGAGCCCAAGTCTGGAATCAAATATACCTGTGATCAGGGCCTGGGTCTCTCATGCACCAGCTGTGTGACTTCAGAAAATTTAACTAATCTTTCTAATAAGCCTCATTTATAATATCTGTAAAATGGGGATAATCACATTTAAATTTTAATATTCTTGTGAGGATTAAATGGGATAAAAAAAGCCCAAAGTGTTTAACATGATGTCCATCACATGGTAAATATACAACAAATGGCAGCGGTTAGATACATTCATAAATTTTTTTTTACATATAATAATATTTTTGTAACCTTATGTAAATATATTGTTAATATTGTATGCACATAAAGGATCATGGTGACAATGATGAAGCGTTTGATTTGACGAACGTTTGAGTGCCTATGAGGTGTTGAATGTTTTGTGGGTACTTTGCCTGCAAAGACATTATAAGATATGAGTCCTTCCTTCAAGGAAGTGATAGTCTAGTGGCAGAACCAATGAAACAAAATGACAGTACACCATGACAACTGTTGTGAGACATTTAAATAAGAGGTGCTATGGGAACACAGAGATGGGGGCATCAAAACTAGTCTGGGGTGGGGGTGTTACGGTTTGAATTATGCCTGCCTGAAAAGATGTGTTGACGTCCTTTCGCCCCTGGTACCTGCGAATGTGACTTTATTTAGAAACAGGGTCTTTGCGGATGTAATCAGGTTAAGATGAGGTCATACTTGATGAGGGTGGGCCCTGTCTAATAGGACTGTGTCCTTATACGAAGATGAGAAGAGACACAGACAGACACACAGAGGGCCGTGTGGTGATGGCGGCAGTGACAGGAGTGACGCAGCTGCAAGCCAAGAACACCAAGGATTGCTGATGAAAACCAGAAACTCAGAGAAACAGACTCTGCCTCAAACCCTTCAGAGAGAGCACGGCCCTTGATTTCGGACTTCTCACCTCCAAAACTGGGAGGAAACACGTTTCTGTTTTAAGTCACCCCAGTTTGTGGTACTTTGCTATGGCAACCCCAGGAAACTAAGTCGGGGGCATAGTGTGCTGGAGGCGGTGACAGCCGTCAGGTCAGCCACCTGACTCTCAAAAAGAATGGCTTCTATATATGCAAAAGGCATGTAAAAAAGCTATTCCCGAAATATACTTCTTGGGATCAAAAATACAAAGATATTTCTAAATCTTCTCTTAGAAGAAATGTTCAAAACCAGTCCCCTGGAGGCAGAATGGCTCTTAGGTTTTCCCCTTGTGAAAAAGCAAACTTTGAAGATTGCTACTTATTTGTTGAGAACAAATCAACCACACGGATTATAAATTAACATAATAGCATACTTTATAAGATAAGTGAATGCCTACAAGTAGAATCTTCAAGAAAGTAAAATTGAAAATGCTTTTGTGATCTTTCCAAAGAGATCCAAAGGTGGAGAGGTATGTTTTCCATTTAAACCCAAGATGTACATCCTAAGCGAGCTCCTGCAGCCCTGCTGCGCACACGTTATAAACACAGACCTCATTCCATCAATAAAACCCTGTCTTCTTTGACTGGGGATGTAATGCTGGCAGGATGGAGGAATGCGGCTGTCAACAGCTATTTTAAGTACTGTTGACTCGAGTGAGGAGGTTTGTGTCCATGTTTGAAAATATGACACGACACCAAGTGAAGAGAATTTCAAAACTTCTGACCAAAACTGGTGCAGAGAATAACTGACTGCTAAAAGAAGTCTGTCAGATCTTTCCAGCAACCTGCACACGGAGCATGCACTGCAAAAGCAAATGTTTCTTGGGTGAGCAGGAGGGAAAAGCCTATCAAAGGTTCTGTGGAATCCACTCACCCGGGGGGCCTGGCGATTTGAATTCGATGCCAGAGCAGTTTCTGTACAGAGGCCTGAGCTGTCACACTCAAAGCAAGCCGCCCTGTGTTTCCTGGACCTGCTGAAACACACTCTTCAGACACAATGCACCTCACAGCTGAGGCATAAAAGCCATGCGGGTACATGCCAGGGACGTGTGGAGGGGCTCACTTTGACAAGGAAGCAAAGGACACTGGACCTCACCAAAGCTCATTAAATTTCAAAGCTGAGAGAGACTTGGGCATTTCCTAGTCCTACCCTCTTGATTCAGAGATGAGAAAACTGAGGCCCAGAGAGGTTAAGTGACTGTCCAAAGTGACAAAGCTAGCTAAGAGTGGAGCTGGAATTAGAATCGAGAGTCCTGCTGCCTCATCATCGTGCATCTGAGTTCCCCAACATCTCTCCATCCTGCCTTCCTTAGGACATGTCTAATGACAGTACATTCACTGCCTCCCAAGATGGCCCATTCCATTTTCTGATGGTTTTCACAAGGAGAAATTGACCCCTCAAGTGTTGCTTCAGGACCTGATATCCTGTCGTTAGATCCATTGTTCTTATTCTGCACTTCTGGGTACTGTAATAGGGCTAATTCTCTTTCCTACCATGACTGGTCACACCCATGAAGAAAGCTCACAGAAATACCTGAGTCCTCTCTCATCTGGCCTCAGCACCCCGCTTCTCTTAGTCCTCCCACACATGACTGTCCTCTAAAACCCACCTCTTCTGAGGTCTAGGGTTATCCCCAGAAGTAGGCCAGATGGAATCTGACCTATATAACAGTGCTCTCTACCTTTCTTAATTCTGAACTATTTTTTGCTGACTTGGTAAATTACGATTAAAATAAATGGTCATGTTTGAATGCTTGCTTTGTGCCAGGCCTGTGCTGAAAGCTTCCCATCATCTCATCACAACGAGTCTTTTTGACAGTCCATCATGGAGTTGACACACATCAAATGACCTCATTCAACTAAAACACACATGTCTTGTCTCTGCAGGATGCCATTATGCAACTTTGAGGTTGACATTTTAAAACAAAATAAAAGATTTTGCATTTTCCATGGAATTTTCTAAAATCTGCCCTTTTAGGTTCTCCTCCTGTCTTGGATTTTCCTTCACTGGCCCTCAACATCTATACAATGGCAGGACAACTCTTTCTGTAAGTTCCAGCCCCTTCTAACTCACCAGAAGATTTCTTCTTGCAGGTCAGACTCAGCCACGGAAGGAGGGAAGATCCTCTTAGACAAATTCACCTAGACTCCTTCCCCCTAACGTTTACTTCTTCTGAACCCTTTGTTGTTGAGTTCCAGTTTTGAGGGCCATTGCTAAGTCTCATTGCACATGGTGGAGTTACTCTTCATTCCTTGTGTGGGAAGCTCAAGCTAAGTTATTTTCCCTGCCCCGTGGCCTACTGGTGCCTTCTCACTGGTTTCTACTTCTTGTCTGAATGTACTCCTCAGCAATCCATCTACCACATCCAGGGCATCTATCCTACTCCACTCCTATTAGACACCCTGGAGCAGAATAAGGAACGTCAGAGTTTGCCTATTTCTTTTAATGGTACTCCCCTTTCCCCTTAGTTCCTAGTTTAAAACCTCCATAGGCAACCACATTCAGTAACGTGCCAAAACCTTTCAGACAGACCCACCTTTGAAAGGTTTTCTACATCATCATCTTTTTTGTTGCCCTTGCTATTTAGGTTCTCATTAGCTCTCATCTGGAGCATTGCAAAAGCCTCTTTGTGTGACCAGAAGCTGTAGCTTTCTATCTTCCTCCCTCCTCTCCTGCCCTTCTCCCCCTCCACTCTCTCCCTCCGTGCCCTTCTCACACCCCTGGACCTGGGATCAGCCAGTGATGCCCATGGGAGACCATGAGAATAGACCCTAATTGGGGCCTCTAAATTACTTCTTTCAAACTTCTTTTCACATCCCTATCTCATTAGCTGATGATTAATTTTCTCTCTGTATGATGTTATGTGACTTTGTACAGCAGGACTGTTATATAATGATAGAAAAAAGGACTGAATAGGCTCTTGGTGTTCTCTGCTTTGTCCTATCTTACAGGCTCGTGACACAGGAGCAGAAAGTAGACGCGAAACACCACTGAATCTTGAGAAATATTTTTGAATATTCAGTCAACCACATAAGAAGCACTCTTTAATTTTTACATATCTATTTATCTATCTTCCTAAGGAGTGCGGACGCTCCAAGTATATGTTGAAAGACTAAAGACTTTATGTCAACACATTTCTTTCTGGCATTCAATGCCTTCTCACTCTGTAGAACTGTTTCTTTTTTTTGAAGTCAGGGTAACAGCCTGGCATCATATGGATATAAAGCCTGCTGTAGTCAGTGGTCTTTTTTTTTTTTTTTTAAAGATTTTTTTTTTATTTTTTCCTTTTTCTCCCCAAAGCCCCCCGGTACATAGTTGTGTATTCTTCGTTGTGGGTTCTTCTAGTTGTGGCATGTGGGACGCTGCCTCAGCGTGGTTTGATGAGCAGTGCCATGTCCGCGCCCAGGATTCGAACTAACGAAACACTGGGCCGCCTGCAGCGGAGCGCGTGAACTTAACCACTCAGCCACGGGGCCAGCCCCTGTAGTCAGTGGTCTTGACAGCAGAGGTGGTATTTCACAGCATGTGAATACCTTTATGGGGATCTTCCCTTTGAAACCTGCATCTTTCCAAGGCAATATGCAGGGGCTAACCATTTGATTTTATTTATCAACATTGGTTTCAGTTTACAAAGGCATCTGGGGGATAGGTAACATCTCAAAAATTTAAAAAGAACAAAGGAAAACTTATTCAACACTTAGCTTCAAAGAAAACATTCATATCATATTATTTTAAACAATTTATGTAGGTTTCAATTTAAACTTACTGTTTGAAGGGGTTGAGGCAATACAGAGTTGGTCTCTTTCAATAAGATCAGCATATAGCTGTGGACTTGGGGAGAAAATAGAGCCTATTTTAAAAGTAAACACATCAGGGGCTGGCCCCTTGGCTGAGTGGTTGTGTTCGCGCGCTCCGCTGCGGTGGCCCAGGTTTTCGCTGGTTCGGATCCTGGGTGTGGACATGGCACCGCTTGTCAGGCCATGCTGGGGCAGCATCCCCCATGCCACAGCTGGAGGGACCCACAACTAGGAATGTACAGCTATGTACCGGGAGGCTTTGGGAAAAATAAAAAATAAAATAAAATAAAAAATAAAAGTAAACACATCGTGAGTGCTCCTAAAGGGAAACTTCAAGTCACGTGTTGGTTTTAAATCACAGACTAATCTAACGTTAATTTAATTTTTCTACTAGACTGTGTGGGCAAGGACAACTGGCTGACTTAATCATCACCTGATCTCCGGGCCAACACAGTCCTTGGAGCATAGCACTACCTAAATATCTGATAAATGGATGAAAGAAATCACAAAACTTACAGAATTTACAGAGTTTATACTAAAGGGACAAGACAATGTAATAATTGGTTGTTCAATCCACAATGTCACTGCATAAATTCATATAAGATTCTCGAGCAAATGATAGCTGGAATTCTTTTTATTTACGTTTTTAATTGGACAGTGAGAGCAATGAGGGTTTCTGCTGGTTATTTCTCTTAATATCATTGGAAAATGATGATGATGGTGACTTACATGTTACAGACAATGAGACCAAGAGGCACAAGGAGAGAGGGTGCTCTCAAGATCAAAGAGTACATTGATAGGACTGGTCTGAGTGCTCATTAATACAGCATCTGTAACACACCACGTGAACTCACCCTCCCCCCAGCTCATGGCTGCAAGAGCACAGACCTGATCTGAAAGGAATGAGATGGAGAGGCAGGAGGGTGACTATAGTATCCTTGAAATCTATACAAGGTCAATCAGTTCGGGAATACTTGAAAAATTCAGGACAGGAATGGGTATCTTTTTATTACAACTTACTTTCATGCTATAGGGAATGCTGTAATCTCACAGTGGCATAAGTAAAATGCTACCTAATCAAAACAAGCTTACCGAAGAGGTAAAAGCAAAATCCTACCTCATCTACTGCTGAAACTTTAAATAGGAAGCATAAACCATATTTCAATCAACACTATCTTCAATTTTATATTATGGCCAATTAAGAGAAAAATGAAGATGGAGGAAATGAAGGAAATATGGATTATGACTAGGAATGAGGAAATAAGGGGAAGAAATAGAGCTGAAGATGGAAAGAAAAGAGAAATCAGAGGGAAAGGCAGCAATATGCAGATGAGGGATAATCTGAGTCCTAGATTCAAGGGCAGGCTCACCCTCCTGCCCAACTGACCAGCCTCTCTATGCCTCGGTTCTTAATCTGCACAAAGGGGACTAAAAATAGTACTTACCTTGAAAGAGTTTGGGAGGATTAAATGAGTTACGAAAAGGGCTTAAAAGAGTGCCTGGTATATAGGAAGCGCTTGAAACATATCAGCTATTGCTTTAATGATGAATATTCTATATATATTGTGTGTGCATGTGTCTGTTAAACAGTATACCTGATACAAGGCTGCCCAAGTGTCCTCACTTTAAACAAAGTCATATCCTAATTCTCTGCTGCTTTTGACATTAATGTTTTATTGTCTATCCTAATTTCAAGAAGTAAGTCTTTAGCTGGAAATCAGGAGGGTCTTCTAGGAAAACAGCTGAGGAGGCACTGCCATAGCGTTTCCCCAGAGGAGAAATTTCTCCAAGAGTTTAGTATTAGGAAAAACCTCCTCCCTACCCCTGAGGACCCAAGATGTTTTTCTACGCCTGGAGATGAGAATTACAGAATTCAGAGCTGTTTCCTCTCTGCTTTTTCTGCCAGGAAGATTAGGTGTTATACCCAAACACACCGACGGTACTCATTCATATGTCTGGCATAGCTATGTCCTCCTTAAACTTACCGTTTCTCTTTGTAATCCTCTTTTATTAATTTAAATGAATATGTCTATGCTATTAAGCTTCTTTACATACACGTGCACACACACACACGTCAATTTTTAATAAATTAAAATTGAGCAGCACTAGACTTTAGAAATACTTTGCTACATCTGAGCCCTGGCCGGATTTAATTATTTACGTGTTGGTGTGCATTTTAGTTTAGAAAGCATCAACGCCAAACCATCCTCTCTGACAGCCTGTCATTTCTAGCAACACCCAGAGTAATTCCAGTGGCTAAGTTTTCAGAGAAGAAAACTAACGTGGAATAATTTTATTAACAAATTGCCATTTAAAACTAATTCAGCCTTTTGGGCTGAGTGCAGTGTACTTTGAGGAGCATTTATTAATGACTTGTCTTGGTAGTGTCTTCTTCCACAGTGGTGATCCCTCAATATTAAAAACTCAGAGAACTCATGTCCAGCATGAAAAATATATCCCAACTATTTCATTTTCTGGAGAATTCAAGGTTAAAAGCAGAGATTATCACCCAGATTTTCATTTGAAATTATCCTCTGTCTGGTGTAAATTCAAAGAGTGCTTTTGTTCCTCATTTGGGGTCTACCTCCCATTCTCATTCTGAGAGGCATCTGGTTTTGAATTGTTACTAAGCCTTTATGCAACACTGTATTTTCAAAATCCTTTTTCAATCATTTAATGACTAGTCCTCATGACATCTCTCCGAGATTTTTTTCCCCATTACAGATGAATGAAGTTGAGGTTTGGGACACTAAAGACCTTTCCTCACAGCATCAATGGAATCAGAGGAGAAGCAGACTGTGGTCCATACTGTCTTGGCTGCAAAGACAGTCTATTTGCCTATAGTCTGCAGGGAGGTACCAGGCAGAGAAAAATAGCTAGGATGCACAGTATTTGGGGATTAGCCTGATGTCCAACTCAGGTTCCTCTTCTCAGATGTAAGGCTAAAACCTGCCCTGCCTACTTCACATTGTTATTATGTCTGCCAACTTATATGATGGCATTTATGTGCCAGTAATTTACAAACAAGAAATTAATACACAAATGTAAGTTATAGTTAGGATTTTCTATTTCAAAGGCCACTGGGGTTCCACAATGGTGCTAAGTGCTTATCTGGTACAGAAAGAGAATTCAATATATTATTTTGTATATTATTGTGCTTTAAAGAGTATACAGAAGCATGACAGGAGGAGGAGGGGGAAGAGAGTGAGAGGGAGTGGGAGGGAGAATGGGTGTGTGTTGGGGAGGGGGGTTCCTCATTCTTCTCACTGTAACCCACAGTCTCAACACAATTTTGTCATTCTCCATGTTAGGGGCATCCACTAAGTTTTATAGCTGGGAAAATTGAGGACCTGAGTAGCACATTGCCCTAGGTTCCTCTGAGATATGTGCTCATTCAAAATTTATTACTCATCTACAAGGTTGCTAAGCAATGTGCTAATGTGGGGGGCACAGAGGTGAGTCAGGATTCCTGGCTTAAGGTGCTCAGTGCACTATGACACAGACACATGGGCACACAACAGCATTAGAAAGTGGCAGCAAAACTAGGGAGGCATACACAGCTACACAGCACCGGTGCCATCATTCTGAAAAGAGCCTGACCACACTCTGAATTACAAGTGGCCGTGCTCATTGAAAGCATCTATCTAGCTCAGCCACTGGGTCCGCAAACTCAAGCACAGAGCACTTTGTAAATACATACCCAAGTCAGAAAGCAGCCGCCCCTCGGGGCTGGAGCCACACGTTCAATAGCAGCCATTTCCACTGCATTTATCAAATGACTTTTTGAGGCAGAGGACTGTCAAGTGTTTCATTTATTTTTCCTTATCTATATTATTTTATATCTTTCTCCTCTTTTTAATCCTGGAGGCATTCTGGGTCAGCAGGACTCCTTCAGGCTGAGTTTACATCAAAAGCGCCCATGGTGTGGAGGGCTGAGGTCACAAAGTATAGATATGTCAGAGGCCGAACCAAGGGCTAGCTAATCTGTATCTGCTTGTTGCAATGAATGGGGAATTTACATTCGCCAGAAAAGCCAGAAGAGAAATGTTCACTTGGGCATTCATACGCTTATTCAATTATGTGTTTTTGACTGTAACAAAAACAGATCATCACAGATTTTGAAAACCTATATAGGTATTTAACTTTCTTCCATGAGAGAGTGATGGGACAGAGGCATGAGGGAAGTGAATAATTTTAGCATAAAGTGTTTGTTGAATAAACAGAGCTAAGTTAAGCTAAAATAGAATAGAATAAACTTGGAGGAAGTATCAAGTGTGTCTCATGAGGATTTATGCTGGGGCCTCTTCTGCTCAATATCTTTACTCAACGTATTGAACAAAGAACTGTCTAACTAACTCATTAAATACCGTGATCAACAAGTGCTTATGCTCAAGGAGCATGGTAGGTGCTAGGGACACACAAAGGTTGAAGACAAGAACTCGGGCTTCATGCTTCCAGAAGGACAGAAACTTTCAGAGAAAACAAAAGTGACAAAAGAAATAAAACAAAGAAAAGAAATAGAAAGTACCTTAATTTGTTGAAAAGCATCCTAAAATGAAAGGAAAGGGCTGACAGTAAGCACAGAGTTACATGACTGACACATTCACACTGGATTATGAAAAGAAAGTGATATGTATAAGAGGTAAATCCTAATCCCTCAGGATGATGTCAGAGAGAGATCAAGTCCCACAAAGTGTCTCTCACACTCTCCCCCTTTGCCACCATTTGTCAAAGGACTGTGCAAGAACAGCTCTGAACTCTTACCAGCTCAAGAAGCAGAGTGGTATGAGTCAGGAGGCTGCAGGTCAGAGGGCCTCTTGCCAAGCTCTTCTAACTGAATTCGGGTACCAGTGCCCTTGCCTTACCCTTCCACGGCTGGCTGGGAGCGGCCTACCTGGCACTGGCCTCTCCTGTGGTCGTGGGCACCAGCTCCCCTGGGACTGACTTCACACTGGGCTGACTGGGAGGTTCCTTTAGCTATGGTGATCACTACCCAGTTTTCCCTTCCCTTGCCACCTCACAGTTCTGATTCTTTCAGATCCTTTTCCCCACCAACAGGGCTCCTGAGTGGGGTCCCTTCTTTCTCTTGGGTGATTTGCCCTCTGAGTAAAAACCCACTGTTAGCAGATTACTGCAGCTGGCCTTGAGGAATCCAAACAGATCATGGAGGCAGGTTTGGGAAGGGGAAGGGTACTCATTTTTACTAAATATTCTAGGTGCTAGTGAGACATTAGGTACCTGCACACACTTCACCCCACTTAATCTTCACTGAAACAGTGCAGGGGAAATTAAGGAATGGAGGAAATTTAAGTCAAGTGGTCAGCTAGAAATGGCTGAGTTGGAACTCAAAGCCAGGTCAGTCTTATTGCAAAACTCTTTTTGTCTCACGAGGACTGTCAATGACAAAAGCCTGAACTGGATGGATTATAGGATTTGACCACTACACAGGACTGACTTTTAGCTGGTAAACACCACTATGGCCATATCACTGTTTTAAGCCAGCATCTGTTCTGTTTGGTCAGTGCCCAAGACCTATCAGTTGTTAAATATTTGGGTATCATTGTTGCCCTTATCAAAATGAAATATGTGGCCAATAACAAATGTTTGACTTCTACTTCTGAGAAGGAGAGGATAACAGACCGGACATACTCTCCTACCTGAAACAACTAAAAAGCCAGATAAAATATACGAAACATGGTTTTCAGATATTGGCCATCAGGCAGTGCAAGACAAAGAGTCCTGAGAGAAGGGAAACAAACAAGGTGAGGCATATGACTGTCAGGAGAGAGTGTACTGCCAGGAGAGAGTTTCCAGGCTACAGCGCAGGGAGGAGAAACCCCGAGGGAGCCCCGCAGTCTTCCTAGGTAAAGATATCGATGGTAGTTTGGAGGCCAAGGATACTAGAGTTTTCAGGGCAGAGTGCTGGAGAGAAGAGAAATGCACACACACACGCATGTGCACGCACACACACACACATACAGCTCAGAGATTTAAAGAGGGCCGACTTGGAGTCTTCAGCTAAGAACTCCTCAGTGTACGCATGTGAGAAAACTACTCAAGGTGGGAAAAGAACCGCCGAAAAGGATGAGAAGGACCAATCCGTAGAGATCGGAAAGGCTGGGCAGAGTTTGTGCCTTTATGAGCTAGCATAGAAAAGCTTCATAATTCATGAGGTTTGGGGTAAAATACTCCGAATGGTATTGCCTCAGTAGTGGGGTGAAATTAGCCCTAGACTAAAGGCTGCTCTGATCTTTCATAACAAAGCTTAAAAGCAAGCCTCAAAAGGTTCAAACTCTTTCCAGTTAACTTAAATGTGCCCTAGAATAAACTTCAAGGATATTTATAGGAATACAAAAATATCCAGCACCTAAAAAGGGAAAATTCACAACGTCTGGCAACCAATGAAAAATTACCAGGTGTGATAAGCTAATCCCCAAACCTGTGAATACGTTATTTTATATAGCACAGGGGAATTAAGGCTGTGGATGGGATTAAGGTTGCTAATCAGCTGACCTTAAAACAGAGATTATCCTGGATTATTCCAGGAGGCCTGATATAAGCACAAGTGTCATTAAAAGGGTAAGAGGGAGGTAGCAGAGAAAGTTAGAGTGGTTTGATGTTAGAAGGATTCAGCCCACCATTGTTAGCTTTGCAATGGAAGGGGGCTGTGAACCAGGAAATGCAGGTAACCCCTAGAAGTTGGACAAGTCAAGGAGAGAGATTCTCTCCTGGAGCATCCAGAAGGGAATGTAGCCCTGATGACACCCTGATTTTAATCCAGTGAGAACTTCCAACCTACAGAACTGTAAGATAATAAATTTGTGTAGTTTTAAGCCACTAAATTTGTGGTAACTAGTTACAGCAATAGTACAAAAATAATAGTAATTCACCAGGCATACAAAGAAGCAGGAAAATGTGACCCATAATAAGGAGAAAAATAAATCAATAGTTGACACAGGTGGCAGAATTAGTAGATAAGGATATTAAAATGATCATAACTGTGTTCCATATGTTTAAGAAGGAAGAAAGACTGAACATATTAAACGGAGACGTAGAAGATTGAAAAAAGACTCAAATTGAACTTTTAGAGATGAGAACTACAACGTACTAGATAAAAATACACTGCTTGAAATTAACAGACATAAAATTTAAAAAATAGTGAACTTGCAGACACAGCACTAGAAAATGAAACATAGGGACAAAGAAGACAACAAAAAAATGAAGAGAGCATAAAAGAGCTGTGGGACAACTATAGAAAACCTAAAGCCTGATATATTGGTCATTCAATTCCCTGAAGGAAGGAGGTTGGGCCAGAAAAATATGTGAAGAAATAATGGCTGAAGATTATCCAAATTCGATAAAAACTAAAAATTCACAGATACAAGAAGCTCAAAAATATAAGGGACATGAAACATGAAGAAAAGTATACCTAGACATATCATAATCAAGTTACTCAAAACTAGTGCTAAAGTCAAATTCTTAAAAGCATTGAGAAAAAAGGATACATTTTATACAGAGGAACCAAGATAATAATGAGAGCAAATTTCTTGTTGTAAACAATACAAGCCAAAAGACAGTGCAGTGGCACGTTAAAAGAACTGAAAGAAAAAAAATCTGTTCACCTGGAATTCTATACCTGGTGAAAATATTTTTCAAAAATGAAAGTGACATAAAGACTTTTTCAGACATGATAAACTGAAAGAACGCCTCACTAGCAGATCTACACTCTAAGAAATATTAAGGAAAGTCCTTAGTCAGAGAAATATTCTATGAAATGTAAATTTTTTATTATTTTTTTAAATTTTACTTTTATTTTTTTGAGGAAGATTAGCCCTGAGCTAACTACTACTAATCCTCCTCTTTTTGCTGTGGAAGCCTGGCCCTGAGCTAACATCCGTGCCCATCTTCCTCTACTTTACAGGGGGGACGCCTACCACAGCATGGCGTGCCAAGCTGTGCCATGTCCGCACCCAGGATTCAAACCAGCGAACCCTGGGCCGCCGAGAAGCAGAATGTGCAAACTTAACAGCTGTGCCACCGGGCGGCCCCCTGAAGTGTAAATCTTAATCTTAGTCGACACAAAGGAATAAAGAACATTGAAAATGGTAAATATGTAGTTCAGTGTAAAAGATTTTTTTCTTTATTCTTTTAGATTATTGACTGAAAAAGCAAAAATACTAACAATGTATTTTGACTTTATACCATATATAGAAGTAAAGTGTATGACAGTAAATAGGACAAGAGGGGGAAATAAAATTATACTGTTTGTGGTTCTCATACTATACATGAAGTGGTAAGCCAACAAAAGAGATAAAATTGTAATTATAAAAGACACTCAATCCAAAAGAAGGCAGAAAAATAGAAAAAACAGAATAAAGAACAGAACAAATAAAATCAATTAGTAAGATTAATTTTAACTTAATCATACTGATAATTATGTTAACTGCAAATTGGGGTCTAAATACCCCAATTAATAGGCAGAGATTGTTATAGTGGATTTAAAATGTAAGATCCAAATATATGCTGCCTACAAGAAACTGCCTACAAGAATTAAATATTAATTCATAAATAGGTTAAAAGGAAAAGTACTGAAAAAATATATAGCATGCTAATAACTAATCAAAAGAAAGCTGAGGAAGGGGCTATATTAATATCAGACAAAGCAGATTCAGAACAAAAAATATTATCAGAGATAAAAAGTTCATTTCACAATGATAAAAGGGTCAAATCATCAAGAGAACATAACAGCCCCAAACATTTATGCACTGAATAATAGAACTTCAAAATACATGAAGTAAAAACTGATAGAATGGAAAGATGAAGTAGACAAATACACAATAACAGATATGTCAATACCCCTTCTCAATAACTGCTAGAACAAGTAGACAGAAAATCAGTAAGGATAGAGAAAACTTAACACTACCCACCAATTTGACCTAATTAACATTTATAGAACACTTCACCCAACAATAGCAGAAAACACAGTCTTTTCAAGTGTACATGGCACATTTACCAAGACAGACCATATTCTAGGCATACACTAGAAAAAGAAGAGCAAATTAAGCCTAATATAAGCAGAAAAAGAAAATAATACAGGTAAGAGCAAGAATCAATGAAATATAAAACAGAAAAATTATATACAAAATCAATGAAATCAAGTGTCAGTTCTTTGCAAACATCAATGAAGAAAAAGAGAGAGGATACAAACTACCAATATTAGGTATGAGAGAGGTAACATAACTACAGATCCTGTATAAATTATAAGTATAAAGGAAGATTATGAACAAATTTCTATCAATAAATTTGACAACTTAGATGGAAGAGATTCCTTGAAAGACCCTAATTATCAAAGCTCCCTAAAGGAAAACTAAATAACCTATATAGCCCTATATCTATGAAAGAAATTGAATGTGTAGTTAAAATCATTCCCACAGGGAAACACCAATCCCAGATGACTTCACCAGGGAATTCTACCCTTGTAGAGATTAAATATTAAAGAAAAAATAACAGTAATTTTACACAAACTCTTCCAGAAAATTGAAGAGAAGGGAACGCTTTCCAATTCATTTTATGATATTAGCATTATCCTGTTACTAAAACAAGACAAAGACATTCAAGAAAGGAAAATTATAGACAATATTTATCATGAACTTTGATGCAAAATTTAGCAAAGTAAATCTAATGATCTATATAAAGAATAATACATCATGACCAAGTAGGGTTTATTCCAAGAATGCAAGGTTGGTTTAACGTTTAAAAAAATCTATCATTGTAATTTACCAAAATATCAGACTGAAAAAAAAAAAAAACCATGATAATCTTCATAGATGAAGAAAAAGCATTTGAAAAAATCCAATACCCATTCTCTTAGCAAACTAAAATTTGAAGGAAATTTCCTCAGCCTAATAAAAATGATATACTTAATACCTACAAGTGTCCACATACTTCACTGTATTTTCCTTCTAAGATCAGGAACAAGGCAAGGAAATCCACTCTTACTACTTCTACTCATCCATCAATATACGTGACAACAGGGATGGCTCAGAACAATTACAGTCATGTGCCCCATAATGAAGTTTTGGTCAAT
Organism: Equus asinus; assembly: GCF_041296235.1. NCBI lineage: Eukaryota > Metazoa > Chordata > Mammalia > Perissodactyla > Equidae > Equus > Equus asinus. The sequence goes on along the minus strand of NC_091800.1, from coordinate 30,957,939 downwards.
TATAGACTGCATATACAACAGTGGTCCCATAAGATTAGTACTGTTCAGTTGACCTGTGTAGTAGGCTATACCATCTAGGCTTGTGTAAGTACTATGATGTTCGTACAATGACGAAACTGCCTGACACCACATTTCTCAGAACACATCCCCAGTCATTAAGCAAGGCATGACTGTATACTGAGTGAAAGAAGCCAGAAACTGAGTATATTCTGTCTGATTTTGTTTATATAAAAATCTGGAAAATGGAAAATTATTTATTGAGACAGACAGGAGATCCATGGTTGACTGGGGGACTGGGGTTGAGTAGGTGGGAGGGAGGATTACAAAAAGAACAAGGAAACTTTTTGGTATGACAAACCTTATCGAATTGTACAATTTAAATACGTACAGTTTCTGTCAATTATATGTCATTAAAGCAATAAAATAAAATAGATATTTAAGTCATCTGTGAAAATGTAAGCACTGCCACAGTGAATCAAGTTGAATCTAGTTAAAGTCTTGGTCTCAACCAGGGAATGCATTAAAGGAGGGTACAGCTGTTCTCCCTGACATCAACTTAAAAATATGAGGTGTGTGTATGTAAAGCTTTTTAGTCTCCCAAGAAGAAATACTTAATAGGTCCCAATTTAAACAAACACAGTCCACTATTATGCCAATTCTACAATCTTAGAAGTCAACAAATAGCACATTGGGGATTAGAAATGAACTGAGCAAAATCTGGCATGAAACATGGTTCCAGACCTCAAAAGGTTTTGAAAATTGTAGATGATTTGGTGAGGTGAGATTAATTACTTTCAACTCATTCCAAGAGAGAAAAAGTTTCCCAAGTACTATAAAAGCTTGCAGAGTTTTAGATGTCACTGTATATGTGAATTTACTCCACAGAAATTCTTCTCTCAACTTGTTAAATTTCAAGACTTCTCCTTGAAACCATGAGCAGAATAAGAAAAACACAGATGGCTCAACCTCACTGTAATAATGATTCAGGCCAAGCAAAGCTTAAGCTTTTTGTATTTCAGATTAAAAATAGAATTGAGGAGAGAAACAACATTATCCCGGGGGCTAAAATGAATATTAAGACAAAGCTAGTTTAGATATTGATAATATTGCAACATTATTATTTTAGTTGTAATCCATGGGAAGTCCATACATCCTTCTATTGCTTCCTTTAGAATTAGTATTTTAAACAAATTCTACATGCTTAATAAATAAGGTCTGTTCATTTACTCAAAGGCGACAGACCCCATGGTACTATCGACAAAGGCTTCCCTCGTGGTCTCCTGCTGCTGATGTTTATAGAGCTGCAATTACAGAAAAGAGTTCTTGGCAAAACAAGAAATGACACCATTTCCATCGACAGGAATTCTCCTGGCACTGTGGAGATTCCTTATTGAAAGAAATACAAAGCTAGTCTGTTGTTAGCAGAATGCATGGATTTTGTTTGGCAATGGCTTCGTCCCTTCTGGACACCCCCCTGAGGATCAATGACACTCAACTCTGAGCATCCTTCTTCTCTCCTTCCAGCAGGTGTTTTCACATCTCTCTGAGTTAAATGTCCCAGAATATGGAGGCTGTCACTCTAGGAAGGCAGCACAGCAAAATGTGTGAGACTGAGGGTCACGGGAGCCAGATCACCTGTGTCTGCATTCTGGCTGTGCCACTCACGAGCAGTGCGGCTCAGGACAGACTCCTTAGCCTCTCTGTGTGCTGGTGTGCTTATTTGTAAAAAATGAGGGGATAATAGCACCTATTTCATTGGATAAGGATTAGATGAGATAATAACTATAAGATGCTTAGAAAAATGTCTGGCACATACACAATAGATGTAAGCAATTATTATTATTAACACAGCTTTGCTGACACAACAGCATTTGTGGACAATGGATGACAGTGGCACGTCTAAGCTGCCTCCTTATGGCAAGCACAGTAGGAATAAGAAATAGAAGTACTTCCTCTACTGATGCAGCAAAATGTCCTGGATTTTGAACCAGACAAGGCCAGTCTATCAAAAAAAATTATACTAATACCACCAATTATTGAGTACCTTCTGCATACACTGTAGCATATAAAGGGCATCACATACATTATATTATTAATTCCTACAACAACCCCATGAGGCAGATGATAGAACTCCCATTTTCTCGACAAGGAAACTGAGGTCCGGAGAATTTAAATAACTTGCTTCAGCTCACATGTCTGGTAAGAGCATTTCTGCCCAGAACCACCCAGCTCTTAGCCCATGGTTTTTCCACTATGCCATGCAGCTTTTCAATCCAAAAAGTGGTGGGGTGTTCTGAACAAAGGCATTCAGGATGCAGAGCTTCCAATAGAGTACAGTCTTTTGAAATCATTAAAAGATGGACAGTCTTAAGTATTGCTGGGTGAAACACAGTTTCCTTGTCACACCTGAACATCAAGATAACAATCATCATTGCAGGGTCATCTCTGGGTATCAGGAGAATATGCTTGAAATGATAGTCAATTTTTTCCTTGGCCCCTACCTGATACTGTAATTCAAATGAGGCTGTTCAGTGCTCATTTCCTCAGGGAAGGATATTATGCAGAAAACACAGAGAAAAGAAATGTGTGGCATGGTGGCATCCTGGCATCACAGGGGTTGAGAGGACCTGAGGCATCAAGATATAGACTAAGGTTTCACTGCTTCCCAGGTGGAAGGGAAAGATGCTCGCACTGAAGCTTCAATCAGTGCATTTTTATGTACATTTTGAATATTTCATGAATAAAAATTAAAAAGTAATTATAAGCAGGAGGAAATTTTATCTTACAATATCAATAAGCTCATAACTATCAGAATATTCTCCAGATTAATTCTGAAAGAAAACTTATAATGATTAACTTTTATATTAAGTAACCATTCTATAAAAACACAGCAACCTAAATTAAATTCCAACTGTTAACTACTAAAAATATTCACAACACCTATGGCATAGAAAGGGGCAAAATCCCTAATGTACAAAGAACCTAATAAGCCAAATAAAAAAAAAAGAAGAATGTGTTTCAATAGAAAACAAATGGGGAATTCACGAGAGAAGAAAAAGATATGAATTATTATCAATTAAGATGTGGAAAGGTTCAAACTCACAGCAAAAGAGATCAGAGTTGTGGTTGATGGAGATGGAGGAGGAGGAACCAGAGGAAGGTGGTCGAAAGGCACAGACTTCCAGCTGTAAGAGCAATAAGTCCTAGGGATGTAATGCGCCACGTGACGACCATAGCTAACACTGCTGTAGGACACACAGGACAGTTGTTAAGGGAGTGGATCCTAAGAGTTCTCATCACAAGGAGAAAAATATTTTTTTCTTTTTTTTCATCTATAGGCGATGATGGATATTAACTAAACTTATTGGGGTAATTATTTCATGAGATATGTAAGTCAAATCATTATGCTGCACACCTTAAACTTACACAGTGCTGTAGTCAATCATATCTCAATAAAACCAGAAAAAAAAAGATTTAAAAAGTTCAAATAAAAGCAAGATACTTTTCACTCATCTCATTAGCAAAGCTTTAAAATACCAATAATAGCAGTTTCAGTAAGAATTTGAGGAATGCACAAATAGTGTCTGTGGCTAAGTTAATTATTATGCATCCGAAGAATATTTACTGACATGAGAAAATTGTGTCTTTCTCCCTTACTGGTAAGAAAAAGTGATAAACAACTATATATTTGAAATTACACCAATTTTTAGAATTAAATACATTTGTTTATACATTTGTAGAAGTGACTAGAAGGAAATACAATGATATTCTGAGCCCTCAGATTACAATTATTTTCTTCTTTAAATCATTATGTCTTCAAAATCTTTATAATAAAATTATGCTATTAAAACTTTCCTCTGTACATTCCAAGTTCCTTTTTCTTTTGTTCCCTCTATCCTTGATGGGAAAGGAATGAGACAGGATTCCCATTACACATCCCTCCATCATTACCAAGACACGCTGGTGGTGATGCATAAAATTTCTTTGTAACAGTGTTGTTGTTTTTCCAAGAGGATTAAGATTGGATGAATAGGCAAATTCATCTTTACATGAAATAATTTTTAGAACTAGAAATCCACTTCAGCATGGACAAATTCTACAATAAAAGAATGAAGAGAACATAAATTACAATACCAAATTAACATGTCATTTTTCCCAAGCAAATGATGTGCTTAACAGCTGCTTCCCGCTCAGTAAATCTGTAACTGGGAGAAAAGTTGATAGAAACCAATGTTCATCAAAGAATAATATTAATAAACCACTTTTTACTGCCCATTGTTGACTTAGATGTAAAATTTTTAGCTTTTTGTTTGGACAATTAAAAAATTAGAAACAAAATTACTTTTAGGCAATATAATTTAAGTGTTACAAGAACCTGGTGTCTTGGTGACTGCTTTTGGGAAATGAACTTTGAAATTTTACTTACTTTAGTAAGTAGAAGTTCTCCTTAGCTGTTCTTTTGAAATGCTTAGAACTGATTTTAACACATTTTAGTTTATTCTTTGCAGTAGCCTTTGACCACAAGCTTTCAAATTCCTACCAGGAGTTAGAGTTCAAATATCAAAACTTGACCTGATAACATTTGCTATAGAAAAAGCCTGCGAAACACCTTTTAAAAAGTTGGAATGTTAAAAAATAAACCCGAGTGAACTTAGAAACAGGAGAGGAAAATCATATGAAAGTTTTAGAGTCCTCTAAAGCTAATGCTTCATTGACATACTTTTCCCCCAGCAATAACTGCCTTCTCTGGACCAAGCATTGTTTTAGGATCTGGAAACACAACCTTGAACAAGACAGACTTGCTCCCTAACTGTCCTGAAGCTCACCTCCTAGCAGGAATTGATGGAACATCAGCAAACCATGAAGAAAGAAGTTACTTTCAGTTAGAGATAGGTGCCAGTTGTAGGGATGTACCAGTTACCTAGGGGTGGAAGAGGTGGGAGGAAGCCATTTGGCTGATCAAGGAAGGTCTCTCTGGAAATGTGACTTTTGATTTGAGCTCCTAATAATAAGAAGCCAGGCTATGAGAAGTGGGAAGATCTGGGTGAGGGGATTCTAGGCAGAAGTAAGGGATAGAGCAAAGCTCCCAAGGGCAAGAACAAGCTTAGCAGTTCCAGAACAAAAAGGAGGTCAGTTTGGATGAAGCCTGGTGGGCAAGGGGTACAGTGAAAAGATGTGAGATCAACAGCAGGGGACAGATCACAGTTTTGGAACAGAGTTCCCAAGAGCCTCCTCATCCCCACTATGCAACGGGATAATCACTACCTTTTATGCCTATTGGTTTTCTGCTTGAGTGATCATTCAAAAGTGTTCTAAAGCTAAAAAGAGAGATTTGAAAACCTCTGTAGTTTTAATTCTATTCTAATTGCTAGAGGATATATAGATATACACACAAGTGTAGTTACATATAGGTATATATACATGCATGATATGTGATTACATGAACATACATTTATAAGCATATATACTGTACAAATATACGTACTTATGTATAAATATTTATACACATACAGACACACACACATACATACAGGTGCTTTTGAGCATTTGACAAGGATTCATACTAGAGAATCAGTGGCTTAGAAATCATGGTAGAGGAGATATAATTGAACATTCATGATTTGGAATACTTTATGCTGGAGAGGCAAAGTTAGCCATAGGTGGGTGGAAGATTTTCCCCAACTGGAGAAGCTCAGTATGTCAATGAAACCAGAGATTACTAACAAAAGACACATGAATGGCATGAACATGTATATTCTCAATATAGCAGAGTTAGAAAATGCTAACATTAGAGACAGAGTCAGTAATAACACTGAAGCCTGCCAGGATTAAGTGGTTGGTGTCACTTAAGAGACAAGATCTAAATAGAGAAGAAATTCTACCCACTGTATGAGAATGCTTAAGACATTTTGTTTGAGAAGAAACTGATCTTGCTCATTGGAATAAGCCAGAAGACACAACAAGAAAAGACCATTAGGGGAAGGTACCTAAAAAGCAAATCAGAATGATATAAAAACAATAATATCTGAAAATAAAGTATAATAATAAACTTGGTTTGCTTGGTCGGAGTCCTAGAAATAACTTGTGAGGGGACAGTACAGTGTTTCTTGTACCCCATTACCCTCTGGAGGAAAACCTGTTTGACAAAGGATTCAGTTTAACATGACCAACATTAATTATGTACCTAGCTGTGGCTAGCACTGTGCTAAGAGGTGTCTCTGCTCACAAAAAGCAAAACCTTGAAAGATATGACATTAACATCACCTGGCAGGTGGAGTGTATCCATTCTACAAAATCCTATCAGCCAAGCAAATAATGGAAACAAATTGACTGTAGCCCAGGGTCAAACCATATGGTAGGAGCAATAATTGCCTTGGTGTGGGTAGGAAAGGACACCACTGAAGCTGGCTGGAGCTACTAGGGAAGGCTGTTTGCATAACGTGGGATGTTGAGGTGCCCTCAGAAGAGCTGGTATAATTTAGGTAGGTGGCGAGGTAGGGGAGGGTGTTTTTGAGTCACTAACAGCTCAGTAAGAGCAGTTCAATCTGATCCAACTGTGAGTCTTGAAATATTGCCTAATTATTAACTAGCAGGTGAAAGAACAGAAAGCAAACCTCTGGTGTCACTGTCCGGCTTCCATCTGGCTGCGGGACCATTAGAAGGCCTTATAAATTATGGTTCTTGGGCAATAAAAAGAAGGCAGAACTTTTGCTTACTAAATTAGCAAAAATAATTTCAATAACACCAGAGTCAGCAAGGATGCTAAAAAGAAAACATTCAGGCATCTCTGATAAGAGTATAAATTATAAATCCCTTTCGAAAGCAATTTTGTGATGTCTCAAGAGTAACGGAAATGACCATATCTTTTGCTGACCTGGAAACTGATCTTAAAGAAATATTCCAGGGCTGGCCCCGTGGCTGAGTGGTTAAAGCCGCATGCTCCACTTTGGTGGCCCGGGGTTCCGTGGCTCAGATCCCGGGAGCAGACCTACGCACCACTCACCAGGCAGCATCCCACATATGGGAGCTAGAATGACCTACAACTAGGATATACAACTATGTCACTGGGGATTTGGGGAGAAAAAAAAAGAAATATTACAAATGGTAAATAAAAGTCAAAGACACTAACTGCAGAATTATTTATACTATTTGAAAATTGGAAACAGCTCAAAGACTACCAACAGAGTAATCAAAGTAATGCAAATAGACGTGTGAGATCATTTTTCACCCAGGCAGATAGTACAGGGAACGATAATTTTAACTATCCACTACTGGTATGAGTATAAAATGGGTTCAACTTTTGTAGAGGACAATTTGGCAATACCAAAATATTAAATATACATTCTTCTGAGACAGTTCTAGAAACTTAGAGTAGAGAAATGATCGTATAGTTACAATACTTAAAGTGTGTAAAGGACTTAGCTGGTCTCAAGGCATCTCCTAATTTTCCTTCTTAAATTATGTAATACACAATACATTTGATCCTTGAAAGAAAGGATAGTGTGACAGATATTACTAATAGGCCCATTTTCTAAGGAGAAACCTGAAGGCCACAGAGGTTAAAGGATTTACACATACTAGGCCCTAAGTTCACATGCCTAGCAAGTGAAAGTCAAATTTTTTACTAGTGTTCCATGATGAAAATGGAGGGAATGTCACAAGGCTAAATACAGTCATCCTGTTTATGTGAAAACATCTCTTTGTTTAGGCATAGAATTCCATTTCATGAAAACAAACCACTAGGGTCTGGGGAAATAATGTCTGGTCTATTCTTTCCCGAGGATAACAGATAACACCACTCCCACTGCATCTGGGGAACAGAGAGGGAGAAAAGGAGCGAGGGAGAGGAGGAGCGAGGGAGAGGAGGAGAGAGAGGGAGAAAAGGAGAGAGGGAGAGAAGGAGAGAGGGAGAAAAATGATTTGTTGGTCCTCTGACCTAGTCACGTGTGAAGGACAAATAAAAATAACTAATATGCAAACATAAGATGCAGTGTAAATGCTTGCAAGGAGGTGAGGATTGTGAAAGACGTTATTACAAGTATTGCATATACTTGGAGAGCAGGTTCAAACAGGGAGGTGAGGCATGATTTCACAGCAGGAGAAGTAATAATTCTCATGACTTCTAAAAGCCACTTGGACTTCAATGGGTTTCACAATAATCAATTAATTAACCAAAGGAAATATTTAGAATGAGTTACAGCAAAAGATATGAAACCAAGGCCTATAAATGTGCTTTAGACATGTAAATTGACTCTTCAGAAGGAGAGATTACTCAGAAGGGAGAAGTGGTGTTGCACCAGATGGCTGTGTCCAATAATAACTTCAGTGGACACATATTATAAGTGTTCTATTATTTACCAAGGAAAATGTCTGCAAAAATTCAGTAATTATATAAAGATTTTGGCGAGTACAAGATTGTGTCAGTCAATAACGTGTTTCATTTTGAGTTTTAAAATCCTCCCTCTCAGTGGCTCATTATTTGATTCGAGCCCAAGAATTCACTATTTTTCTCTGCCTCAATTTCCCTCTCTGTAATACGGACTGAAAAGCTTTGCCCAAACCAGGAGGTTTGGGACTCTTTCTCAGGCCCTGCAGGGCCTCTAAATCACCTCTTCAAACTCTGCTCACAGCCTCTGCCTCATCCACTCAACGGGCCCTCCAGCAGTTCTTCAAGCAAGTCAAGCTGCTTGTGCCTTCAGGGTCCTCTCATAATTTCTTCCTCGCACTGTTTCCAGAGCTGGCTCCTTCAAATCCTTCAGGATCTCAGCTTGAATTTTATCTCCACACAGAGGCTTTTCCTGATTACGTGAACATCCATGGTAGATTCTCCCTTTGATGCTCTATCTTTGCAGAATCCTGTTATTTTCTTCATAGTAATTATTAGCATTTGTAATGATCTACTTATTACTTTCTGTACTCTCTCTCTCTCTCTCCACCATCAGAGTATGAGCTCCGTGAGGGCAGAAATAACTTTAGCTCTCACAGTGAAATGTGGTCAACAGATATGGAAGGAAGGAAGGAAGGAAGAATAGATATTGTCCAGCTATGAAATTAGAAATAGTATAGAATTCCTTAAATTGGGGGTAGGGGGATGTAAGGTTAATTTAAAAACCCATTTGTTTTTCTTGAGAATAAAATTTTAGTTTCAATATTTTCTGCATATTTTGGCTTTATTTTTACATATATATTAAAAAATCATAATACATTCTGCCTCAAAAGCTACTAATTTCTTTTCGAATTTGTGTTTTCATTCAAAGCATAAAATAAATGACTCTCCTGAGAAGTATTTAAAAGAAATCCTTTCTCTGTATTCTTTTCTCTGTCAGCCAAAAAAAAAAAAAGACAGTGTGAGGCTACTGGAGTGGGCTGAATCCCCTATCTTGACCATAATAATTTGGTACCAAGGAGTTTGAGGCAAAATTTGATATTTTGCACTAGTCATTATAAATAATTAATATAAAAAAAGTGAGCCGCAAATAAGAGAAAAGAATAGGAAGCATTATATGTTTTTGAATTGCTGCTGGAAGGAAGTTCATTTTCAGCCAAAACACTCCTTTGCTTCACCCCTTTGCCATGCAGTTGGTGGAAGCACAAGTAACTGGCAACAAGAAACTTACATATTCTTAAAGTGACCTGCTGTGGGTACTCAGGCCCAAAACCTGACAAAAGATAATCATAAGCCTTTAAGGAAGGTACTTTTTAATTTCTTCTTTTCAAATAGGAGAGAAAGGGGGCAAATGGTTTGTACCATTCTAATAAAAAGTACATAAAAGGGACAAGAAATCAGAGGCAAAAGATTCCTTTAATACACATTTATCGACACACTAATGCATGACATGCACTGTGCTGGGAGGCATGGGGGTACAAAGATGAATAAAATACAGTTTTTTTCCTTTAAGAGACTTATCATTAAGTAGAAGATACAGATTGGGTGGATGGATGAATGGATACAAGGAAGGCAAGAAGGAAGGAAGGGAGGGAGGGAAGACGAATGGACAGATGGATAGCTAGATAGATACAGCATAAGGAAAGGATGAATGACTGAGCATGGTCTTCCAGGGAAAGAAAAGTAACAAGAATGAAAAATGAAACAAGGAAGAATCAAGGAGACTCTGATTATAAATGTGAAGAAATGAACATGGTTTGTTAATTCTTATCCGTATCTCAGTTGCCTTGTGAAATATCAATAGACTTTTCCTTTATGGCAATATACACAAAACTCTTACAACAAATGAATGAAAAGTTTAGTCTCCTGTTTATGAAGTCTTGTGCTTAAGCAGCCAAGGTTAGAGTTTAGCTGTTCTTTATAACCAGTCATATCATCCAGTGAAAAATACAATGGCATTCCCAGATCTGGTGTGCTCTTCATCTGGCATGGTATAGAACAGGCAAGAGTGTCTAAAGGATTCGTCTCAAGTTATCAAACATGGAGAACACAGGTGAGATACATTGTTCTGTAAAACTTAACTAGCCCCTCTTCAGGCTTCAGTCTACTCCCCCACAAAATGAAAGGACCAGATCAGTGTTAGCACAAAGACTTCTTCAAGTTTACGCTGGTGTTGGCTGCACATGGACATAAGACACATTTGCTACTCTGGAGTAGGTCACTAAGGTTTAAATGAAATACTGCATGTGAAATCTCTCTGAAAAATTCAACACTAAATACTAGTATGAGATATTACTATCTAAAGTCCTTTCTAACTTGTAAATCTGATTATTTCTACTGAGTTGGTGCTATTATCTTCCCATACAATGGATACCATATTATAATAAATCCTTAATTATCTACATTTCAGTTATTTTTTGCCCCAAGTCCCATTTTCAAGACTTGTCCCAAGGTTATCATTAACATGATTGGGACAAGCATGGCCTTATTTACTTTTCCTTCCTAAGCATGGAGCCCAGCAGGAGGCCATTTAAAACGGAACACAGAGTTTACTCATTCAAAGGAGGAGCCCGTCACGCGTAGACTGTGCAAAGCCGTGGCACAGATGCTGTGCTGGCCCTCTTCCTTCGTTTAAGCGTGGGCTCAGGAACAGCAAGAGCCTTCCAAAGGGAAATTGTGAGAAAACGTACATTTATGGTCCCTTCCTACTCACATTTTTATGAAGCTCCTAATTTTCTTTAAGGAACTGTAAATTCTTAAGTCAGATATAGCCAGGATGAAAAGCAACCACAAATGTAAACAAGCAAGGCCTCTTATTTAGGATTTTAGATGGTCTGTATCCTAGTTACCTTACATGATAGGAAAAACTGAGATACAAAACATCTTACGCTCTTCCCAAGATTGCTTGAACTGAGACCCTCCAGTTTCTAGCATCTGCACTCCTGCTCATCTTCATGTTTGCCCTCAGTGATTGGTTACTCAGCAGACGCCACTGCCATGTCAAAGGCCCTGAAACTGGCAGGAATATGTCCTTCCCTCTCTTGCAACTTGTTTCTTCAAAGCCTAGAAAGATTAAAGTTCCTTACAATGATTCTACATCGCTCACGTGGCTATACGTGTGATTAACTCTGCAGGTGCTCTCTGGATCCATTAAAGAACAAATACACAAACAAACAAAAAACACCATCACCAGCAGAAAGATTACCTTAATTATAGAGATACTCTTCCTGTGGTTCCTGTTAAAAGTTACCATCTCGCTTTATTTCCTCAAGGTATTACCTGGATGCTAGTCACTCTAGCATTGTGCATAGCAATACCTTGTGTTCTTGACTTTCAGGATTTTCCCAAATCATAGAATTTCAGAGTTTTAAGGGAGCCTGGACACCCTCCCTTGACAAGTGGGTATGGCAAGGCCCTCGATCTGTGCAACTGGCCCATGTCACTTAGCCACCACATGACAGAGCAGAGGAGGAATCATGCCAAGTCTCCAGGGCCCTCAGCACTCTGGTTCCCCACATGATACTGACCGGCTTTTTCTGCCCCTTCGTGCCTTCCTCAGTCTTCTCTGGTCAGTGAGGACCTGCTGCATACCAGGCTCCTTTTCTCCTCTTGCAGAGCCCCTGGCCTGCCCCTCTCCTGGCCAAGTCCCAGCAAGGATGACATCGAAACCCAGACAAGAATGACATCACCATCTTCCTCTATTATTTTCCTAAATTGCTTTTTTCCTACCCATGACTAGGCAGTATTTCTCACAGCTGGGGATGAACAAATTCAAAAAGATGTTCTCAAATACATGGTTTCCCAGAGAGAGGCCACTGAACTTTAAAAATATAAAATGAGCATTTTTGAGTGATTGCACAGCTCATAAAAATGTCTCTGGTTAGAACCTCGTCAGCAATAATTCACTCCATGTGAGGGTCCCCCGCGGAGCTTTAGTCACCTCCTGTTAGGGCGCTGAGGCCTGTTTCTCCTGCTGAGATGGAATAAATGACCAGGAAGCATTAACTGATGGAGGTCACCAGAGTCCCATCCAGGGAAGTGAGGAATATTTCTTTAAAGATGCCCTTGTGGTTGGAAGGACTTAGTGAACTTAAAGACTATGGTATTTCTCTTCCCCCTTAAGGATAAAGTGTCCCTTTACCCGACAGGAGTAAACTTTCAGAAGCAGACCTTCAAGGTCAAAACTGTATCTTCTATGACAGCAAGTAAATGTCCCTGATGAGGAGGAAAATATAGTTTATTACAGTCCAAGGATGTGTGTATTGATGCCCAAGACATCTTTTTTCAAGAGGAAGCCTGATTATATGAGATTATACACAGGGCTTGAGCATAGTAGATACTCAATATGTGATTTTTTTAAAAATTTGCACCTATACCTACCTTTTAGGTACTTTTTGGCTCAGCTACTTTTACAAAAAGATTTCAGTTGTAAAACTGTGTTGTAGTTAAGACCACAGATACGGGGCATCAGACAAGCTTCCCTATCCCTCGCCAGGCCAAATGGGGTACTTTTTTGTTTCCCCACCAGCCCAGCTCCTGAAGTGCTTCAAGGAGTTGTATTCTCAGATTTTCAGGGGTAGTTTCCAAGGCCTCATGTTTCAGAACATCTGAAATAGTGCCCTGCGATCTACAGTCCAGGGGATGTAGACACAGGTGACTTGTGGACAAATCTTTGAGTAATACTGTCTTAGAGCTACAATTTATGGGTGTGCTCTGGGCGCATGTGGGTGCCGCCACAGGGCTTTAGAGGAGAATGGTTGTCACTGCTTCCAAAACGGGAGAAAAATCAGTCCAAGAGAATTGTTTTTCACAGGGGCCAAGTCTTCTTTCAGAAGAAGTCATCCAAGGCCACTCTTCTCCCCTTCTCTACTTTTCCCTAAACTGCTCTCCAATGAGGGTAAAGCAAACTAACACGTTTGGATCCCTACAGAATGTCCCACACTTTATATTACCGATTCTGGAAACTGCAACAATTCCCTGATGTTGTATTATTATCTCCCTGTTTATAGACCAATAAACTCAGAGAAATTAAATAATTACCCAAGCTTGCACAGCTCAGGGAAAGAGCCTAGCTTCAGACCCAAGATCTCAGGCTCTGAAGCCTCCACCTGCCTCTTGCAGAGACAGTTCTTCAATTTCTAAGGAAAAGAACTTTTTCTTTTGCAAATACCCTGGAAAGGGTCTGCATTTATTGCGTTATCAGCTAATGTTCCTCCCTCCTTCACACCTTCCAACCCTTCCAACTTCCAGCTTACCCTCATCAGCTCCTTCCATCCTGTGAAGCCCCTGTAAATGCTCATATCTTCTTTGTGCCCTGTCTTTTCATTCCAGCCACCTGATGAAACCCAACCTGGGTAAAGCTCACCTTCCTTCTCTGGACCTGCCTGCTGGGAAAGCATAACGCTGCTGGAGAAAATCACGTAGGCTCTCAATTAGTGTTCGCCAACCTTACTATATTTCTATAGTCAGCTCCTTCTCGGTCCCCTAGTGAATACCTTCCAAGGTTCCCCCTTCTCAAACTTTCTATTCCTCTTCAGCCCACTTAACCTCATCAGATGACCTTGCCTCCTATTTTTCTGAGAGAATAGAATCCTTCAGCCAAGAACCCTCTCCACTTGTGTTAGCAAATTGACAAGCCCACCTGCTCTGGATTCTGTACTTCCCAGAGAGTGAATATTTTAAGTTGACCCAAGTCCATCTTATCTGTGTTAATCACTGAAAAATCTGAAGTTTATTTTTTTATTTAGGAGAGCTTTCTTTACTTACTTTTAGACTGAAACATAATGTACATATTCTCCCCATCTTTATGATTGTTTTTGGTCACTGTCATAAACCGGAGGGCACGACCACCATGGCCTTATTTATAGCAGTTTGCTTTATATTACTAAGTTATTCCTGGTTACACTTTAGTACAAATTCTAAATCACTGGACCTCAAGTCCTACACTCATAAGGCTGAATGGAAATCTCCAGATTTTAAGCACAATAAAAAATGATACACATAAAAATTAAATAACTGAAATCTTTTCAATTTCAATGTAATACAAAAAATCTTTACAATTACCACTCATCCCACACTATGATGTATTTCCACCTAAAATAAAATAAATAAATAAAATAAAATAAAGTAAAAGTGTAAAGATGGGCTGGATTGAGGCAAAAACATAGGGGGTTTTGCTTTAGTCATTTCCCCCCAAATCCTGCTATAGTGGAAACAGTTTAGGCAGACAGACCTGGATTTCAATTCCAGCACTGCCTCTTTCTTCCTAGGTAATCTTGGGTAAGCTAATTAACATCACCCAAGCTCAGTTCCCTTATCTAGAAAATGGGGGTAATAATATTTAGCTAGAGGAGGATTAAATGAAGCAAAATATTTAGAGTATTTGTTACATATGAGGTGCTCAGTAATTGGTGGGTTTGTTACTATCCTTTTCAGCATTCTTAGTAAAATCACTCATATCACCGCCTCAGATATATACTAATTATATGCCTAGGGAACCCACATATTTTACAAAGACTTTGCCTGCAAACTTCTGCTTCCAGCCATGAGGAAGTAGCAGGGATGGAATTCATCGTCCTGCCCCAAACAACTAAAAAAGTCCGACAAAATATATGAAATGACAGTTTTCAAGCTTTGGACAACAGGAAGTGCAGGACAGAGATTATTGAGAGAAAGGAGGCAGATGAAATGAAACCTGTGATTGTCCCAGTCTACTGTCTAGAAAGTTTCCAGGATTTAACTCAAGAAAGAGAAATCCAAACAGAGCCTGAGGGGTACCTGAGTTCAGGGAGGCCACGGCAGCTGGAAATTATAGGAGGGCACTGGAGGGGAAGAAGCCAATCAGAGAGCGAGCTCTGGAGATCTTCAGAGGGTTCCCCTGCAGTCTTTGGCTGAGTACTGATCAGGCATATGGGGGAAGTACTAAGGCTGAGGCAAGAACCATGGGAAACGAGCAGGTGGGACCATTCCCAAAGCTCACAAAGGGCTAGAAATGGATCGAATTCCCATTAGCCAGGGAGAAGAAACCTTGCGATATACTGGGGTAGAGTTCCCAGATGCGTCTTGCCTTAGAAGTGGGACAAAAATATCTCCAGTCTCAAGTCTGCCCTGGACCCACTCACCCAAATTGAAAAGCGAGCCTTGAAAGAATTAAATGGTTTCCAAGGAACTTAACTGCATCTCAGAACAATCTCAAAAATATTTAAAGGAATACAAAAAATCCGGCACATAACAATGTAAAACTCACAATGTCTGGCATCCAATAAAAATTACCAGGCATGTGAAGAAGCAGAAAAATATGACCCATCATGAGGAGAAAAACCAATCAAAAGAAAGAGACTTAGAAACATCACCAATAAAGTAATTAGTAGATAAGCACACTAACACAGCTATTGTAAATATGCTCCATATGTATAAGAAGGTAGATGAAAGCACAAGCATGACAGGGAGAGAAAGGGAGGATAGATCTTTATAAAAGAAGAAACAAGAAGTAATCAGGAAAGTTAATGCTCAATTATGAGAAAAATAAATCACAGATGTCAAATAAGGGAGCTGATGGTTGCGGCTACCCTTCACATCTCACCATCAATAAAGACATAACTGTACTTTAGCATGGTCTAAGGGCCAGGTATACAAATGACTTCCAAAATTTACACATCTTTATATAATTATTTATATAAATGAATCAAATCATACACTCATTCACCCTTACACTCATATACTCAATATATAGTTATTGAGCACCCAGCTCTGTGTTTCATGAGAAACACAAATGAATTAGATATGGTTCTTGCCCACATAAGTGTACAGTCCAGTGCAGTCTATTAGATAAACAATAGCCTAATTATATAAGTGCATAATGTGATATATCTACAACTCAAAAACACAGTATGTAACACATAGTAAATGATAAGGCTGCAGAATAACAACAGGAGACAAGATATTGAACAGGAGAAGTCACTATGCAATTATTCTATATTTACAAATAAAAGGCTTTGACATTAATTCAAAACAAAGATTTGATACACAGAATATGCGTGCATGTGTGTGTGTGTGTGTGCACAGGATAGGAACACACAAATTGATTTTCATGTAGGAATTTAACTATTTGGTTTTTCTCGTGTCCTCAGCTACATTAGAATGCCTACTATGGGGGCAGGATACAATTTTCCACTATAGAATCCAAATATTTCCCTTCAGCTCATGGAGCTGGTAAAGGCAGCAAAGCTTCTCTATTCCAACGGAAGAAAAGGAAAACAAGATAATTAGGGAATGGGTGCTTGTGATGTATATGCACATATACCCATTATGCATTTGTATGCAATATGTATATTCTCAATATATCTATCATGTGTAAATATACATACCATTCTTTTAAAATATTTTCTCTAGTTTTAGTCTAGTGGGTAAGAAAGTGACTAGGACAGTTCAAAATGCTAGTTAAGCGGTACACATACCAGAGTATGACAGAACAAATAAAGACTAAGCTAATTGAGAGAACTAGTATAAAATTAAAAAAATATATTTGTTGTGACATAAACAGAAAGAAAAAAAATTATGCATTGATAATTCAGTAGAAGTCAATGTACAAAGTAAATTTTTAAGGCAAATAAGTTTATATTGCTTCAGTCCATGAAGGAGAAAAATGATTATATTTCAAATGACTATATCATGTTATGCAAGCATTTGAAAAGGAGTGTCATTTTATAACATCTCTAGCCAACAAGGATACAGGGTGTTGTCACCTGTGGAGAGTTATCTGAGCACAGGCCTCGATTTGTTTTAAGTGATGTCAATTACCTTATCTAGTAGACAGTACAGGCCCAAGCAAATATTTTTTGGAAACAATTTTCTACAGATTCTTTTATCTCTAGAAATACTGTAGACACACACATCATAAACACAGCACTCGAATGAAACCTCCAGCAGGGCATGTGCATCCCCAGCACCTACAGCAATGCCTGACACACAGTAGGTTCTCAATATTTCGGTCCATACAGACAGATCTAGGCCATCTACCTCCATAACCTCTTTCTGGACTTCCAGAAGCTTTCCAGATGCATGGCCAGACGCCTCTGCTGCCACTCTTCAATCCAGTGCTTATAAACCAACTTGGGTGATTTTTTTTCTCTTTTAAACATGTCAGAGGTTACTTGTCTGCTCAAAATCCTTCAATAGCTTGCACTTCAAATAAAATCTCTACTCCTTACTTTGGCAAGTATGATCTGGCCCAGCCAACCTCTCCAGACTCATGCAAAGTACCAATCTGCCAAACCCACCCCATTCCAACTATCACCTCTTGCCCAAACACATCCACCTTTCATGTCCTTGAAAGAAGCAAGCCCCTATCACCTTGGGCCTTTTTTTTTAAATATTGGTTTCTGGTTTCTTACTTTTTTTTTTTTTCAGGTGAGGAAGATTGGCCCTGTGCCAACATCTGTTACTCATCTTCCTTTTTTTTTCCTCCTCAAAGCCCCCCAGTACATAGTTGTATATCCTAGTTGTAGGTTCTTCTAGTTCTTCTATGTGGGACACTGCCTCAGCATGACTTGATGAGCGGTGCTAGGTCCACGCCCAGGATGCAAACCGGCAAACCCTGGGCCACCGAAGCGGAGCACATGAACTTAACCACTCGGCCATGGGGTCGGCCCCCACCTGGGGCCTTTGCACAGGGAACTTTCTGCTTATAGAATTTTCTCATCTTCCCAAATTCCCCTTTTCTTCCTGTCCTTCCCTCCTGCTACCTGCATAACTCTAATTTATCCTTGGGGTCTTAGCCTAAACATTACTTCTTCAGAGGACCCTTTTCTGCACCCTCCCCCCAATACCTCCACACTAAGTCAGGCTCCCAGTCCTTCTTCTGTAATGTCCCACAATTATAATTAAATAAGCATTTGCAGTTATTTGCATAACATTTGCTTCTTTAGAAATATGCATGCTCCACAGGAGTATGACCTGTCTGTTGTGTAAATTGCTGTTTCTCTAGAGCCTTGTAAAATATGCTGTACATTTTGAATCTTCAGTAATATTGTGATGAATGAATGAATATACCAATATACT
The DNA here is from genome assembly GCF_041296235.1 of Equus asinus. Classification (NCBI taxonomy): domain Eukaryota; kingdom Metazoa; phylum Chordata; class Mammalia; order Perissodactyla; family Equidae; genus Equus; species Equus asinus. Next base: position 30,939,494 of record NC_091800.1, on the reverse strand, counting down.
GTCCTAATGTCTTGGGGAGAAAAGGGTAAACAACCAGGAAAGGGAAACAGAACTGTCAAGAATATATGAAATCAGGTACGTAAATTGTCAAACATAAGTCAAGGGCCTATTTGCTTTCTGACACTTGATAATGAGAAATCTTTCAACAAGATGGAAAATAAAAACAAAAGACGACTCTGGGCATCATGTTTTCGACAGCCCAACCACTATACAGCAGGCTATCTATATCCTCTTAATCACGCCTGTGTCAGAGGGTGTCACCATTAATATCCGAAGTGACTAAATAAAGTTTGCTGGTTTGAGTATTATTTTCATTTTACAAACAAGAATGTGTGATGGTTTATCAACAGACAGTCCATCAGTCCATCTGAGTGTCTCTGTGAGCTGATAAGATGGTTTCAGGCATAGATTACTACATTATGTTCTTTTTATCTCAGACTCCTTCTCTCATTTCAAACCTTAGAGCCCAGCAATGGACAGGAATCCAGAGAGTCAAAAGAGATGAAAAAGGCCCTGGCCCCGTGACCAAGTGGTTAAAGTTCCACATGCTCCACTTTGGCGGTCTGGGTTCAGACCCTGGTGGGGACTTACTCCACTCACCAGCCATGCTGTGGTGGTGTCCCACATACAAAAAAAAAAAAAAAAAAAAAAAAAAACAGAGGAAGATTGCCACAGATGTTAGCTCAGAGCCAATCTTCCTCAGCATAAAAAAAGAGAGAGAGAGAGAGAGGAAATAGATGGAGAAGATATTTGGAGACACAATTGGAGGTTAGGCTGACAACTCAGTGAGCAGCCGAGGGCCTATTTCTAATTTCATAGCAAAAGCGTGGCCAGGGGAGAAAGGTTCCTAGGTCATCACTGCCCATTCACGTGCTGTGACTGCCAAAGCTACATCTCCATCCACCCTTCTATCACGAGCTCTAGACCTTAAATCTGAACATGCATCACATGTTTCCTTTCAACGGGTTCTTCAAATTCAACACATCCAGAAAGAAACTCCCCATCTTCCCCCACCCTTCTTTTCTAGCCTTCCCTATCTCAGTAAATGACCCCACCATTTACACAGTTTCCAAAGCTAGAAACCCAGGAGTCACTGTTGATTCTTCACTCTCCTTACATTCTATATGGACTCAGTCACCAATTCCTACTGTTTCTATAATTAAATGTCTGACGAGTCCCTTCACTTCTCTCCAGGTCCACTGCCACGATCACTATTGCCATTACTGCCGTTACTATCTCTTATCTAGGTAACTGCTCCAGCTTCCCATCTGATCCCCTTGCTGCCAACCTTTCCACACTCCCATCAGCTCTCTACAGGACTTACAAAAGTGCTCCGTAAAAATACAACTCTAACCACAGCACGCCCCTGCTTAACACTCTTTAGTGACGTCCTCTAGCACCTTCTGTCTGTTAGGAGCAGAACCACTTATCATGCTGATTTGTATTTGCTTATTTACTCTTCTCTGTTTCTCCCACAGGCTCTAAAATATGAGAGTAAGGTCTATGTCTTGTATTCCCAGTTGTCAGCATAACGTCTGGCTCAATAAATCCCAGTTAAAGAGTGATGCTTCCGGAGATGAAAGGATTTAACAAATGCCTCTTCATATCTGGGCATATTAAAGAGGATAAAGGTGTTCCTGGGAGGATTAAACAACCCAAGAAGGAAACTAGAAAAAGATATCCTGAGGACGCAGAGTGGAATTAAAATGAGTGGAAGCCTCAGTGAATGGGAAAGGGGAAGGAAGAGGACAAGAGGCGACTGTAACCCATCTTAGTCTCCCCACGAGTTACAAAGCTAAGCTCTTCTCAGAGTGGCAGGGAACAGAAGCAGTGATAGTGAAGTCAGAGGTTCTCAAGAAAAAACAGCAAGGTATGAGCCAAGGAACAATTCAGAGGGTTCACAGATACTTGTCGGTGTCAAGACATTTTTTTATTGGCTCCAAGTTAATCCCCGATAAGGCATGCGGCACCATTTTGTATATACCCTTCCATAGCTAATAGGGAGTATGATGCTCTTCAGAACATGCATTTGACATATGACAAATGGCATGCTAAGAAACCTGGGGTAAAAGATACATGTCACTTAAAGTCAATAACAGCTAAGGAGAAGTTGCCGACATTAGGAAAGGAGATTTCAAAAAGTTTAGAGAAAAGCAAGGTACAATCTCATAGCCAGAGAATAACCAGAAAGTAGTACCAGTTCCTGTGCAGGCCTGGGCAAGAAACTTAAAACCTGGGGACTCAGCTGCTGCTTTTCAACTCTTCCAGCTGATGATTATAACTCTGGAAAAGAAGCCAGGGTATATAGGAAGGGAGCAGCTGGTCACACAGATGGTGTCAAAGCTCAGAATTTGATATTCTGGATTTCAGCTGATGACACCAGAGGTGGGGGCTCCTGGAAAGTGACAACATGTATCACAGAAAACTGAGAAGAAGGTTTCAGGCAACACCTGACCACAAGAGAAGTATTTTGAAATTTGAGATTAGAGAGCAGCACTGTTTAGCGAAAACAAACAAAGTTGTAAACTGGATCACAGGGTGGATATCATATATGGCAGAGGAAGACGGGTGGTAGTGGAGAAGCATCTCCACAGTCGATGGGGAAAATCTGGTTTAGATGGTTATATGCTAGCGTCATGAGATGCTAACAGATATTTTCTTAAGGGCTAAGTTAAGTTTGGGGAATCCTACATACTAGAGGCCACTCTTTGAAACTGCACGTTGCACGTTAGCGTAGTATAGGCTCTGAGGAAATGCTCAAAGAAAGCAACTTACTCACGGTAAACCCAGAGTTTGCCATGGTTTTTAGGCCACATAGATACTTATATGACGTCCACTCTAACTAACAACAACTGTGGGACACTGATGTTCCAACAGGTCAGTTTAGAAAACCTGGATCTATACAGTGCACAAAGTATTGATAATAAGAACAAGTCAAGAACAACAATAACAACAGCAAAATCCCACAAAACTAAAAATACGGGGAGTAAAATAAACATGAAACAATAACATAAGCAGGTAAATATTATCTCACAGATAAACCACGACACTGGAGTAGGAATTTAGGGCTGGAGTAGAACAACATAATGGTGTGTTTTGGATAAAAGAAACAAGTGCAATGTAATGGCCTCAGCAGCACTTCATATGCAGAGGGTAGACAGGGAAGTTCACCAAAGTGGGAATGGGATCGTGCTGGGGAACATCGGGGTGATAATAAAAGGGGAGAAAAAGGAAAGAGGCGTAATTGTGGGAGCTCACAACACACATCAGAAAGGCACGATGTGAGAGTAATGAGTGATTGATTTCCTGGGAAACCCCTTTGATAAAATCAGAGGATATGAAAAATGTGTGCCTTGTTTTGCTGATAATTTTAATCTCTCAATAAATAGAAGAAGCAGTAAGGAATGGGATTTAGTGTCAGTTTAATTTTAACAAATATGGGAAGAGTAGTTGGCCATTTAGAAATATCAGAAACTTTGGGAGAAAGCCAAGTGCTCATAAAATCCAGCCTCTCCATAATCCTGTCAGAGATGTTTTAGAGGAGATTTCTTGGAAGGAAGGTTACACTAAATAATCTTTAAATCCCTTCTGAGACATTAAAGACTGCCTCTAACATTCTACAGCCACACTGAAGAATTTCAGAGGCGGATGGCATGAAAACTGAGCGAAAGCAACATTCTGTGGCTGACTATGTTGGGAAGAAACAAATACGCTACACATTAGGTACAGTAAAAAGAGTCTAAGATACTTCATGTAAATATACTATAGAGCTGTAAGAACTGAAACAATGTGTTGCTGGAATAAAGTAGATTAGTAGTACAAAATAGATATTTCAGAAATGGAGAAAAATATACATAAGAATTGATTTTCTGATAAAAGAAGGAAGTAAATCAATGGAGGCAAGGAAAATTGGGAATACATATCAGCTTCTAGAGTGCGAAAACCGTTCTGTATTTAGAAATAGAATAAAGAACTCACAGAGGAAAAGTTAAACATAACTTTTTTAAAAAAATAAACAGACATTTAGAGGCAAAAGACAGACTGGATAAATATTTTTAGGAAATAGGAATGCCAAAGATCAAAATGCTTACTTAACAATTAATGACCAAACATAAACCAATAAAAAAAATCACCAAGAACATTATCTGATAAATGGATTCAGTATAAAAATAATCTATTTACAAAAGAAGAACTATGAATAGAAAATGAAGGGGGAGAAGGGAAATAACTTTCAAAGGGTAGTTATGAAAGAATTTAAGGAAAAAAAATAGGATGCCATCTTTGCATATCTAACTGGTAAACAGTAAATACATATGTATATATTGGAAATTAATTGCCCAGTACTTACCAAGAAACTCTAAAACGTTCATTTCTTTTGACCTGCTAATTCTACACATAGTAGTCTATCTGAAGGAAATAATTCTAATTGCTGAAAAGCTCTATGCATAAAAATGTTCAATGTAATATTATTTGTTAAATAAAAGAGCAAAAAGGAAGAAGAAATAAGAGTAATATTTAATACATACTTACTATGCTCAAGTACAATGCAGCTATTTTATGTAAGTTATATTTAAATCTCACAACAGTCCCATGAAAGAGATACAATCATCCTTTTACAGAGAAGGTAAAATGCTTTTACATGCTTGAAGAGATTAAGTTCTCCAAAGAAACTGGGCTAAGGAGTGAAAAAATGAAACAGCCTAAATGTAAACACCAGAACAGTTAAATAAACTGAGGAAGATTTATTCAATGGATTATTTAAATTTTTTAAAATATAAAACTATAAAATAGAAAAATAATTTCCGATACGATATTAACAAAAATGCATAATAGAAAATTTTATATTTAATATGGTTAAAATGTTTGCATAGAGGAAAGACTGGAAGAAAATACATAAACGCTAACCAAATAAAACAGAACCTGACCCTGAACATAATGTCAATGAGTAGCTTCGGCTAGCGGCCCTGAGAACAAAGTGAGTTCAGTTCAATCGGCAGACTGGGAAAATGAAGAAGGGATGCCCAAGAAGACCCTGGAAGGCTCAGAAACAGTTTAAGCAGTTTGGCTAATATAGGAGACAGAGAACGTAATTCAGGGCAGATACGGTAAATCTCCTATAACGAGGAGGGCTGTAATTCTTGTCATGGTAAGTTGCTGCGAAAATCATAAATCGGTCATGGTTAAAATGTCAGAAGACTCAGAATCCTAAGAAAAAATAATGAATTATTGAGGTTGCAGCTTACTCTGGAAGTCACACAACATTTTCTGAGAGAAGTTAGAGGTGGAGACAAGAGTAATCTCTGCTATATGAATATTTCAATTAGGCAGTTGGGAAAATTTGAGTGGAAAAATACAAGTCTTTACTTTCAAGTTACTAGAAAGAAGCATCTGTCTAGATCAGCTTTAGGGAAAAACGGTCTGGATAAACACACGTTCAGACCACAGAAAATGCCATTTATGTACATACACACATCTCGCCTCAGACTAATCTTCAGTTGTACGAATTTTATAGCATTTTGCAGAATTTTATAAATATCTTATGTATAATGTTTTATAACTCAATCTTTGACTTTTCTTTTTCTGTCGCCCACTTTCCCTTGTCTTCTGTCCTCTCTCAAGTTCTTTCTTGTTATATTAAAAAAGGAACCAGATATTTATTTATATATGTGTGTATGTGTGTATACACATATATGTATGTATATAGCTACACATGTGCAGATGCACACACACATATAAAATTTACTACTGCCAGCTTAGAATTTTATATCTATGGCTGCTATTGACAAATAAACAAACAAATCCTGGCTCAACTCAGCACAAGGTCCACAGGTCTGTGGGTGCAGAACTCAGCAACTCTCCAAAGACAATTGGTTTCTACTTAGTGCATACCATCTACCCCCATCTAACTTGATGGGCAAAAGTGAATTGTTCTTCTGACATTATAACAATGATTGTGGTATAATAACTGACTGTCACCTCTGCATTGCAAATTCTGGGAGGGCAAGGACACTGTCTGGTTTTTTTTTGACTGCTGGAGCCCTTGCACCTGGACAGTGCCTAATGAATATTTGTTGAATGAACAAATGAGTGAGCGAGTGAGCGAGTGAGTGAATGTTGCAAGTCCTATGTATCTTTCCACACAGCTCAAGCCCCACCTCCCTATATCTTCTCTCAGAGCCCCAGTGATTGATCCTTCAGGAAATGACTACATTACTAGCCTGCACCACTACTTCAAACCTGATTCCATACATTACTTTCATTGCTTTCTTTTTTTTTCAATTTAAGGAGACATGCTCCTCAAGGACACTTACATATGTATACATTTATTCTATTTCCCAAAGAACTTGTCACAGGCCACACGAAAATTCTCAATAAACATGTATTAAAATAAATGATGAAATCTTTTAAATGACCTTCTACTTTGTGACATTTCTAAACATTTCCCCTATTGAACACATTGTATTATGATTCCAAAGTGTACTGGAAGGAAAATATGGAATTTAGTCAGTTGAGCTGGTTTTCTAGGTCTGCTACTTCGATGCTGGAAAAGTCACCTAAACTCTGGTCCTCTGTTTCTCTGTTTTTTAAAATGGAAACATTAACGAGAGCAGCAACAACAATAAGTAACTACCTATCTCAAAGAGACGACTGGGATCAAACGGCATAATGTACATGAAGGACTTTTGCAAATTGGAAGGCAAATATTAGCCCTTCCAGTTACCAAGTTAAAATATGAAATTGATGTTGTAGCGCTACAGATGATGGATACTGCGTATGGCTTTTTGCTGAGAACAGATATCAGGCAGGAGAGCAAGGTGATGAGGAAAAGAATCTCAAGTACAACCTGCCAAACATGCCCCACTCATAAATCACAGAGCATGCCCAACACTTGCGGGCAGACAGATTACTGGGCACCTGTCACCCACACCCCTTGGCACTGCTGCCAGCATCTTCAAACCCAGGAGAAAGCTTACCAGACACAAGCTGCTGTCCAGGCAACCCCACAGGAACCATGCCCAAGTTATTCATGGCGGTGGCCCAGGCTGTGGGATCTGTCACCGACATGTTGAGCTGGGTCGTGTCTATCGCTATACTCCCCAAACCATCGGCTGCTGCAGAGAAAAACAAACGACGACTTAGAGTCAATAGGCAAGGGTGTTTGCTTGAAAGGAAATCACATTTCTAGAGATGTGAGGCTTCATTTAGCACATTCTCAAACCACGAAAAAATAAAGCACTGTAATCTACAGCAATGTTTTCTCCAGACGTAAACAGAGTTTCCGAATACACTCTGGGAGGAAACTTAATGACATGTACTTTATATTATACACAGCATGCCATTAAGGAAGTACCCCTGGAAAAAACTGAAGAACCGCTTTCTCCTCCCAGTGAAACAACCTTAGTTAAGCTCCAAGGTTGAGAGGCAAAGCGGGAATACTCTCTTGGTAAAACAACTCAATTGGCTTAGTAGACAAAGAATAAATATATTCAACTGTTTCTGAGAGTAATTAAGAGAATCTCTAAAAACAACTGTCAAGTAGTCAGACTGGTCCTGACTGAATTTATTAAGTGTTACTTTGTAACATATTTCCTCCCTTACAACAAACTTTTGACATCATCACATTAAGGAAATGCAGGTGTCTGACTAAAATGACATTCCAAAATATTTCTTATAAGCACAGACTTTCATAAAAACAAATAAATAATATTAAAAACAAATAGCACAGAGCTATAAAAAAACCAAAAACCAGCAAAACATGTCAAATTTGACTTAATGCTCTCTGATAGTCACTAGTTCCATGGCCTGATTTCTTTGAGGACCCCAGGCTCCCAGTTCAATACATGCTTTCACATCTGGGCAAGCTTTTCCACTAAGAACTCAAAATGCCTTGTTTTTGTCCTGTGCTGGCCACCGACATTTACCTGCAGCCATCATCTGAGGAAGCTGCTGGGGACACTGGGTGATGCCTTCAATGCCACCTGCATCTACTATTGAATTATGAGCATCCTGGGAGGCAGGAGCAGTTGGATGGCTGAGTGCAGGGTCCCCACGGAGATCATTGGATTCTGCAAAAGGGGAAAAGAGTGTGGTGAGAAACTATAACAGTTAACTGAATGAGCCTTCGAGGGAAAAACTACCGTCTATTCAAAACAAACAAACAACGAAACAACAAAGAACAACTTCCAGTCACAGGCACAGAAGTGGAGCTGCTTCCTGTGCCTCCGTGGCTGTCCCCCTGCTTGGTTTCAGAGCCCTGTGATATGGGTGGGTCAACTGTCAACCTGCCTAGAGCAGAGCTTGGGCTGGCTGAATAAACAGCCCCGTCTGCGAGCACTTCTCGAGCCTCGCCTCCCGCTGAAGAGACTTCAGGAATGGGGCTTATCAGCCCCTGCACAGCCTCTTCCACGCACTGCACATCAATGCAGAGGGCAGACTCAGGGCTAAGGATGATTTTTTTATAGTTAAAAAATTAATTGATGTTGTTATTTTGGAAGTCGGTCATCTGTGAAATGTATTCAGAGAGGAAAAATAAGTAGGGAAGAGGAAGAAAAAAGCAAGAAGCCATTCACCGTAAGGCTGGCAAAGGAGTGCACCTAAATTACAATAGTCAGGAAAGGCAAAGGGAAAGAATGGCATGCAGCCCGTAAAAGAAGATCTAGAGGGTGCTGGGGCAGCAGAGGAAAAGCATTTGTTTTTTTCAGTTCTATGAAAAGATAGATTTAACTGGCCACAATTTGTTTGGTCTGAATTTTCCCTAGAATGGCACAGCTTATATATATGTATTTTTATTAGACTTTTTCAAAGCACTTTCCTAACAGAAACAAAGAACAATAAAACATTAAATAAAGTTGCAAAGGGCCCCTCTGTTTCACACTATTGATAAAATGCTATGCTTTCTCTCCATCCTTAAAAATGCAAAAACATAGCATTCGTACACATATGTTTTAAATGCACCTTCACCAGTTCAAAACTGAAAGATAAAATACATCACTTAGGTGGGTGAGAAATTTGAATTTTAAGTAGATTTGATATACCAACTGAATTTCAATATTTATTTTTATTTAGATATAAATGTAGAAAGTTTTCTAAACCATCTTTCCGTTAATGGCTATATTAGAATGAGACGCTATGGTCTGTTTGTGTATCTAGTGGAAAGTTTGGCCCTTTTATGGCATAGTCTTTTATTTCTTTGATTCTTAGGCGTGAGTATCAGTAATCCCTTTGAACAGTGTAGTGTCAAAGAAAAACTTATTGCCTGTTGACTACAAGTTTAATTCAAATGGAAGCTTGGGTTTCAATGTCTCAAGGATAGGTGGATAATGAGCAAATTGTTTCCACAGTTCTCACAAGTCCCCAGCCCTCAACTAAGGGGCCATATGAGATAGTGGAGAATTTTGCCAACAGTCTGCGGGAAGATGAAACATCTTCATCACTTAGTAGTGAAAGATTCCAACTTTGGGAGCAAATTATCCTAAGGACAAATATTTTATTCCTTGCAATTAAACTCTACTACCCAAATGAATTCAGAATGTGCTTATGTATTGTGCATCAATTATCTCAGGCAATGGATGCCATCAGATAAAGAGATTCTCACCAAGTAAAATAAACTCAATAACATAAATAGGTAGCTGAACTAAATGTCTGCCATCCACATACCACCAATATTTCTGTGATGAAACCTCAAAGCACTTTCCTTTCTCCATCTCCAACCATTTCAGATCAGCAACAAAGAATCAGGCTAGAATGTGTTCATTCTTTTGCTCAAATGGCCCTGTAGTAGAACCCTTTCAAAGGATCACAAGGTCACTATTTATCTTACTTATCTCCCCTAATGAAGTTTAGCTGGCTGGCTTCCTTCTACCTCAGATTCTCCCCAAATGGGCATTAATCATAGCTTTTCTCTGTCCTGTGAGTCTGCAGTTCTGGAATGCTCTATCAGAGAACATCTCCCTTTCCCTTGTGGGCCTTATGACTTGTGCCTGATGAGCTATGTTTCACCTTGCCTTTTTGCTACAGTGTTTTAGGGATCATGTTCACTTTCCTTGGCTCTATAACAGTCCATTCCAATGGTAGTTTTCATTTTAGTCATTATGGTCTTACAAAGGGGCATGAAGTGTCCTGGAGGCTCATAGCTTCCACTCACACTTTTCATGCCCATCTTAATAAACTGATACTGTTTGTATACCTGGATTTACAGCCTAAAGAGAATTTGTAACATTCAATTTATTATTTTCTTCAACCTCCACTTCAATAGTTTCAAAGCCATACAACTTCATGTTGCTACCACATATCTAGAATGGTGACTGTGAAGTCACTTCTATCACATCTCAGGCATTTTCAATAGTCTCAAGGATGCCATGCAATTCTTTAAAAAAATTAAATTGATTTGATCACTGGGCTTGAAAGAAAGGTGATATTTTTAATTAATTACTACCTAGTAATTTATGAATAGTCATAAGAGCTATTTTTGTTCTCTACTAACATCTATCATTCCTATTGAATACCTGCCTCTTTAAAGGATTCAAGACCATAATGCTTAATTTATCATTCAAATCAATTTCTCTGCCTTAGTTTTCTTATTTCTAAACTATAAAAAAGATTACTATTCCTAATGATGTTTATTTACACACAAAGATGTGGGGAGTTAAAAAATTCTAACTAATAAAGCACTTGGAATATTGTAGGTGCTAATTATTATTATTTTATTTAGAAGTGTAGTGTTTCCATTAAGGTGCCCTGGGATCTTTGTGTTCTGCTGGATAATTATGTAATTAATTCTAAAACAGTGAGTAACACTTGATATTTCTAAAAGTAAGTGTTGCCCTAGTTTTCTGTGCCACATCTAATTTGTAGCAGAATAGTTCTTCATTTTCTACAATTACTTGATAAAACAATACAATGTAGTTCAAAAGAGGTACGAAGTTTTCTCTCTCGGTTTCTTTCTGCCTATGCAACTACAAAAGCTTTCAAGAGATTTATGACCAATTTGTGAAATTGGTAGTTTCTATTTACAGCTTTCAGTGAGGTAAGATCATCACAAAACAATCAGATGTACAAAATGCCAAGGGCAACAATACAGCTTTGTGCAGGGTTCATCTGAAATCTAACCTCTTCTTCATTAAGGCATTTTCAAGTACAAAACCTCATGCCCAGTTTTGTAACTATTCAACAAGACATATTTATGCTTAGGATTTTACTGGGTTATATCAATGGGGCAAATAAATTTTGAAACTCACCAAGAATATGAAAATACTGTTTGGTCTAAAAAAAAAAAAATGGCACAGGCTTCTCCCACTCTTACTAACACAACTCTCTCTAATCCTGTCCAATTTTTACAGGTCCCTAAGACACACACACTGCAAATAACAAAACCCATCTGTCCACAAAACAGATTCCTATTAAAAGGGGGTAGAGATGAGTTAGGTGTTGGTATTGAAAATTCTTTTCTTTTTTTTTTTTCTAAAAAAGAATGATTTTGTTTGATGTACGCCATTAGGTTCATGCCTACTTCAACAGAAAAATAATTATAATGAGAAAATCAGATTTATTAATGTCTTGTAAAGAGTTGATACCAAAGGAAACTTATAAGACATCTGAAACTTTATTTTTATAGGAATTGTTCATTTGTATTATCATAGTTTATATTTACAGTAAAAAGAAAAATGCATTCCCATCCAAAATTCTACTTTCCTCTTCTATCACTAATAAAATATTTCACTTTGATCTTCATGTAATCAGTAGGATACTCTCTTGAGTTTATGGAAATGTTTCATAGTTTAAAGCAATACAGAATATTGTTAAACAGATGTCATTTATGTATTAACTCCATGATCTTTAAGCAACTGCCTATGAATAATAAGGGAGACATTTCTGCTTCCTGTACTGGTAAACTAAGTAATTCAGACCAATTCTCCCACTGAGGAACAAGTAGAAAAGCTAATGTCTTTCATCAGCTTTATAAATTTCTCACTATTATCTCTTCAAATATAAAAGGATCCCAAAGGACACACTCTAATTAGTAAAGAGGATTACTAAACTGGCTAAGGAGAATGGGTTCTGTTAAGTATGGGGCCTTTTGTTTTACCGACCTAGGAGATAAGCAGAATGTGCAAGTTTTGAGGCAGGGTGGAATTTCTCTGCAAAATGTAGAAAAAGAGGACACCAAGGCTAAGTGCTTTAGGAGAATGAAAGAAGGGACCTTTGGTGGCCACCCAAGGGAAAAAGGGACTTCAGAGAAGAGAAATGACTAAAGCATATTTTCAAGTGATTCATTGGAAAGTATACAGTGGAAATCTTTCCCTGCCCTCTCTACAGAAATGTCAATAAAGTCTACATTGCTCCTTACTTCTTAGGATTAATTTTTGGGTAGCGGGGTGCTTTAGAGGAGAAAACTTGTAGAGGGTAAGGAAGAGGAGCTGATAGTGGAGCTTACCTAAGGTACTATAAGATAAAGCATGAGAAACTTTTCATGTTAAATATACAGGATGTTGGTTATTAACAATCAATCTCTCCTGATTAATGGGAAATAAAAACATTAAGGTTTTGAGGAAGAGATTTAAATTAGATTAGACTCCATGGGGAATTTCTGATGAGAGAATTGTAAAGCAGGAATATTACATCAAATAAAGCTAAAAAGATCCTGAGAAGGATGGAGAGAAAAGTTGCCTCTTGGAAATGGCATGGGCAGAGGATGGAACCGGGCAAAGACCAGTTGAGGCAGGACTGAATCCTGTAGCACTTTACATCAAAGCCAGGAAATCAAAAGGTCTTCTTTAATATCTAACCTGTTACTCATATATTTATAAAATCACTGTTTTCAGAAGTGTCACCATTTGACATACATCCCAGCAGAGTGCACCTGAGGACAAACACCATTTCTGTTCTAAGTAGTTTTTAGTTTGTCCTTTAAGGCAAGAAGACAAAGGAGATGCGTACTCCCTCCTCCGTGCCCCCATAGCAGCTGTATCTTTCTCTACATGAGCATTTGTAACTTCATTTTCTAATTAGTTGTTTATAAACAACAAGCTTAGAATGATTAAGGAAGCTAGTCATCTTTGCATACCCTGCAGCTAGCAAGCACAGTACCTGGAATGCGGCAGGTGCTCAATATATACATAAAATTATAATTATTTATAAATTTATAAAATATTTAAAGTTATACATAAATTTTACATATATGCATATATATGTTTTCCAAATGAATTCAGGCATAGAAGGAAAGGAAAAAGGAAAATGAAAAGGGAAAGAAGGAAGTAATAAAGGAACTTCACTTCCAGAGTCCGATCCCCAAGGCTGGAGGTTTGAAAGCCAAAGAACACAAGAGTGGAAATTGCTGCCGGAAGCTCAAACACAGAAGAATTTAAAGTGTCAAAGAAAGACAATTTGAAAAAATGTTAGATCTTTCCAGATAAGCTTTTGGTGCACTTGACAAGTCATTCTCCAAGATCTAAGACCCCACACCTCCCTGGCAAACCCTGCCAGGTCAGAAGCAGCTTACAGGGATGTTCGCCTTTTGTGAGACTTCTCGCAGCTGCTGGGTGAATGAGCTGAAATCTATAAATAACAGCATCTCTAGACCCATTAAGCAGTGCATTAGTGTAACAAAGGCATGTACGTACAGTGCTAAAGAAGTGAAATCATTGGAAGAAAGCAAAACTTTCAATTTGGCATGCACCCCAGAAGATAGAAAGCAGATCCGGCCATTTCTCAAACACAAAATACCATTAAGGCTCTGTGATTACATCCTCCATTTTTCCACTTTGTCTAGCAGCCAGTTTTAAACTTCAAGCCATCTTCCTTCCATCTTACGGAGGAAATGGTTACTGAATGGATGATAAGGTTTTACTCATGACATGTTTGTCTTCGAAGAACTCAACGTTGAGAGAGAGAGAGAGAGAACCAGAAGTTTCCCTCTGAAACCATACAATCAAAAAAATAACCAAACTTGCCAAACAGACAACTAAACCATTATGTGCAGGATAGTAGATAAAGCAGATTATCTTTCGACACAAAGAAAGATACTATCTGGCGTTACATATATAAATATAGAGAAATGACAAAGGTAAAATTATTTCATTTTCAGGACACCTTTGCTTTTAAAAAAATTACACTTTGTATTTCTAAATTGAATGAAATAATAAAAGAGAAAGCTTGAGACCTTAGGGATAAAGCACTTCTCTTTCCATTAAAAACAGAAAAGAGAAGGGGCCGGCCCAGCGGCATAGCGGTTGAGTTTGCACACTCCACTTCGGTGGCCTGGGGTTCATGGGTTCAGATCCTGGGTGTGGACCTACACAGTGCTCATCAAGCCATGCTGTGGCAGCATCCCACATATAAAATAGAGGAAGAGTGGCACAGATGTTAGCTTGGGGACAATTTTCCTCAAGCAAAATACAGGAAGATTGGCAACAGATGTTAGCTCAGGGCCAATCTTCCTCTCTCTCTCTCTCACACACACACACACAAAACAACAGAAATGAAAAGAAAATGGGACTGGATGGTACTACAATAATATGTAACTTCAAAGTCTTTGTATAAGCAAGTTTTAAAATACAGGACCTTCCACACACAGACTGTTTCAGATTTTCTGAGAAGGGCAATATCACACTTGAAGACTGTGTATGAAATAGGTAAGAGGTCAGCTCACTCCTCTCATTAATGGGTATCTATCAACCACACACACACTATGTTGTCATATGTTGTTTCCACATTCCAAAATACACCCACCATAGGAAAAGTTATCACTGCTGGCCCTGCAGGTGAGTGAATTATGAAAGGAAGCAATCTCATCCATAAACATAAGCCTGGATCCCTTAACACCAGAAGAGTCTCATTTTAAGTAAAGCCTTTTCTAAAAAAGTCCCTGGGATTCAGGACAAGCACACCCAGGTTCATAGAATATCAAAGTTCGAACCGGAGAGTTCATCAGTTCCAACTTCTTCTAGGTTCAGAAGGCCCCAAGTGTTTCTGACAGGCAACTATTTCAAAACAGCCGTCATAGCTCACAGATTCTCCCTTCAGCTGAGCCCTTTCCTGGAAAATAAGAGATCTGAGCTCTGCCTTTGAATCCTACTTCTGCAGTGAGGTGTGGCCTTGGGAAAGGGACTCTTGTGTCCCCTGAATCGAGATATGGAGGCATGACTGCCAACTAAGTCAGTCACAGACAAGTTTACGAAAGCAAATAAGCACATGTCAGAGAATTAATGCTTCGCCTCAACCGACAAGTTTCCTGTTTGTACTCTCTGTTTTCTCCACGTGCCCACTCAAAAAGTCCTACAGAACGGACAAAGTAAACGGAATGCTGTAACTATAGAAAAGCTTCCCTTGAAATGGCAAAGCTATGGGCTGCCAGGAAAGAGTAACAGAGAGGACCAAGGAAGGAGTCATTTTGACAAAGTGGGTAACACCTCCTCAACAGACTTCAGGGGCATTTCAGGCTTCAAAGGCACAGCCATCAGGAGATGTGAATTCTATCAACCACAGATGCTGCCACAAATCAAAGAACAACTTTTTATGCACGCATAGTGTAGAAAGGCCTATCGGTCACATACTGGTCTTTTCGGTCACACTTATGCACAGAAAGCGATTTCTGTAAACATTATTATCTTATACAAGAAGGGGCAGACAATGTATAATTCTATAATTTGTGCTGTTTTTTTACTCAGTTTTTTCATTATGTACTCATTTTACACCTCGACTTAACCATGGAAAACATATTAAGCTACAAAGTGGAACATTTTAATTGTAGTGGGTGAATAAGTGACCCTTAAATGGCTGCAAACTCTGGTAAATGAATTATCTATTTTCCAAAAAGCCCTGATTACAGCTCTTTAATCTATGGAAATCTACCTGCAATAAAACCCAGATCAGACTGTGACCAGCTGGAGCCGGTTGCTCATCCTGTTTAACATTTCTCCTAGGAGGGGCCCGAAGAACACGTTTGTTACTCTTTAAACTAATGTGCTCTTAATGATGCCATTGCAACACGATGAATAAAGCATTAGCCCTGCAGTCTCCATCACCCCAGGACTTACAGACTCGGCAGGACGCCTCGACCTCCACTGTGTTGCCCTGGGCCAGAGACCTTGTTTTCCCTTTCTCTAAAGGACCAACCACGGCCCTTGTTCACATTCTGTAACCACTGGGCAGGGCAGTCCGGTCCCTGGACTGGCCTTTTTTACTCCATGGGGGGTCGCAGATGGTGTGGCTACCTCGTGGGGGTGGGCTAGTTGGGGGAGAGCTACTGAGGCATGAGGGCCCAACACAAATGCATGTGCAGCAAGACATCCACCTGGAAAGTTCTAGGCTGGCAGGGAGCATTCTGAGGAAAAGGGTCAAACCTTTGGTGCCACTGGCTGTGTTCAGCAAGAATCAAATGGAGGTACTCAGAGGAGAGGAAGGCCTGCGGGACCCAAAGGTATTCAGGTTCCTGAGGGTGGGGGTGAAGAGGGGGGCACGTCAAGGTGGTTCTAGCCTCCAGGGGCCACTCATGGTTCAGAAGCTAAAGGAAAGATTGTCCTGGTTCTTTCTTGATAAAGGTCTTTATGTTCTAGCTGCTTTTGGAGGTCAGGGATCATCATCAGAAGTAAGGACTGGCTGCACGCAGTGATCTCATCAAGGCCTTTATAACACAGAAAGCCCCCATGGAGGTTCCTGCCCCCAAAAGGGGGGTGGGGGCGTGGGATAAATGCTAATGGGAAGGTTCCAGCACTGAAAACAAGGTTGAAGGTCACTGTAAAACGCTGCTTCTACAGCTATAATGCCTTCTCTATTTTCTCTCTATCTTGGTTATGGATTTCCATAAAAAGGTGTAAGTGTGCCGCCGCCCACTCCACCTTCTCCCATTAACACTCATCCTCCCTGACAGTAGGAGGTGACACTTGCCTCTTAAGAATGTCATATAGAAATCCTTCCCTACCAGGGGATGGCATTCGGAGAAGTAAGCTCCTCAAATAGGAGCTCTTTCCCTACTCCAGTCCTCCAGATCAAGGACCCATCTGCCCCTGAGAAAGCAGCCTGTTTTCTAACTATGGCAGTGTTATCAGTGAGGCACTGAAGACACAGAGGTCTACGTTATCAGAGAGCTGAAAATGTTCTGTGTCAATGTGCACGATCAAAAACAAATACTCATGTAATGAAATACCTACGAATTTTTACATATAACTTCTATAATTACCAAATTTAATATTCATGTAGACGTCATTATAGTTCAAGATTATTTGTTAAGTAGGCCTTCCTTCTTCACTTTGTCAAAAATTCCTGAGTCTGCACAATTACAGAGAAATCAGAGCTGGTTTTAAGTGAAAGGAGTAACTTGTAGGCAAATAATTTCAAAAGCAGAATTATACAAATCTTGTCCAAAAGTCCTACAGACAAGATTGTATCAAATGTTAGGTGGGAGTGCATTTCATAGGTCTGATACGACCTGGGATGGGGCCTCCGAAAGTAAAGCTGCCCCTGCCTGGGGCCTACGAAGGTTTTAAATGGCTGTTTGGAGGCACTGTCGGTCTCCTTCCTGCCTACTACCTGTGACATAAAGCTATATTTCCCCGCAAATTCGCCAAACTCGGGTCAGGATCAAATGCCATCCCCAGTTATGTATTCACAGATTACTCACATATTATCGGGGGAAGGCGGAGGAGCGAGCAAAAGCTGACCCTAAAGAACACAGATACGAGAGAAAAACATCTGGCCCGTGATACTGAATGTAATTTCTTGTAAGCTCAGTCATAGTATTTATTTATGGTTTTATTATTTATAAAAAGGAAATTATGCTGAATGTGCTTTGCGGGAATTACAGTATATTGCTATTGCTACCATGGTTTATTATTTTCACAGGTAGATGGCTTAAACCCAACCTAAACAAATATTTTAAAAGAATTCCCACTAGCATCATCACCTTTTTTTCCTTTCTAGTCTTAATGAAAAAGATCTTCTACTCTTCAAGTCCTCTGATGTTCTTATTCTTGTGCAATTCTAAGTTTTATGGTTTATGAGATAATATTTGTTGTAAAATAATGACTAAGAAAATAACCAGCAACTAGTGGTGGTTAAACAGTGCAGTATAAGAAGTGAAGGCCTTTGAGAAGTGCAGTGGTTGTCTACTTCAGATGTTCACCAGGCCTTGACTATTAATGCAATTAAGATGTTGATTTTATTACTTGCACAGTGAAGTAGACATGCATTCGTGTACTTATCCAACATATCAACCAGACACAATCTCTACAACAGAGTTCCATTAATAAGCCCAAAACAAGGTAGACATAACAGTGAGACACATAGTCAACATAAAACTAAATGCAGCATTATTTCCACACTTCCCACAGTACAATCTCTGAACACCAAACTCTTAACTTTAATAGGAGACACATCTTCATTCAAACACACTCCCCAAACTTTCTACCATTCCTAACTACCAGCTAATTCAACTGTCCTTCTTCCTGGTAGTGACATTTGCATGGTAGTACAGTGACACAGTTCTTTTCAATCTGAGAATAAACATCAATATACCTTACATAGATGGCAACTAACATTCTTATAAGGACATTTTTATTTGAAAGCTATTATTACTAACACTAATACTTGAAATGAGTTCAAAAAGCTAAAGTCTATAAAGTAGGCGCCCATTAGGAAAATGGCTCACTATAGAACAGCCCCACATCTTTGAGCTCATGAAAAACCCACAACAATCTATGAGTTAGATGTTATTAGAAACTTTTTACAAAAGAACAACAACTAAGGTTCAGAAAGTTAAGCCTTTGGATCATTTACCCCAGGGCACAAAGCTAATGAACCGTAGAGCCCAGGGCTCATTTTGTCTTAGTCTGGACCTCCGTCGTTATAGATTTGGGGAACTGAGGTTTTCTCTAACAAAGAGCTGGAGTAGGAGGTCCCTCTTGGTTTGATTGGCTCTAAAGACAGAGGAATCTGGGGTAAAAGGTTAGTTCCATTCTGCTGGGGAAGCATTCTCTCAAGAGATATTTATTAAATACTTACTGTACACAGGTCACTGTGCTTGAGATCAGGAATATATTGGAAAGCAGGACACATAGCCTGTCTTCAAGGAGTTTGCAAATTAAAAAGCATGAGCACACTCCAGCTTGCTGTAATGTGGCAAACTAGATACTTTTTGGAGCCTTCCTGTTATAAGAAAACAATAACAACTAGATTCTGGATATAAGTACTTATTAATGTATTGCTAGGCTTGCAGTAAAGAAGGAAACTCACTAAGATTCCTCCTGCCTTCAGAAAAAAGAAAGACAAGTAGGCTGAAACCAGAAGAAGTTACCGTGAGCAGTAAGTAAACATGAAGCCAGAGATGCTTGGAGGGAAAATGCCAGATCAGCACTGAAACAGGAGACAGCCTGCCTTGGCAAGGTGGAGCCACAGGCTGAGGATCCCACGGTGATCAGGACCTGGAAGCTCTGTTGTGTCTTTGCACGGACCTCACCCCAGGCTCCAGCCGGCCATCTTGACCCCTCTACTTCAGTTATAAAAGTAGACAAGGGAAAGAATCTGAGCAAATCAGCAGAAATCACCAGTGGAAAAGATCTCCAGACCCATGCTTTACTAAGAAGCACATTTTCCTTAAAGTAAGCATATTAATTGTGTGTTTAGAGAAAAGGAGAGGGGGAAAAAATGCATAAGACATCTACTGGGGGTTGCTCTGTAGCCTGAAGGTTTTAATGGGTTAGGTTTTATCAGAAAATCTCACAAACACTTTTGCCCAAATTGGGCTTAACTTTGTCCAAATACATATACTGAGGATAAAGCTGTGGTTTGAGCTGAGAGCTTGATATAAGCGCTATCACCATCAAGGACTGCCCAGGATGGTTATCCCTGTGTAGATAGCTCCTATCTACAATCTCCAATACACCAACACCCACCACACTTCTACTACCTAAGGAAATATAACAGTGAGAGATAAGGATGGCGAGACGGGAAGGCTGGTCAGGGTCACAGAAATGGGATGGGTGGGAGGTAAGGTTGGGTAACTATTCCTTTTCCTTACCCCCTTTGTGCCAGAACCCCTACCGGTTCTATTTCCCTTACATCTCCCCAACAGGATGCCTCTAACACAATCTCATTACACTGGCAGCTAGCCACAGGCAGGCCCCTAGTTCACTTCTCCTTTCTGCCAGCCACCATGAACAAAGGCTACAAAGGAAGGAACTGGAGATACTGCGGAGCTGGGTAAAGCCATGAGCTGAGTCAACCAGAAATCCTAACTTCTGATTCCTATTCCAAGAGATCACTGACATAATGGAGGTGCTGGAAGCAGGGAGTCTATGTTATCGTGTGATGCACACTTGAATCAAAGTCCCACTGTGAGCTTATCAGAATCATTACCATCGCGGCACCTACTTTTTCATTCTCAGTAAAGATAAACCTAAACCCTGAGAGCTGATCTGGGGACGTTCCTCTTTCTGCCTCTCCTATGAAAATGTGAACAGCAATTTGGCAGCACAATTTGCATATCATAGGAGAGCTCCTGTCACAAGTCCCCTGTGGGCCAGTTTCCTGAGCTTTTCTGCTTTATGCCTTCACTCCTCATCTCCCAAGTTCTTTGAGGGACTAAGGCATAATGTCTTCTGGAGGAACTGAAAGAAATGAAACATTACTGCAAAACTGTCAGACATTTTGATAGTAAAAATCCAGATGCCTTTAGATAGGTTCTCATAAAGGAATTCTTTCGATCACAAAACAGCACCAAAAACTCCACTAAGGACAATTTCGTGAGTGCACCTTCACGCCAACGATTCCCCCTTGAATAGAACGTATTCTGGTCTTTCTGTTTTTTTCTACCAATATTTTGATCTAATTCATTGTTGGTACACATGACACCAGAATAATCAATTTGGTGATCTGAGCCCGTGTGTGGCAGAGGTTTGGCAGCAGCATCTCTGTTTTGGTTTGTAAACTCCTGTTGTCCAGTAGATCAAACAGTGGGAAAAGCTTGTAGTGTAATCTTGACATCTTGATCCAGCAAATGCAATTCAGAACAATGGCCAACAATGGCAGGGCCTTTTGGATATGTTATCTGCTGTTAGATCACACACTTGGGAACCAAGAGGAAGAGCAGGCCGTTTTAGGAAAGGCAGCAAATGGAAGAGAAAAAGTGGATTAATACTGAAAATGTGATGCAGAATAAAAGAGAGATTATAGTTGTATCCTTCCAATCAGAGTTGTATGGAGCTCAAATTGTTTCTGAATTTGCAAGCGCCTTTCTGAGTTAAACTGCAAAAATAAGTTTATATAAGAAAAGGTGATTTCTGAAATACATTAAATGTAATACAATGGTTGTAAACGTATATAGGAAATCCAGAAAAGTGCATTTCCTCCATGCCATGTGATCACAGTTTTGTTATATGCAGTTATATATTCTTATTTTATACTTTCTACTACTTTTCTTGTATTTGCATATTTGTGACCCAAATCAATGAAAGTATATAAAGTACAAGCAATAGGAGCTCAATGTGAAGACTAACCAAAGCATTTAACTGCATTGCATTGCTTGTCCACTGCAGCAAAAATTAATAAGTGGTACGTGAATTAGGTCTTGCTAACGTAGGTAGAGAGGTGTGAGAACTAGAACAGAGAAGAAGCTAAGAGAGCAGCCTACTCTTGAGTTTCCTCCCTTCACCTAAAACAAAACAACCGATCAGCTATTAGGTAATAACCCATGTTAAGTTTGCTGAGGCAAGTTAACAGCAGGAACAAGACATTGAGGTTAACAGACGATTGCTGGCTCCGTCCATTTACGTACATACTGAAACTAAATTGGGAAACCGCAGCAGATTTGATCAGGAGGTCTTTCTATTTATATTCATAATTCCTTTTCTTTCTTCCTTCTTTTTTTTTTTTTCTTTTTGTTCTTCAAAGAACACCTTTGTAGATTCGGGTGTTTTAAAATTCTGATCAGAATTGGCAGTGGGAAAAGAGGTGGGGAAATAATGGAGACTCCAGTCCTTATGCGACACATTCACAAACCCTATGAATTTTTAACGAAGAAACAATGTCCACAATTAGATTTGAAATGAGGTTTTCTTTGCAGGCGCTCTTATGGTAAGTGGAGTGTGAGTGGATTTTACTTTATATTCAGTAAATGATACCCAGTGCAAAAAAACACCACAATTTAACAGAAAATACAAGCAAATTGGTGATTACTCACAGACCTTTTTTCTTCTCCCAGATTTGCAGAAGTGTGGCGGTTTTTAAAATTGTATTTCATTTTATTTAAATGCCACATATATGCCAAGGAACCCAATGGTACAGAAAGTCATGTTCAAACAGTCATGACCTAAAGTTGTCCTTTTGTATTATGTGGAGAAGTTTTCATTTGTTTGATTTGATTGAAACTATAAAAAAAAATTCCCAAATGTAGAACTTTGTGGAGAAAGAAACTAGGCTTCCCCATTTGCAAACTAAGCCATCTCAAGTGAATATTAAAAAATTTAATAATGTTGAAGATAAGAAAACAGAGTGAGGTGATGGCTGCTTAATTTGCCTTTGAAGCCAATGGTTAACTCTTGTCTTCATATGGCTTAAGTTTTTAGTATCATAGAGATATATACAAATGGCTTCTCACGGCTCTTGGATGGCCTCCAAGGTCCTTCAGAATCTCCCTTCTGGCCACCTCTGTAATCTCATTTCCTACAGCTCTCCTTCTCCCAGAGCTGCCAGGTCATGGGCCCTGTTACTCTTCCTTGAGCTCGCCAAGCATGAGCCTCTCTCAGTGACTTTGCACTTGTCGTTCCTCCAGACACCTGTACAACCAGCCTGCTCTCTGCCCTCGGTCCCTTCTCTCCTGAAATATCACCCTCTGCAGAGAGGCCTTCCCTGACCTACCGAAAATAGCAACTTTAGTTACCGTCTGCCCTTCTATCAGCCTTATTTTTCTCCATAGGATTTCTCAGATTCTGGGGTTCTATTGCATAACTATTTCTTTGATAAGTTGGACTTCCATAGGGCAGGTTGACTTTTAAAATTTTTTTTATGCTTTTCCTGCTAATTGCCATCAGCCAAACGGTGTCTGGTACCCGGTAGACATGCATCTTCTCTCCCTCCACCCCAAATTCATTGAGTAAATATTATGAATATGTGTGCATGTATGTATACATATATGCACATATATATACATACTGTATTAATCACGTTTTTTATTTTCTGTACTTCTGATGCTTTGACAGCTGGGGCCCTGCTGACACTGGAGAGACTGCTCCTCCCAGAGTTGGCCCCTTCCTGGAGATAGCAAACTGCTCACCTGGGAGCACAGTCTTCAAACATGCTCCCAACCAGTCCAGAGCTTATACCCTCAATTATCTCCTTTGTGCGGCTCACATGGCAAACCACTCTCCCCCTGCCCTAACCACTCCACAGCTAGGTTCCAGACAGCTAGAGACAGCCCTTGTACCTCGAATCAGGAGAAATTATTTCCACTAGCCAATCCTAAGGCTGCTTACCCTGCTTCACCTATTCTTTCCCTCAAAAAAGCCACAATAAATAAATAAAAATGCCCATATTTGTCCCTCAGTCCCTCTGTATCCTAACTGACCCTGGTGCCTCCTCATGCAGCCCCCCATAGTATGGCATGCTCTCTCCTTTAGGAACTGTGAGTAACAAACTGACTTTTCAATGGCAATCTTCTCCTGATCTCTTGGCTTCACCATACCTGAATATTAATAAAATCTACATTTTAAAATGCACACACACAACACACAAATCTGTCGAATGATTCAATTAAACAAATGAAGTTCACTGTATCTTCAAGGAAAATGATATATAGTCATCATCAGGAGTTATGATTTCCCTGGACTCACGAGAAATAAAATGACTGTGACATTTTAAAGATTTATATGTAATTTAGCCCTCATCTTGACTCTGAGATTAATTTATGGATTGTTTTTGTGGTTATTACTGTTGGCTTCTACTTTGACCCTCCAGCTTTTTTTAGATCTAGACACCATTAACTCAAGGCAGTAGGCCTGCCTTGCTCTTTTTGCCAGACAGAAATAATTAACACTAGATACCGAATACCAATAAACTGTCAATAAAACATATACAAGGTTTTCTCTTTAAATATAAAGAAATAAGTCCTATCCATAATTTTCCAAATTACAGCGAGCTCTGAAAATAATGTGGACACAATTCCACGACTTGAAGCACTCAGTGAGTTTTTTCAACACATTAGAACACAGTTGTTGTCTTTTCATTCCAAGAAAATATAGTTCATGTTGTTCCGTGGCCCACTGGTCAGATGCCTCGATGTTCTTTGCTGGAACGCACCTCGGGCAGGGCTAAGGCTGGGCCGGATAGGCATGGCAGCCATAGAAACCGATCCTGGGAAACTGACCTTTGATTCACCCTCACAGTAAGCTCAGAGGAATGTGCTGGGTGGTTACCCATTACTTGCACCTGGTAAGGAGGAAAGCCTGAGGCTGGAGTCTTCAGCACAGTAGGGTTGGGCCAGAAAGATATAAAGACCACAAGAATGACAATGGGAGTTTCTAGAATGAACTGGGGGAGCCTCAACCCCGTCAGTTGCTGTCTTTGGCAGGAGAGTCCTTGCTGGGATTTGATACCCAGGGAAGCTTAACTCTCTAAGAGGGAAACTGCCATGGAGTCATCCATTCCACGCAGCTGTCTTCATGCAGTCAAACTCATGCCTCCTGTGCTTGCGTTACAGGGTCTTTCCAACCACAGTCACCCCCTTGACAGTCACATAATCTCTAACAGAAATAGCTGACCCTGCCGAAGGTATTAGTAATAATACAAGAATAATTTTCAGCAAACTTCAGAAAGGTCTTAAAACTGGGCTCATATGCTTTGAAAACATGCTTTTCCAATAAATGCAAGGATTAAGAATTTACATCAGAGGAGACAGGAGCTCTGTCGCTGGTCCATCAGCTTTCCTTTCTGACTGGCTGTGCATAGGGCCTCCTACACAGCACGGGCTCACGGCTGTTCCCCTGTGCGCACTGCTCTGCCTTCTCTTCCCTGTGCATCCTTCCTTTCAGGCTCATGTCAAGGCCCACCTCTCTGTGAAATGTTAAGAGATCAACTCTTTATGACTGCTTGCTCCCTCAAACTCTAGAGTTCCTTGAGGGTGTTATGTCAGGGGATTTAATGTGAGAAATGAAACCATTATTTTAATTTTTAATAGTTATGTTGATTTTGAGTCATGTGAACTTGATGTTTTTGTGCGTTAAAAAATTGCCAAATATTCACACTTTCATATAGTTCAACCTAATATGTGTCAGGAAAAAAATGTATTAGAAGAAAACCATATGATTTCACTGATAATTACTGCTTAAGAGGAGGCTGAAATAGATACTTTACTGAATCATGTATAAATAAATAAATAAGTAAATAAATGTTCTGATGGTACAGATATGGCAAAAATTGTTAAGCTGGTATCTACCACTGAACTGCAGAGCACCTGCATTTTGACAACCAGCGTTCTATATGCCCCTTTTGCCATTTAACATGCTCCATTTTTTTGTGGTTATTTCCTTTGTGCGTCTGTGGGTTTGTGTTTTCTCTCCAACTAGTTTCCCATACATTTAAAGGCAAGGAGCAATATGAATGATCAGTGTTTTAGTATAGTACCTTGTACACAGCAGACAGACCCACAGTAAGGATTTGTCTGGTCATTTATGATGAGGATATCTCACAAAGAAACGCCATTTGTTTTCCTTCTTGGTTATTCTAATGGAAACTGATGGGCCATGCTCTTCCGGCGAGGGAGCCTAAGACCTGGAACAATTTAAAGCTGAGGACTTTTAGTAGCATTGCATGTTGGAAAACACTGAGAAGTGGTAGGAGGCAGTGGAGTCTGTTGGATCAAACATGGGTTGACCACCTGGACTCACTCTATTTAGCAGCGTAATATGCACAGTCTCCTCCGCTTCCCAATCCCAAGAGACGATGCCACAAACATGTGGCAGAGAAGACACTGTGGGAAGCCAGCTCATCCTATGACATCCTCTTGGCATCCATCCTCTCTGCCCAGCTACTGACCACTGCAACCAGCATCAGGCTCAGTTAAATACTGTCCTTTAAAAACTGATGCCTGAGTCTGTTGAAATGTGTGGGGATAATTGTGACTCACATGCTTCAAAACATTAAATAATGTCACTTATACAACCTAGATATTTTTCTCTTTTAAAAAAAGCATAAAATATTACACACAGTGGGTATTTTAAAAGCTCTTGCAACTAATGCTTTTTTGTTAAAAAAAAATACAGTGGTTAAGAAAAAAATTACATCTACTAACCACTCTTTATTGCCATTCATAGAATGATGTGTCTCCATAATACCTAGGAGCTCAGTCACTAGATGTTGCAATCAATAATATTAAAGAAAGAAATTTATGGAGAAATGTGTCGTGAGGAAAGAGAAGAGATGTTATTTTCAGCTGAGGGGTAGGGAAGCATCACAAAGAAGAAACATAGGAGCCAAGTGTTAAAGGATAAAAAATAGCTCAACAACGAGGCCAGCCCGGTGACCCACTGGTTAAGTGGGCACGTTCAGCTTCGGGCTGCAGATCCCAGGCGCGGACATGGCCATGCTGTGATAGGCGTCCCACGTATAAGGTAAAGGAAGATGGGCATGGATGTTAGCTCAGGGTCAGTCTTCCTCAGCGAAAAGAGGAGGATTGGCAGCAGTTAGCTCAGGGCTAATCTTCCTCAAAAAAAAAAAAAAGAGCTCAACAGGAAGAGAGAGAGGGAAAGTGGGTGGGCTGCTCAAGAAGTGGGTGAAATCAGGAGTGGTGGAAGCCACTGAAAGGACAGAGCTGACTCTTCACTACTTTACATTTAAGTGAAGTTATTTAGATTGTATCGGTTTCCAGACCATATACTGACAATAGTAATTTTTATTCTCTAAAATGTTGCTTTTAGGAAAATGTCAAGGGACTTAAATTCATGCTTCCTAAGTAAAATGTTTTCCTACATAGAGATGCTATTTTATCAACTAGAAAACTAAAGTGAGGTTTTTATAAAAGACAGACTGAAAAGATTAAGAAAGTCTTGACAATATAAACACGCATTTGCTCACCAACTCATCATATTAAATACTAAGTACTAACTACTGTGATACTAAATACTAAAACTAGGGTTTTATTGCTCAAAGTGTAAAAGAGATTCTTTTAGTAGAATGAAAATAAAGCACATTTTTACAGCATAGAAAGATGCTGTAAAGAGGCTGTTAATCTCAGAATTCAATAACCAAGAGACCAAAAAATACACAAAATATCATCTATTTCCAGAGAATTTTAAATAAAGTCATGGAGAGCAGATTTACAATGGTTTAATTAAACCAGGTTAGAAATGGCAGGAGTCTGCTGACAACCTTTGGGGACTGGGAAGAACTATATAGTAGCCTTCGTACGGACCAGCTGCAAAAAAGAGTCAATAACAACATGAAGATGACCGGACTCTTAGAGAAAGTTACTACACCAGCCTGGTGTTCGTAACAGTGAGGACAGGAGGACATGAATTTTAACCAGATCCACGCCATTGACTTATGAAAAACATTTTAAAAGCTCAGCAAAAAGGTAAGTATGATATGAACACAGACATATCAGCTCTAACATAAAAGAGATTCTGAGAAATAAAATTTTGATTATATAACTTTATAGTCACAATCCTAGTGAATGAAAAGGGGATGCCGCTACAGAAATCGCTATGTCTTTATGAGAACTTCTCTGACGGATTCTGATTCTAAAAGAATGAGAAATAAATGGAAACAATGTTGCAAAAGTAAAGACAATCACAAAAGTGTAGGAAGAATTCTTAGAAGAACGCTGGAGAGGCTTCAATCCAGAAGGACTGAAATCGGACACTTTGAAAAAATACCAAAGGTAGTATATGGAATATATTTTAAAATATCCGAAGAGGAGGATGAAGGAAAAATAGAAATACTTTTGGGGAAGGCCTTTAACAATAAACAACAAAGATGACAGAACTGTTCAACTCCCATTTGTGAGTCTACTTCTGTGAGCAAAGTAATCCAGAAAGTGGGAAGGATATAATAAATAACACAAGTGCGGAATTTTAGCTCAAGGTGGTGGCGGGAACGGGGAGAGGGAAGACATTAGAGCCAGAAACAGGCAAGTGAAAAACCCACTCCTGGATCCAATGTGGCATGATCCTAGGTTGAATGCTACTCACTTTTCTCTCTTGCAAATCTGAGTTTGTAGCACATTTATCAGGATTAGGTCATTTCACCTTGAGAATTTAGTGCAACTTTGGAAACTGCCCATAAAGACTACTGGAATTCCAAAGAGTTGGTGTCAGTTTGGGAATGACATTTTACTAGCTTTGTGACTTGGCAAAAAAGATACAGGGTGAGAGTAATCTTCACATATTACAAGGAGAGCAGATACAGAAGTTGGTCTAGATTAGTTAAGTAATACACTACAGAATGGAATTAGGACCAATAGCTAGGGGATATGGCAAATTGGTTTCAGGTTTATTCATTCTTTTTCCCATTCATTCAGTGAATATTTAGTTAACTCTACTGCATGTAACATCTTTTAAGTTCTAGGCTGAAAAAAAGAATCCAAACAAAAAACCTCACTCCAAAGAAAAGAGGCCCAGATAGATAGGTCAGTAGATAGATATGTATGTAGATAAATGGATACATTAATTAAAACACAGGTTTATATAAAGAACATAAAGGAAGAACTAATCAACTCTGTCAGTAGAAGTCATTTAAGATTTTCTTGAAGGATGGATGAAGGTGAAAATTGGAGGGGTATTAGTATTAAAAAGGAATAAAAGGGCCGGACCTGTGGCCAAGTGGTTGGGTTTGCACACTCCGCTTTGGCAGCCCAGGGTTTCACTGGTTCGGATCCTGGGTGTGGACACGGCACCTCTCATCAAGCCATGCTGAGGCAGCGTCTTACATAGCACAACCAGAAAGATCCACAACCTGAATATACAACTATGCACTGGGGGGCTTTGCAGAAAAGAAGAAGAAGAAGAAGAAGAAGAAGAAAGATTGGCAACAGATGTTAGCTCGAGTGCCAATCTTATAAAAAAAAACGAATAAAAAGGTGTTTCAGGCATCAACAACATTATGAGCAACGATAATTAAGTGAAAAGCGTATGGCATGGTATAGAAAGTGAGTATTTTGCTTGATTGGAGCTTAAGGGGAAACTGGTGAAATGGTGGGGAATGATGCTGAAAATATAGGCAGGGGCCGTGCTAAGGAGTTGATTTCCAAAGGCAATGGGGATGCAATGGAGTATTTTAAATTGGGAGTGACAGGATCAAATTTGTAATTTAGAATGATAATGCTTACAGCAAAGTGGAGGGTAAGCTTCCAGGGAGAGAAGCTTGAGGGAATTCTGAGGTAATTACTAGAGACCAGGCAAGATGATGGAGAGAGGGAATAGATTTGAGGGATATTTCTGGAGATAGAAAGCTAAGACTTGGTGAGCAATTGGAATATGTTGGTGATGGCACAAGAAGGTAATATTAAAAAACTATTCACAGGTTTCTGGCTCAGGGGACTTGGTGGATAAAAATAGGGGCTTTCCAAGGCACGAGAGCAGTTAAATTATTAGTTTTGTTTGGAAAGGAGGAAAATGTGAGCTTTCTGCAGAGCAATCAAATGCTTCCATTACTGAATTTATATAATATACAAAAGTATGTTTGTCCCCAAGCAAGTATCTGCTTCTCCCAGTAGCCACAGAGCTAGCCTATGTGCCTGGTACACAGTGGTTCTCAACATTTGATGGACATTGGAGTCACCTGAGGAGGTTTTTACACGTACATATGCTGGTCTCCACCCCCAGGAGAATTACTAGAGGTAATTATTAGAGACCAGGCGAGACGATGGAGAGAGGGAATAGATTTGAGAGAGATTTCTGGAGATATTAAGATAAGACTTGGTGAGCAATTGGAATATGTTGGTGATGGTACAAGAAGGTAATATTCAAAAACTATTCACAGGTTTCTGGTTTCACCCCCAGGAGATTCTGATTTCAGTGGACCTGATATAAGGTCCAGGCATTATTTAAAATAGCTCCAAAGGACATTCTGATGTGCATTAAAATTTGACAGCCACTGTAGTATACAGTCAATAAACCAATATTTGATTAATTAATTAGAAGAAAGAAGGGAAGGAGAGAAGGCTTCCTGAAGTTTTGAAGAAGCAGTTAGCTGACCTTCTATACTCAACCATGTAGTACGGGTTGGAAAGTTCGCAGGATGACCTTTCAGATCTTCCAACCTTAAGGGTTCATGAATGTGATGTTACGGTATCCTTGGCTTCGGCTCTTGCAGACAGAGCACTGGCTGAGTAATCACTGGTCTGACTCAATGAATCTTATCTTACATCTCTTACGTTATTAATGGCCATCCTCTCTCACAGCACCCTGTTCCTTAACGTCATAATACTTTGTGTATCTGTAAATACATATTTTTCTCCATTTCCTTTTTCCCCAATGTCTGTCTCTCCTACTAGACTGAAGTGCCATGCAGGCAGGCATTCTCTTTCTTTTGCTCACTATTGTGTATCTAGCACCTACCTAGCAAAACACAGGTGTTTAATGAACAAATGAGTAATGAGCCAGATTTTTCTTGTGAAAATTTTCAGGCCACATTGCATCACTTTCAGTATGCCTACAGGTCTGTCCGTGAGTGTGTTATAGACCCAGAAAATGATTTCAGAAATGATAAGAAAAAATAAATACAGCTACAGACAAGATATTTTTAGATTTTTTTATCTCGAGGAAACACTTTGGCTCCAAGAACTTTGATGTTATATAAGATGGCTACTTATATAAAATAAATCAAATTAAAAATAGGGAATAAATATCTAAAAGGGTGAAAAAAAGGGACAGGTGTCCAACCTGAGAAATACCATTTAAACCCTGGTCCTGTTCCTTATCTACATCTGAGAAGTCTTAGCCTCAAAGTCTGATGAACCTGGGGCTTTCATATCATTTATATGTTAATAATCAGGTCTAACAATTAGGTATAACACAAGTAAAAGAATGAAAGGATGAACTAATGGGAAACTCAAAGTTCCTATTAGCAGAATGATTAAAGGAGTAGAAACAGGTGGCTAACTTGAAGTGCCAGAAATGTTAAAATCTCTATACTAATTGTGATCAATACGCTTCCATATGCTTGAACAGTGAAATATTTGCTGACAGTACTTACTACAATATTTAACTAATTCCTGAAATTTTACTGCCCTGAGATTCAATGTGAGTTTTTTTACACAAAACTTATCAAAATCATAATTCTACCTTACCTAAAATTTGCCAAGCACCTACCATATGCTACCACTTTCACATATATCATTTCATCTAATTCTAACAACTTTACTTTACAGATCAGAAACAAAATCAGAGTTACCTTAGATGTATGCCTAAAACTGGAATACTGTAAAAAGCGTTAATTATAATAAAAAATCACTGAAGTATCATCTTAATCCAGGTGAAAATGTATATTTATAAAAGCACATTTTTGTTAAAATACTAAATATAAGCCTCAATCATCAGAATAATAGAAGAATACTTGTTTTGATGAATGACATAATTTGGCTTACTAAGGAGTAAATAACATTGTTCCAATGGATGTTATCAAAAACACGTTAAAACGGGTAATAAGATACATTGACATCACGTGTCCTTTGATATGACACTGAGAAGGGTATATCACCTCTGTGGTATTCTTTCCCAAACTGTATAACCTCAATTTAATTGTGAGAGAATATCAGACAATCCAAATCAAAGACATTCTACAAATAACTAACCAGTACTCTTCAAGATGTCACAGTTATGAAAGACAAGGAAAGAATGCAGAACTGTTCTATTCATTTTTGATACTTCTGATGTATTCAGATCACCATTCTGAAGATCAGTAGTCAATACATTGTACTGGATGTATAAATGTAGGTGTAAGAAGTCCGAATGATTCCATATTGCATCCAGGGTATTAGCTAAATTCTATGGTGCGAACTTGTTTTTACATTATTTGCAATTTTCCCCGAAACCATTATAATCAAAAAAGGATTTTCTATTAACTAGAGACTCCAGTTAACTGATTGAAAATTACTTTACACTAAGCTAAATTTACACATGTCATTTCTTACAAAGGTTATTATGTCTTTCTAAATTAGTATCGCAGCTCAGATTATTAGAATTATGATGGTTATTTCCATTGTCCAAACAGAAAAGCAGAAGCACAAGAAAAGTAAAACAAAAAGAGATGGGGGAGAGCTCAAGCAAGCAGGAAGGAAACACAGTTCCCTTAAACACACTCATTAACCTGGGAATACTACTAGATGCTCCAGGCTAGAAGTAAGCAGCTTGCTTCTAAACAGATTTTAATTTTTAATCCAGTGGAATAGGTCAGATGCAGCTCTCCCACCTGGAGGGCCGTCCCAGAACCGATCTGCCCCAAGGCAGTACTGCAGGTCTGCTGGTAATGGTCACCTTTGGGTAAATGCAGTCTCCAGGCAGCCGGGGGGCTCCGTGTGTGCTGATCCCAAGGATCAGGAATAAAAGTTGGCTGAGATCTCACAACGAGGTGGGGGTTTTTCTCCTTAGATATTTTCTAGGAGTGAGCAAAGACAGAGCCAATAAGAAACATTTTTTTAAAGTGGAGGTAGGAGGGGGGATATCCATGTTTGAAGTAAAATTCTAATAAATAAAGGTCAGCTTTACTACTTAATTAAAATTGGGTGGAGGCATAGATGTTGGACCAGATGGGATGCTCACAAGACAAATGCGCAGACATGAGGAAGATCTCCTGGGAAATCAAAATGCCCAAATGAGAGAGAATCGAAGAGAGCAGGCCCGAGAGCTTCCACATATGGAGCTAAAATGAGCAAAGAAGAACCGGGTCTGAATGATTCCTGAGCTCTTCACAGACCTCAAATTAGCTGTGTATTAGTGCAGGCAGATCTCAGCTGTCCATGAAAATGAGAACACATTTTAAAAGCTGCGTTTGAATTTTAAAGGTACTCAACATTTCTAGTATTGTTTACCGAAAAAGGTCAACACTCAAGTGTTTTATTTATGCACGGCAGAACCTCAGTCTAAAAGCACTGGGTTTTCCATGTGGCATTTGCTGACAATGTGTTAAATGCATAGTGCCGGAGCCAAGAATATTATTTTCATCTCAGCGAATGCATTATTAAAGGACCTCTGCTGTGCCCACCACTGGGCAGGAGAAGAGGCAGGGGCAACTCCGCATTCGGAATGCAAGGGACACTGACAGACTCATTAGAAACTCTAACAGCGATAATCCCAAACCCACACTACTCCAGCTCCCTTTTCAGTTCCCTCCTGCCCAATCTAGAAAAAAGGAAAATGGAAACATTTAAGTAAAACTCATATAAAACCTCAGTGCCAAACACAACACCTTTGGTTCTTTGGACTGTAACTATTTCATTGAGATTTGTGCCTGGTGTCCATTTCCATACTCTGGATCTGCATAAGCATTCACATCAGCCCTCAGTTCTTCTTGCAAATCAAGAGTATAATATACTGACTCCTTCCAATAACATTTGTGTTAAAATCGTTAAATGCCCACGCAAGTAATTTTTTATTAACTGAACCAGAAATAATATATGATACATACCAACTTTATGAGAGTGAGAGGAGTTATTTATTTTAGTTAGCCAAGAATATCTGTTGTATAAATTAGAAATCTTCTTAGGAGGAAGTCCAGTGTTTTAAACAGACTATGGAAAAGCATGAAATTAATGCCAGGTAAATTTTCACTGGAATACAGGAGAGCCTTTATCATTCTAGGAAAAACATTTCTCTGCCTAGGAAAAATATTTCTCTGCCGTAAGCAAACTCCCTGATAAGTTCAGAAACTATCCTTTTTATATAAATATTTTTCACTTGGAAAAATGTTCTCTTTAAACTGCTCCCTTAGTGCATTTTAATACACAAATTGATTTATAGATGTTAGATTTACACAGAACTTTCCTAGTATACATCTTTTGCATAAAGCAAAGTGAATCTATGACAAAAATTTCTATCCTATTCAGATGTGGGGAGCAAATAAATGATCAGTATCCCCGTATATATGGTAATATATGCCTCGTTTTATTTATCTCTTTCCCCTTGAAAATAAGAATATAAAAAACTTAAGTCTTTAGGAACTTTCTTCAGGAAATTTCAGAAGACTATGGTTTTTAAATTACACTTTTACTTGATACACTTTCCCAAACCTCAGAACAGTTATATTAAAAGAGCTGGTGCTGTCATAATTTGATTCAACCCCATAAATATGTATAGAGCTCCCAGTGCACAGCATCCACTATGCTCAGGGCAGGTGATGCAAGATGGATCAGGCACTGTCTGTGGTCCCAGCCTTCGAGGAGCCCACACTGGGCTGGCAAGACAGACACACACATCACTGGTGTAATGGACTGAGATGACATGAATAAAACGCTCTGGCAGTACAGAATAAAGAGCAAGGGTTTTGGAAGGGGACATGGGAGAAGGGAGACCAGAGGATCAGCAGAGGAGATGACATTTGAGCTGGGTCTTACAGGATGAGTAAGACGAGACCAGGCAGAGGAGAACGTTCCAAGTCAGGAAAAACGAATTAGCCCATACACGCCAGGTTTCTAAATTAGACTTTCAAAGGTGTTTTACTTCGAACAGTCTTCAGTTTGCAATGTCTAACACGAAATAAAAATCACAAACTGGATGGGTTCTTTCTCACTAGCCTGTCCTTCTCCCAAGCACCCTAGATATTTGGGAAATACACGTAATAAGAAGTAGGAGAGGGCAGACAGTACCTTGGCAGAAAAAGAGAAAGGGAGAATGCTTCCATAACTGAAGTAAAAATCAGAATTAGCACCGTGGGCCTGTGAAGGAGGAGAACGACCGATAACATGAGAAAGAGCATACTACAATAATCGTCCCTTCTCAGTCTGCTTTAAAATGCAAGATAAATTAATCTTTTTAAAAAGAGGGTCTGCTGTGAGAAAAGTCTGCAAAGTGCTACCAACTACAGGGTCTGTCAGAACTGTGCTCGGTGCTGAGACCTCTTAGATAAAGGGGAGGAGGGCAAGGAGAAACCGGTCATTTTCTTTCGGTAATCACACCAGTATCCTGAGTGGAGATGAAGGCTAGGCTGCAGGCTTCATGTTGTGTACGGTGCTCCTCTTCCGCCACAGAGGGAAGAGGAAAGCGGGGAGCAAGGTCCCCAGGGGAGACCTGCAGTGAGAAGGGGGTTCTGGGAAGTCCCTGTCTTCACTGGGTTCTAGCAACGGCTCAAAGCCCCTGGGATTCTAAAGCTCAGGTGAAGATGGCTGAGCGATCAAGGAGAGGACAACACATCGGTTTTCACAGTGCCGAGAAGCTAACCAGAGTTAAAAAATTAAGGGAAATTTAAGTTAGCTAGAACCGCAATATAATAGTTTATATTTTGTTCATTCCTATTTTGTAAAATGAAGTTATTTCATTTGTGTTGCTATTTTTTCACAGACGTGTGCACGTATGTGTGATTGCGTGTGTGTGCACCAGTGTGTGCGCATGAGAAAGAGGTAAAAAGAATAAACAAACCAAGTGTCTGGCTTGTGCTCACTGTGTCTTTGAGCCTTTACATGTAGAGTCAAGTTGTAGGAGAAGGTATTTAGGAATGTATTAGGAAGGCCCTGGGGATTTAACCCTGTTATTACTCCCCACGTAAGGAAGGCAGCTCCTGAGAGCCACGTGTCCCTGCACCTTCCCCGGGGCGGGGTGGCCGTGCGTGAGGATGGGTGGGGCTGCCTTGGGCTTGCGAGACTTGGGTTCTGACTTCCAGTTCTGGGTCTGCCTCTGACTCACAGCTGGTCAATGCGCTGCTCACAGTTTTCTCAGGTAAAAACGAAAAGCCAGTGTTTGCATTCGATGCTTTTCCTGGCTGTTTCCTTCTCCAACAATCTCTGATTCGGCAGCACAATATGATGT
This sequence comes from Equus asinus, assembly GCF_041296235.1. NCBI lineage: Eukaryota > Metazoa > Chordata > Mammalia > Perissodactyla > Equidae > Equus > Equus asinus. Next base: position 30,903,555 of record NC_091800.1, on the reverse strand, counting down.
TCTAAAGAAACGTTTTCATCTTTCCAGGCTTTATAGAGTCACATTTTAGAGCCACTGTAATAATAACAATGCCCCATCTAGTGTCAAGACAGGGAATATCGGTACACGAGTGCAGACTCAGGAATGGCTTGGCCTTTTAGGGCTTTGGGGCTGGGCATGGTGGTCGGCATAAACGCCGCCCAGGTGGTCTTCATTATATCCCGCTGACCAAACTTGGGGATGTATGACAATTTTTAAAACACTGAGTTTTCCAACTTTTGTGTGTGGTGTACGACACGAGCACACTAGGACTTCTATTAAAGTTGCACAGAATAATCTTTCCTGCTATTTTAACTGGCAGCTATCACCACTAACATAAAAGAGCCTCAGGGAGATGGAGATCGGAGGGCAGTACCTTCTTGATGGAAGATCAGAAGAATTCTGGGTGTGCCGCAAGCTATTCCGCCAAATTCTGGCATCTCGCTGAGATTTTCACAGGCATAAACCTGGGAGTTGGGCAGGGTTTTAATTACTTCACCCTTTTCATTCCTTTCTCTCCAAATGCTCCCACAAGGAAAACGTCTCTGATGGGTTCACAGCTAACCACAGGCTCTTAGAACTTCCCAGGCTCCACAGCACTGTCTCTCTTCTTACTTAATGCCATCCCACAAGGAAAGAAACCAGGGGAAGGAACAAACAGAAATACGGGTACAATGCATGTATCCATTGGACAAACGACCCTCCTTCTCAGGCGTTTGACTCTCCTGTGCTTTTTTTTCCCCCTCCATTAAGTGTCAGGGCAATTTAATTCTTATATTGCCATGTAAAAATCGCTTCATTTTGGAACCTGCCTCCCTCTCAGAACCCAGGTCAGTTCAGCGGAATACGTATGGAGTGTCGACCGCACACCAGACACTGTCTTAATGATGTCTGGGCTGAGAGAACATAACGAGCCCAAACTCCGAAATTCTCCATCATGCTGCCAGGCCTGCTCACAGCCTTGTGACCTAGATTACTAAAAGCACATTTTACCTCTTGTGACCAAGTTCTCAGTGGCAGAGATTTTCTGTTTATTATCCTTAAGCCTGATTCTCTTGATGGTTGAACCCATCCCAGCAGCTGCTTATCTTTTAGAGTGCTCCAAAGTTGACTGGGCTGATGGCTCTAACAACTCACCTGCTGGTTAACCTGCTTTGATCTCCTCTAACTGGAGGCCTCTCTGTCACCTCCATCACTAGTTGGCCTTCTGTCCTTACCTTCTAGTCAATCACTTGGAATTCTACCATTTACTAGCCCTTTGCAATTTCTGCCCCACCCTCAACCTTCACTTACCAGTTTAATCTGCCTATACAGTGATCCACATCCCCAAATCAGCTTGGTTCCAGGTGTCCCAAATTGTCCTTAACTCCCTCATGGCACAGCCCCATGTTCCTGCCCCACGATCTTCACGCCCATCCTGAGGGCAATTCACCCTCTGACTAAGTTCAGAGTGATGGTCTCTGCTCAGTTCCACTGGTCACACCTCAATCTCAATCCAGGTCTGGCAGCTGTGGTAATCTTGAGTACAAACTATTACCTGGTAACTAGCAACTGCGGTAGCTCAAACAGAAAACTGGAAAATGTTGAGAGATACGATTGTATATTGTAAGCTCCTTCAGGATAGAGAATCTGTCTGGTTTATTTCTATATCCCCAGCACCCAGCCTGGCACATAGAAGCGTTGATAAAAATTTGTTGATTTAAAATAACTTTGTTGAGAAAAGTCTGTCAAAGGCATTTTGGAGGATATTGAACTTCCCAGGAGTTTGGATGAGGCAGGACATCTTGAGATGCCCAGATAAAACTGTGAGATCAGTTGGACCCCTAAATCTACGTGCTACAGTGTTCTTGAGGCTCTAGAGTGTGTGAGTCCATCTCATGGGTATGGACCACAGCAGGAGAGGAGTGGAAACTCTGCAGGATAGTCTGTGAGCCGACACACATTCTCCTCCTTCTGGGAGGCTCTGTGCCTTTAGGTTTGGCCTAGGATGTAGGAGATCCTTCTGGACAGCTACTTACTCATAAGCAAAAACAGGAATCTGGCTTTGGCCAAGCATCTCTGATGTCTGAAACACATATGAGCGTGAAACAGCCAGCTGCAGGCTCTCTAATGGAGCCCAACATAGCTGCCAAAACAGCTGGCTGGCAGTGGGCTAAGAATGAGATGCTGTTAGCAATGATGCTAGTCATTTAGGGCATTTAATTATTTTTAGTTGAAGCTATCCAGATATGTAGGGAACACTATTCTTAGATCAATCAAGGGTGCATGATTTTCAAAGTATACTAAAATGTATTAGTGTTCATTTCACATAAAATATAAAGCATCTATTTCTAAAATGCTCACAGCAATCAATGCTTTTAATTGAGTCGAAATGCATATATAGATACAGAAATGTTTCGTCCTAGCTGTGGTTCCTGACAGTCATCTTCAGAGATAAATTTCCACGATGGATGTTTCAATTAAGAAAGTAATATTTATTGAAAAGTAAACCATCAATGTATAGCCACTTGAAACATTATTGAACAACAGTAATTTATACTGCAGCTGGTGCGCTGCATTTTAACCCTGCTTTGATTTTATCAGCATTTGTCAATTAATCAACGGGAACCTTGTAAAACATGTTCTCTTATTAGTGGAAACAAGCAATTGCTTGCAGACTTTGAAGGAAAGGTCGTTTAATAATTTGCTAATTGTGCAAAGATAGATTTAAATTTTAAAAAAGAAGGCAAACTCTCATTACCACTGTGCATAAATAGGACTCTGTTGAAGCTTAACCCTGCAAACTTAAATATGGTCAATGGTTTTGCTTTTTATTTTCTTTTTTTACTGAATAGTAGAGGAAGATTAAGACAAAAGAAATTAATCTAGCTTCACATTGTGCAAATTTAAAGAAACCTTTTGTTGTCACCTTTGCCATTTCAAAGAATTACTAGCCTTGAAGCTATGGTTATAAAGAAATCAACGGTATTTTCTCGGCAAAAAAGTGAAGAGAAAAAGGACAAAATGAAAAAAACAAGAAATAAAGCAGCAGAAAAGAACCATGTAGTGGCAATGTTCCCTTTCTTTTTTTTTTTTTTAATTTGCCTCAACTCATCCTTCCTTCCACTAGATGAGATGTCGGCTCCCTCCTTTTGACTGCCAGTTCATGGTTCATTTTAAGTTCAGTAAGTGAGAAAGAAGCTGAGTCAAGCTCTCTCTTCGGGCAGTCCATGCATCAGCACACTCGCCAGCTCTCCTGGCAACCAAGAGAGTGCTTTCACTTACGGGCACAGCATCACCAGCACCGGGCACGCTGCAGTCATCTCAGGTTTAAAATGGGTAACGTACCTCGGAGAGCAGTTTCTACACTGGGGTCTGCAGGGCTGAATCGAGAAATCCGCACCATCTTAGAAGTGTGAGTGAAATTTAAGACAAGACAGCACACCTTGAGGCATTTGCACGAGTACGAATTTTGCGTAGTCTACAGAGACAACGTTTGCTGAATGGAGATGGGTCTTGCCAGACCCAGCCCAGGCAAACTGCTTTGCTGCAGAGCTCCTTTTATAACAGTTATGAGGCCCAGGTTGCTCTCTGCCTGCTCAAACTGGTTTATCAATCCATTCCATTCCATCCTGTTCTTGGTTCTAAATAAGTCATTATTTCAGGCACATTTCCCTAAGCAGATGCAAACACTCTTTTCCTGTGCTGGAGTCCCTTGGGCAAATTAGGTTTCTTGGAAAAGGGTCAAGGAGCAATCAAACAAAATACCTACTGAGAAACAAGCATGTGGTTTCAGGGGACGCTGTCATTCCTGCAGGCCACAAGGCAAATTTTAGACACTGTTTGGGCAGTAATATTAAATCTGATAGGGCCAGTTATGGGGAGCAAAATCCTGATATGTGCAGCCAGAGTTTCTTTTTATGGTCATAACAAATAGGTCTATTTTCTCCCCAGCTTTACTGAGGTATAATTGACAGACAAAATTGTATAAATTTAACGTGTACACATGATGATTTGATATACATATTGTGAAATGATTACCACATTAAAATTAGTTTAATTAACTAAAATTAGTTAAAATTAGTTAAAAAAATAAACCCTTATCACCACACAGTTATCTTTGTGTGTGTGTGTGTGTGTGTGTGTGTGTGGTGAGAAGGGTTTATTTTTTATGGAAACAAAACTGATTAAAAAAACTGATTTTTTATGGAAACAAAACAATGGAAAATCTCTTTGTCTAATATTTCTAATTAAAGGCTGCTAATCAAATTCTAATTTCTTTACAAAAGTGTAGTAAAAAACTTTTAGAAGGGAAAAGTTACTATACCGTTGCTGTCTTCTGTTCTCTTATCTAACAAAGGTGGAGCATTTCTGAAGTAGATACTCCTTATCGTACTTTTTTTTTCTTTGAATCACAGGGAGAAAAGTCCCTATTATGTTCTTTCAATGTTTGCTTTTATTATCCCCAGCTTCGGTTAGCTCACTTCCATATATAAAGAGTGTCTTCAAAACAGAAGAGATGAGGTAAATGCAAACGTGGGCCGGGAAGCTGCTTGGTAGCATAACAGCTGCTTCCTGGCAAGAGTTATTTCCACTTAAAACATATATACCATATTAAGAAGCCACAGGGAAAAATGAACAGACGTGGCTGGCAGGTTTTCATTTGTTTCCTTGACATCTCAGAATACCGTAAATAAGTTTGTGTGTTTCAATTCAAACGGTTCCATTATCTTGGAGGTCTTAATCATTTGCAATAGCAGTTTCTGAAGTGTTCAAAGCTTGTGCTTAAGGACCTTTATTGGCATTCAACGTAGTCATACTACATTAAGCAGATTTACAACCTTGTTCATGGTTATCCTTGATCATCTTTATTTAAAAGTAAGTTCAGGCTGATGAGGCGGCTTAAGCTTCCTCCTGTGTTTCAGCCTGTTAGTCATGCCACACCAGAACATCTGGCTTTGCTGGGCACCCTCACACTTCTCCAAATAAAACTAAAGTTAGCAAGGAGAAGGAGGAGGGGTAGAGGGGGCATTTAACCAGGAAAAAAGCTTCAAAGGCAGCCTTGTTTTAAAATGTACCTGGGATTTTGGTTTTATTCAGGTATGGTGAGGCCAGCAGATTGGAGAGGCTTGCCACTGAAAGGATAGTTTGTTACAGCTTCTGAGAGGAGGTGGGCATGCAATGCCATGGAGGGCCATGCAGGGCCACATGGGGAGACACCAAGGTGGGACAGGAGCAGAGGGAATAAGGGGAAAACGTGGGCAAAAGCCTTCATTGTGGTTTCCACAGGAAATGCAAAGCAAGGCGGGGTAAGAAGGTTAAGGCTTGGATAGTTTGAATAATTTCAGTGGGTTCTGGGGTCCAGGGGTGGTTCCTAATTGTTCAGCCCCTGGCCCTGGGGTGATTTAGGGCAGGAGGATAGCGTTCCAGACTGCAGAAGCCTGATAAAAGGAGGCTGGGGGGGGTGGGGGGCGGGAGGGGCAAGGACTCAGGATTGGTTGATTTGCATATCAAAGGTTTGCTCCCAGGCAAATTGTCATCTCTAGGAATTAGCTAACTCTGGGAAGGCCAGTGCCTCCCCTGGGGTCCCCAGTGCCCTAAGACGTCAAAGTATAACAAAATACAGAAAATAAAAAACCTGATTAACACAAGCCTGTCTGCAACACTGCTGCGAGAAGCATAAAAACAGAGCTTCTCAAACTTTACTGTGCAAAGGAATCACCTGGGTATTTTGTTAAACTACCGATTCTGATTCATTAGATCAGGTTTGCATTTCTGATAAATCCCTGGGTGATGCCACACTTTGAGTACTTAGGGATAAGAATATCACTAAGAGTGTTCTTCTGGGTCACTTTCCACAGGGAAAGGGAAAGACTTAACATTTACTGAACTCGGCCTTAAACCGCACACTGCTAGGCACTGAATACACAAACTTCATCTTGTTTTGCTTGGACAACACCCTTTGCTCACAGGGAAAACTATCCCAATTTTATAGGTAGGGGAACTGAGACTCAGGGCGGTTAAGTGAACTGCCTCGGGTCACTTAGCTAAAACTTAGAAGATATAAATGTATCTCACCTAAGAACACATTTTTTTCCCCCACAACAGCATAAGTACAGATGGTACCACTGTGATGGGAAATAAAAAGTCTGTTGGTAAAGGCTTCATAAAATATAAAGTCCATGGGCTTGAATCATGGCCCGTTTACAACTTGACTTCTGGAAAGAAGAGAAATTCTGAATGGTGTTCATTATGTCAGGACTGGAAATAAATGGTGCTGACTAAATAACTTATATTTTATTATAGCCATTTGAGAAACATTTTAAATGGGATTTCCTATTAAACTAGTGTTTTCATTTTAAAAAGTGATACAGGTACATGGTAAGATACATACAGTAAAGGTCTTCCTCCCACATGCCCCTAGTCCTACTGCTCAGAGATAAATACTGTTAGGTCTGTGTAGGCTTCCAGAACTGTTCTGGGCAAATAATAAGCATTTTCATACAAATTCAGTCATACGAAGGCACCGGGCGGGGGAGGGAAAGCAGTAAGTAAAACACACAAAATCCCTTATGCAGCTTACATTCCAATAGGGGAGAGAGATCATAAACAAATGAGTAAATACATATTATGTCAAATAGCGATCAACGTTAATAGAGAAAAAGCTGGGCCCGGGGTGATGTTTGCACTTACAAATACAGTGGTTAAGGAAAGCTTCGTTCAAAAGATGCATTTGAGTAAAGATGTGAGGGAGGTCACCCTATTCCACACTCACTTTTTCCTTTAGCCATATAAGTTAAAGCCTCACCAGAGCAGAACTTATAGACCTGCCTTGTTACGGGCTCCATAGTACTCCACGGTTTGCATAGACCATAATACTGATGGGCATTTTGTTATTTCCATAAACTGAATGTTTTAGACTGTTAGAATTTGTTAGATGGTTACAAAGAGATTTGGGGAGTGTAGTATAAAGCCTGACTAAGTAGAAAGGGACTTAAATTAGGTGTGAGAAGCTGTGGATGTAAGCCCTAGCTAGCACCATTCTACCTAGGTGACCGTTTTATATCATTGAGTATTTACAAAATTCTTCTTTTATGTTAATGGTCTGCCCTCATGAGAGGTTTCCCCTTTTCCTGCCACATCTTAGGCTGTGCTATTGTCCACTAGATGCACAGTGACATCCAGGGGCTTCTCTACCTGGAGGCCCAGGTGACATCCTGCTTGCAACACTTTCCTCAGTGTCAGGCTGTTTGTAACCCCTGCAGAGTCAAATAAAAACTTCAACCCTCTAGCTGCTAAGTTTTCCACATTCCTCACAAAGGAAGCAAAAGCAAAGATTTTAGAGACTAGTTTACCCCTAGGCTCTGCATATGATCTTCCCCATTAGGAGAAAGCACACAAGCTTCCTTAAAACAAAAACAAACGAGAAATCCTTACCTTCCAGTAATATTTATTTATGTGGGTGCAGATGTTTAGCACTGGGCCATCTGACTGAACAGATTTCACATTTAATGAAAGATTTATTCATCTACTTACTATCGGAGGCAGTACCTGGAATATGTCAGCTCTCTGCCAGGCTCCATAGGAGGAACAAACATCAGTGCAATATGGTTACTGCCCTTGTCACCTTCTAGGCTCGTAACAAAGACAGGACAAGTAAAACCAACAACTGTGATTCAAGGCAGTGTTGGTACGTGGTCCCAAGGGCAATACAATAGGAATTAAAAGAAAGGGGAGAGAATGCTGTGGTCCAGAGCCCCTCACAGACCCCTCAGAGAGGCATCTGAGCTGAGCTATAAACCGGTAGGGATGGAGGTGGAACAAGGGGTCTTTGTGTTCGTGCGTTTGTGTGAATCTGTGTGAAGGTGACCAATACCTTCAACAGAAGCAAAGGCCCAGGTGAGGAAAACACAGGTGTTGTAAAGGGAACAGGAAGTGGCCCAGAAGAGCGTAAACGTGGGGAGCGGGGGTGATGACAGAAATGTTGGTTGGAGTGAGAGTGGCACAGGGCCCTGAGGCCCCTACTTTGTTATTAGACATGAGATAAATAAATGAGTTCTGAAAGATATCAAGGAAAGCACCATCAACCTCTTCTTCTGTTTTTCTTTTTGCTTTTTTTGCGGGGGGGGGGGAGGGGCATTGCACATTTTGGTTTTATAACCTCTGTTTCTAATTCCAGTGATTTTTTAAACCAACTTAATACTTATCAAAGTAATGTATGCCTACAGTTTAAAAGGCAAATAACATCGTAAGGCCTATAACCCAAAACAGCAATCCCCTACCGACCTCTTCCAGCCCACTCCTTCCTGCTCCTCAGAGGAAAACACGTTTTTTTTTTTGTTTGCTCCTATTAGGAAAGATATTTATTTGCCAGAGTGAGTAACCTCCTACACAGGAACGACTTAGGCCCCAGACAATTGTTCTCAGTTTGGTTAATCTAGGGGCTTGCCCAGGGCAGGAAGACTAACTAGCAACCCTAACCACCCTCCCAAGGAGGCTGTATCCTAGCATGGGAGAGGAAAGCACTTTCAACTTTTAATTCTGATATTTGATTCCATATACTTAAGTAATGTATGCACAATGATATTTTTTAAGTTACCATTTTTAGGGATTATCTATTTTACTACTATGCAAAATGAGAAAAATGTAGCACTCCTACCCATCACCACCTTCCAATAAGCTTTCTTCCCCCATCTCTCCAGTAGGTTAAGTAGCAATTTGGGGTTAGATTGATATTCTATGTTTGCACTATTATGATCATGTAACATTGTTCACTCTTGAGCCATTCGTATAAGAATATACTTCCTATCTTGTTCAATATTTTGTTTTTCCTGATTTTTTTTCTTCCTTTTTCTGTGTATCTATTACTAACTGATCCTCAACTATCCAAGGGATCTAAAAAAACCCTATTTAAACCATTTTTTATGTGATCAACCCAATCATTAATCTGTCACATCTCTTTTTCCCTCCAGGAGCCTCCCATTCAGTCCGTGGGGTCTAGCGGTTTCCCAGGCCAGCTGCCCACCTGTTGTCCTGGGGCTTCTTTTTAACACCATCTTGCGAAATCCCTGTGCCTCTCGCCTGTGCTGGGTCCCCCGTTTCCTGGATCCCATGGTTTCCTCTTTCTTGGTTTACATCCTCATTTTTGTAGAGCACATTCTCTAGTAGCTTCCTGAGAAAAGGTACACGGGAGGTAAATTTGTTGAGACCTTCCTTGTGTGTCTGAAAACGTTTTAGTCTTACTCTCACGCTTGCTATTAAGCTTGTAACTGAATTCTAAGTAAAAAGTCATTCCCCTCAGAATTTTGAAGGTGGTACTTCCTTATCTTCCAGCTCCGGTGTTGCAGTGGAGTCTGATGCCATCAGTATTCCTGATCTTTTATAAACGACCTGCTTTATTTCTCTGGAAGATTTTGGAATCTGTTTTTTTTAATCCCTGGTGTTCTGAAATCTCATAGTAAAGACCCTTAATGGATCTTTTCCTATCCATTGTTCTGGACACTTTCTTTTCCCTTTAAATCTGGAAATTCCTGTTGTTTTGTTCTGAAATTTTTTTCTTGTGTTATTCTTTGATACTTGTCTCCCCACCACTTTTTCTGTTTTCTCTTTCTGGAACTCCTTTGGTAAAATGCTGAACCTCCTGGACTGACCCACTGCATTTCTTCCCTTCTTTCCTCCCCACCCCCACTGTCCATTTTGCCTGTTAATTTACCTCCTAGAAAGTTTACTTGACTTTATCTTCTCTATCTCTGAATAATATTTTTTTTTTTTACAATAAGTTTAATTTCCAAGATCTCTATTTCCTGACTGTTCCTTTTTTATAGAATGCTCTTTTTAGCTCATGGATAGATCATCTATCTTTCTGAAGATATTATAGGTTTTTAAAAGCTTTGCTTTTGCTTCTTCAATCATCTATCTTTTCTCTCAGTCTCTGTAACCCCTTTCTCTCTCTGTTTTGATCTCTCTACATGATTCTATATTTTATGTTGGAGGCTATACTCAAACATCTGGTGAGCCTCTCAGTATTCATTTATATTTAAGACATTTATATATATATTATATATTTCTTTATATATATGAATATCTTAAATGCATATGAATATCTTAAAAAATATATAAATAAAATATAAAATTCATTTATATTGATGGACAGTGTCCCTACAAGACAGACTGGAAGCCCTGAGCAGGGGCAGGGTGTGCTTATTAACTGGCTGGCATCCCTGTGAGGTAACTGGGTGGGGAATCTAGCCATCTCCAGGGCTACTCCAAATGCCAGTCAGGTCATTTCTTTGGCTATTCAGTTTCTTTAGATCAGAATCCTTCAAACTCCGGTCTAAAGAGCCTGTCCCTGGTTATCGATGCTCGGAGAGCTATGTTGTGGAGGAGTCCAGAAGGGTCTTCCATGTTCACTCTGTGGAGTTTCACCTCTCTCCCCTGGATCTAGTTTCTGTGAGTCCAGAGCATCTCTGATTCAATTTCACACAAGACTATCCCTCAAGCCTCCAGCGGGGATGGAGAATTGGTAGTGGCCGTGTGAGGGAGGCAGAGGAACAAGGTCTAACTACTCTATATACTGCGTTCCATTAACTACTGCTAACTACTCTCTAACTACCTTCAATCAATCACCCTCTTTCCAGACCCACCCTCACACCCCTCTGAAGCCTCCCCAGGGTCCCGAAGAACGAATCTGCAGGTTTCTCTCAGTACACCTCAGCTCCTCCCCGCTCCATCACTGTGCCATCTTCCAAAAGTTTGCTGGCATCTCCTGTTTAGTAGCATCTCCTCCTCTATTTGTCCTCTCTCACTATCTCTTTATAGTGTTTTTCTTCTTTGCTACAATTTTAGGGAGATTTTTGGAATAAGAAAACATAAACACATGTGTTCAGGCTGTCAGAACCAGAAGTTCCCAGTCTTATATATTTGACCTTGTAGTTATATGTGCTTATTATTTATTTCATTCTAGTCTAGTTGGTTTAACCAGAGAATTTTAGGTGTTACCCCAAATCAACTACTAACTGCCTAAGAACTACTTTCAGGTAGGATATTCCTAAAATCGTTTTAATTATCTGTTATTTTCTAGGGAGCATCAGGCAAAAGTGAGTTGAACTCTTCCATAAGTTTATCTTTATAGCACCTCACTATTATCTTGGCTCCAGAAGTTTGTACCAATAATCACTTTGAGGCAGATGCCACATCAATTTCTCAATGCATAGGAAGGGGAAGGAAGGAAGGAAGGATGGGAAAAAGGGAGAAAAGAAAGAAAGGAGGGAGGGGAGAGAAGGTGGGAGAAGGGGAGGGAGGGATGGAGGGAGAAAGCGAAAAAAGAAAGGAACAGCTATCAAGAAAAGGATTTAAAAACAGAATAGTAACAGGATTGGCCCAAATAAGTACATATTTTTTAACAAGCTATGTAAGTTTATTAAATAAGAAAAGAGACTGCAGAAAATCAACTGACTTTAAGATAACTCTAGACAATGATCACTCACTTGGAAGACTGCTGAGTAACTTTTATCACTGAGTGTTAACAGTGAAACTCCATCTAGGCATTCATTCAACATGTACCCAACATTCATATAAAAAGCACCATTATCCAGCAAAAAACTATCCACATAAGAAATTCTCACAATTACGCGCCCAGATCACCTTCCAATTATGTACTCACCCCATTACTACCCTGAAAGGTATCTATTTTTGGCTTAAGAATACATGTATATAAGTATGTACTAATGTATACATGATGTATTCCTCAGCTTATGCCCAAAAAAAATTTAAGTCAGCTTGCTGCTTACCCTTTTAATACATTACTTCAATATATTTTTATTCCCTGAGTACATTTGTTACAAATTTGTCTACCTGAAATTATGCCATTTTCTCTATACTATGCCATATCAATTATGGGCCAACAACTTTCTAAAAAAATTAACTGTTGTCAACAACGCTATCTTTGAACTTGATAAGATGGAAGGGTGTAGTCAGATTGATATTGTTTTATATCCCAACTCTTCCACTTATTGTAGGTATGATCTTCGGGGAGCTAATATTCATCCCAATGAATGGACATAATGGACATGTTATCTATTTTGCAGGTTGTTATGAGGATTAAATCATATAATACATATAAAGAATCTGGCACACTGTAGGTGCCCAATAAATAAAAGAAATTAAAATCAGAACATGAGAAGATACTGAAACCTTAAATACTCTAAAAGGACATCTAAGCGAATAGTTTTCACTTCCGTTTTTAGGCATGACATCACTGGAAAGCTGGGCAACTAGAAGCAACTTGCCAGCACTGAGGAGCGAAGAGGAAAGTCCTTACAGGCAATTAGGGAAAGCAATATGAAAGTGGGGAGAAAAAGGAGGACTGGAAAAAAAATTAAAGAGAGCATTTAACTCTGGATCAGTTTCTTAATCTTTTTAGGACACAGTTTATTTAACTACAAAATTCAGAGGCTGGATGAAGTCCCTGCATATGTTCAGGATACAGAGTTCTATGGTTAGACAATTTTGTAACATGCCTCCTGGCCCCATGCCCTACCCTGCTCCATTCAAGGCACCAGTTTGGTTTTGTTTTACTTGACATATTACAAACTTATTTGCCTACAGGCCCCTCCCCACTTTTTTTTTTTCAGGTGCTATTTATTAACATATTTTGGGAAGGATGGACGAGTTGATCTGCAACGTCCCATGCTACAACATGTTTCTCTGAGTTTTACAACTTCAGCTAAATGTTTTGTTAAGGGAAAATCTAGTATATCAGAAGTTTTACTTATTGATGCTTTCTCCTATAGCAGCATAGAACTTTTAGAGTGGGAGCAAAACTTATCATGATTTCAAGGAAACCGGACATTTCTAAGTACAGTTTAACATCTTATCTAGGTGGTACCATCAATATCGTGGGCAGCTGATCACCAAAGCTTTGGCTGAATTGCTGCCAATTCAGTAGATTTGATTTGGTTATGAAGACAATCAGATTGCTGGCCCACATCCGGCAATTCTGGCAATCGATGAATGAAATGAATCAACCATGTAGTGATCAGACTGGCTGCTCAGTGATCAATGTGACCTGAATGGAAAATAACTGTGGGACAAATTAATCCTTAGGCTGCAGGACTGCACCATGCTATCAGAATAAAACTCAAATGGGCATTCATGATGAATAATTTTTAATGTTCCAAATATAAACTGTTAAAAATTATTTCTGTTAGGAAAATAGTTTCACTTTTTTCTATCAATCTACTAAAATTTACTCTTATCTGAAAGGAAAGGACTGTGTTAAATGTTTCTGGGAATAAAAGGATGTATAGTAGGAAATAAGCCAAATTACCTACCAGAAAAAGATGGAGGAGCCAGATGCTCTGTCAGTGACTATCCATGTAGCCTTGAATATGTCTTTGTTTTCTCACTTGTAAAAACAATTATCCTCGAGTAGTTTTTAGTTTAGTTGATTATACTATTTCAAATTTGAGATTTTTGTTTAATTCCTTCTTACATTAAAAAAGTCACTCAATTTATATACATAGCAGAGATAAAAGTGAAAAATATTTTGATGTTCTTTAATTAATTACATGCAATAAAGCCCCCTCTATCTTAATTGCAAGAATTCTACAAAAGAACCTGTTGCAATGTTTTCCCTGTTTTCTTTTTTTCTGCTTTTTTTCTCCCCAAATCCCCCCAGTACATAGTTGTATATTTTAGTGTGGGTCCCACTAGTTGTGGCATGTGGGACGCTGCCTCAACATGACCTAATGAGCAGTGCCATGTCCACACCCAGGATCCGAACCCTGGGCTGCCGAAGTGGAGCGCGAGAACTTAACCACTTGACCACGGGGCCGGCCTCTCCCTGTTTTCTTGATATGTCTCTTTCCCCTTAAAAATGCTAAGGTTTTAAAGTGTCCTAATTATTTCCATATTTTTATTAAATACTCTACCCTCAAAAATATTTTTCCTTCTTCTCAAAAAGAAATTTATCAAAAAACAGCTCTGTAGAATCCACATAATGAATGTGTTGGTAGGAGAATGACCAACCCTCCTGGTTTTTCCACTACTGAGGTGTTTCCCCACTGTGTTGGACTTTCCATGCTAAAACTAGGACAGTCCCCAACAAACCGAGATGGTGAGTCACCTTGGTTGGTAGTCTGAGAGAAGGATTAGTTGTGGCAATGGGGGCCTGCATCAGAAAGTTGCAATTTTAATCCTCCTATTAGAAGTATTCTTCTTTCATTACTAAGCAGCTGTAGAAACCAATCAAACACCAGATGGATGAATGAATTTAATGACCTGTAAGTTTCCTTTCACCAGTGGTTCTCTATTCCTGCTTCTTACTAGAAACATTTAGTTAGTTTTTTAAAAATGATACTATTCTCTGATTTAATTGCTCTGAAGGTGAGTCACCAGCATCCATGTGTGAAATTCTCCAGCTGATTCTAATGTAAGCCAGGGCTAAGAAACACCATGTTATATACATTCTGAGATTCAAACTATAGGTCTAGCAAGAGCCATTCAAAGCGAGGAGAAATCTACTTTATAATCTCTGACATTTTTAACATTACATGCAAGTTTCCACTTCACATTTAGAACAAATGAGAACCTACAAGCTGACTTTAAATTTATTCACCTAGGGTTCGTGATATATAAGTTTCTCCCTTGTCAGGTTTTCATTCTGACCATCAATCACCACCACCTATTGACATAATATTTTTGCATAAGAAACTGTATTAGGCACTGTGGGTGCACAAAGATTTAAAACGCAAGGTCTCTGCCTTCAGGGAGCTCACTGTAGAATACGTGAAAGGTGACTAAATGATCAAGGCAAAGACCTCAGGAGGAGCTCAAGAGGAAATGGCGAGGCCTAAGATGGTTGGGAAATCTGCACAGAGCAGGCAGGATTTAAAGAAAGCCTTGAGGACTGGGTGGAATTTCAATTAGAGGGCCAGAACAGGCATTCCAAGTGAAAAGCAGTTCTGGAGTGGGTAAGAAGCAATGAGATTACCAAATTTAAATGTACATACAAATAATGAAGTTCACATTCTGAGCCATGCAAACTATATCTAGGGATGCGCATCACTCCAAATGAGGCCAACTGCTGAGCAAGGAGACGTAATTAGCCCACTTAATGGTGATAACCGTCCATGACGCTGAAAGGGAGAATTAGACTGGCAGATGAAACAGTTGGTTCAGTATAAGTATAAAGTCAGCAATAGCACAAGTCCCTTCCTCTCCCTTGTGCTGGGCCCACTGAAGAGACTAATCACCAGGACCTCAAGGCAAGTGCTGCCTAGGTCACTGCCAAACCCTTGAGGTTCCTGCTTCATCTGATCAAATGATTATTTAATGTTGAAGGAATACATTCCGAACAAAAATCACACAAAAGTTATGTGTTATCTTATATATCATGTTATATGATTATCAATCATTGATTCTCAATTACTTTCATAATGCAATGGCTTGTTCTCTGGATTTCAGAATTAAAGCACCACTGTTCTGTCTCTGCATCCTAAAATAGTTAATTTTCATATTTATTCCAATATCTGTTCTTGCAAGATATTAACTAAATGCCAACGAATGATCTGGGTATGCATCATCGCAGGAAGTCAGTGGCAAAATTAACATTTAGAAGTAGGGACCACTGGTTATTTCACACATTATTAACTTATATTACAATTCAAATAAGCTTACAGCTGGCAAAAAAAAAAATCTCTTCTGTAAAGCGATCTCAAACATAATAGGCTTAATCAGAGATAAATTAAATTAGGCAGCCATGCATACTACAGCATATTAATTCTGAGTAGTTATTAAATACATTTTCTCTTATCAGTGGTGTGAACAACATTACACGCAAACAAATTATTCAAGAGGGTAGCAAATAAAGTTTATGTTTGGGATGCTATGTGCCTGAAATTTTCCCATCTCTTCTTATGATGTTAAATAATCTTTTCTGCTAATAATGACACTAGGTTAAGTCCTCATAAATGAGTCAACTTTACTCCCAGGCAATTAAGCAAAAGAACAGCAGACAAAACTGCTAGTGTGGTTTTGGATTTTTCCAAAGGGATCTTTTCTACCTTTCTATGGCAATTTTTAAAAGAAGGCATTAGTGAGTCATAGCTGGAGCAAAACTGTCCAAACTATAAGGTAGTGAATATTCATTATGTTAAAAAATGAGGGGCTGGCCCCATGGCCTAGTGGTTAAGTTCAGTGTACTCTGCTTCGGTGGCCCAGGTTCCATTTCCAGGCGTGGGCCTACACCACTTGTCAGCCATGCTGTGGCAATGACCTATATACAAAATAGAGGAAGACTGGCCCAGATGTTAGCTCAGGGTTAATTCTCCTCAAGCAAAAAAACAAAAAGAGGAAGATTGGCAACAGATGTTAGCTCAGGGTGAATCTTCCTCAGCAAAAAAAAAAAAAAAGAAAGAAAGAAAAAGATGCATCTCCTTCTGCGTTTTGGGTAACCTGTGTTGTCTGAGAATATTCAAAGGAGAAAATTATTAAGGTTGAATGCTACTTTGTAAATAAGATCCTACTGTTCTTTCTTTCCTTAAAATGGCAGTAATCTAAGCCATCAACTAGCACTCAGATTCCATAAGCTAACAAATGGCATTTTTGTGAAAGAAAATAAAAAGATACACCTAGGCCTTTATATATAAGTCTACACACACGCACACAACACAGATATATATGTGTGTGTATATACACACACAAACGTTGCCTTCCTTGATGTACTTTTGCCATATTATCTTGTTCTTTTATAATTGATCAGGCCCTTTAATTTCTGTAGCCAGAAGCAATTCAAGTTACTAGGTATGACCTCCAGCCCTAGCCCCAAGTCGGAGAAACACATTTGACATTCTTTGTGCTTTGCACATTTAAAACTCAATGTAAGGTGACAAGAACGTTAAGCTGCCCAGTGAGCAAAACGTGAAACTAATTACTATCTGTTCCTGGCCACAGGTACAATAATTGGCAAATCAAAGTGCCTGAGAATAGCTGGGCCACCTGCATCAAAAAGCATCACCTTGGAATGGATAACAAAGACGAATGTACACAGCTAGCTTTACTGACAACGCCTTCAAACACCAGCTTACTGAAAAAGCAACATTATAGCACCTATTTAATTTACTGTAAAGTGCACACCATGTAGAATTTATGTTATTTAATGACTCTCAATATTTTGTATACACATACTGGTTGAATTAAGGTATTATTTTCTCCTGAAAATCCAACGCTTTTCTTTTTAAGCTGGCAAACTGGGATCAACTTGCCCACTAAAATGTTGAATTTGTAGCTTTATAACAACTAGATTGACATAAATATAAATGCTACAAAAAAGGAAATAATTTAGTTTCAATAAACTTGCTATTATTCATTCATTCATCCATCCATCCATTTATCCATTTATTTGACTTTTACTGAATACCTACCATGTGCTAGGCACTATGCTTCACATTTGGCGTAGGGAGACAAGACCGCTCCTTAAGGAACTTGTCAGCTATTGGAGGAAAGATGCATGCATAGAGAGATGCACACAGACAACTTAGGAGGGACTACAGATTATTGTAGAAATACTCTCAGAGCACCTTCCTCCCCGTTAGAGACTTCAGAAAGTAGGAGACTCTTGAGCTGAATTCTGGGACCATATAAAGAGAGCATGAAATAAAGAGTTTTTGAGGCTTAACAAAGAACAGCACGTGCAAAATCAACAAGGAGATCATGGTCAGCTTGAAAAAAAGAAATTCCTTCAGAATATACAAAGGAAATAAACACAAAAGACAAGAGATCAATAGGTGATGAAGATGAAAGCCAGGTAAGGGTGAGAATATGAAGGGCCCCAGAAGACATGCCAAGGAGTTTGGATTTAATTCTATAGGGCCGTAGTTTGCAAAACACATGCCAGAGAAGCCTGGGGTCCTAGGAAGGGAAGGAGGCAGAGTGAAAGGAGTGAGGGAGAGGATGGGCTGTCAGGACTCTGGGTCCTGCAACCCGACTTCAACCACAGTAGCTTTACTACTATGTTTTATATTGGGCCTTCTTAATTTTTTAAATAACTTTGTACTTTGGGATAATTTTAGATTTACAGAACGGTTGCAAAGATAACACAGAGAGTTCCCATAAACCCCTCACCCAGTTTCCCCTAATATTAACCTCTTAAATTACCGTGGCACATCATTTGTTTCAACAAAGAAACCACACTGGTACATTGCTATTGACTCAACTCCCGACTTCATGTGTATTTCACTAGTTTTTCCACTAATGTCCTTTCTCTGCTCCAGAACCCAACCCAAGACACCAAATTGCATTTAGTCATCACGTCTTTTTAGTTTCTTTTGGTGTGCGACACTTGCTCACTTTTTCCTTATTACTCATGACATTGACAGTCTTTAGGAATAGTTGCCAGGTGTTTTACAGAATGTCCCTCACTTTGGGTTTGTCTGATGTTTTCCTCATGACTAGACAAGGGTTATGGGTTTGGGGAAGAATACCACAGAGGTGAGGTACACTTTTCATCACGTCATATCAGGGGGCATATGGTATCAACAAGGCATCACTTGTGATGCTAACCTTGATCACGTGGTTAAGGTAGTGTTGACCACATTCCTCCACTGTAAAATTACTATTTTTTCCTCTTTACGAGCTCTTTTATTTGGAAGTTAGTCACAAAGTACAGCCCACATTGAAGGGGGAGCTCCACTTTCTGGAGCTGGATACATCTACCTACATTATTTGCAATTCTTCTATAAGGAAGATTCGTCCGTTCTACCCCATTTATTTATTTGTTCAACCATTTATTTAGGATGAACTTACGTACATTTATTTTATACTTTGGGTTGTAATCCAATACCATGTCATCTATTTTGTTGCTCAAATTGTTCCAGCTTTGGTCACTGGGAGCTCTTTTAGGTTGGCTCTTACATCCCTTTGACACATCCCCATCCTTCTGTTTTTTGAGGACTTGACTGTATCAGGCCATATCAGATGCTCCAGGCTTATATTGAATTTTTACTGTCCCAGCCCTAGAACCAGCCACTTCTCCAAGGATCCCTAGTTCTTTTCACTGGAGGATGATATTTAGAAACCAAGATCTGGGTACAGATGTGCTAGTTGCTACTGGAGCATCACTGCCCCCAGGGCCTCTCAGCAGAAGGAGCTGGGAAATATACAGGTATATACACATAGCTACAATTGTTCCAGTATCTGTGCATCTGTATAGATATTAAGCTAGACATGAGTTCATACTGACTCTTATCCAGTACTAACGGGGTCATTCTAGCTTTCCTTCCCTGCGTATCCACAAATGTCCTGACAGGGAGAATGCTGGCTCTCACCAGCCATCTGCTTATTTGTTCAACTCCAGGATTTGAACCTTCTTCTGAAAACAGATTTCTATTACTTTAGAATAATAGAAAAAAGCTTGAAAATAAACACTGTAAGAGAAGATCATTAAATTATCTAATGTAGAAAAGTGACATAATTATATTTAATTTTTAGAAACATTATTCTGAGACTGAGTGAGAAAAGAATCGGAAGGGGCTGAGACTTGAGGTAAGAAAAGTGTTAGAAAAGATGCTGTGATACTCTCCACAAGATTTTAAGAACCTGAAATAAAACAGCAGCTATGGAAATAGAGAAGAAGGAATCAATCTGAGAGATATTTTCAAAGATTATAGAACTTAAGTGACAAGATGTGGAAAGTGAGAGAGAGAAGAAGTTGGAGATGAATCTGGATTAAGTAATGGGGTGAATATTGTACTTTTTATCTGAGTTAGAAAAGACACAGGGAAGACAAACTTTCGGAAGAAAGTAATTGAGTCTACAGCATTTTAAATGGAATATCCATGTGGACATGCTTCAAAGACCTTCTGAAATGGGGTTCTGGATTTTAAGAGTTGTCTAATCTGTAAAAGTGAATTTTAGGCTCTCAAGGCCAAAAAGAAAGATGGAAAACTGTGGGACTGGATAAAAAGGCCAGGAAGGTGTGAAGAATTAGAAAGAAAAGATAAGGGACAACAGCCTATACAACTTAATATTGAGAGATACATGCTGAATTCTGATATAGCATTATTTCGTATCTATTATCATCACTGGAATTGTTCTGTTTTCACTAAGTCATTTCATGTTTCTTCTGGGCATGCAGGAAGACCATAATTCCCACTATCCCTTGTATTTAGGTGTAAACACATAACTAGTTCTAGCCAAAGGAATGTGGATAGCCACATTTCATCCCAGCCCTTAAAATCTCCTGTGGGATCTTGTGGTTACCATGTCTCTTGATTGCATCATTTTCTCTTGTGCTTGATTTAATCTCATGTTGTTTTGTTCATAATGACTCCTAGGCATACAAAAGCCACTGCTAATGTTGCCAGTAAGAGGCCACATCAAGTGACTGACCTGGAAATGAAATTAAAAGCAATTAGGGACTACAAAGGTGGAAAATCAGTGATGGTTATTGCTTACCACTCAGGCATGTCCCATTCCACCGTAGCTACATCTTGAACACCAAAGTGATGTTAAAGGATCTGCTTCATTGAAGGCAACCAGACTAATAAAAATTCAAGAAGGGCCTATATCAAACATGGAGAAACTTCCAATGACCTGGATTGAAGACCAGCTACAGAAGCGTATCCCTCTCAGCACCATGATGATCACAACCAAAGCAAAAAGCTTGTTTGTGATGTTGAAAGAAAAGGTTGGACCCAAATATGATGTTGAATTTACTGCTAGCTCTGGGTGGTTTAAATAATTCAAGAATCATTATTCACACATAACGCAAAAGTGAGTGGTGGCTCTGTGAGTGCTAATGTGAAGGCAGCTGAAGAATTTTTGGAAACTCTAGATAAGCTGATTGTGGAGGAAAATTACTTGCCAGAGCAAATACTCAATATGAATGAGACCTCCCTATTCTAGACACAGATGCCTGAAAGACCTTTCACTCATAAGGAAGCCAAGTCAATGCCAGGTTTCAAGGCTTTCAAGGACAGGATAACAGTCTTGCTCGGGGGCAATGTTGCAGTTAACAAATGGAAACCCTCTGTGATCTGGCACAGTGAGAACCACAGGGCTTTCAAGCATATTAACAAGCACACACTACCAGTGCACTACAGGAGCAGTAAGAAGTCATCAATGACCCAGCTCCTCTTCCAAGATGCCCTCCTGAATTGCTATGCCAGCAAAATGTAGAAGTACCGTCTGGAGAATAACATACCTTTCAAGATTTTGCTTACTGTTGATAATGTTTTTGGACATCTTCCCTTTATTAGTAATCTTCATCCCAATATCAAAGTGGCATTTCTCCGAACACCACCTCTTTGATCCAACCAATGGATTAAGGAGTTACAGCAGCTTTTAAGGTCTACTACCTGAGGAGGACCTTTGCCCAGGCTATTGCTGCAACTGTGGAAGATACTAAGAAGACACTGACGCTATTCTGGAATGATTACAACATCTATGTCTGCATCAAGACCTTGCTTGGGCTTGGGGTGATGTCACTAAGGAGTGTATGAATGGCATCTGGAAGAAGACACTCAAGAAGTTCGTCCATGACTTCGAAGAACTTGCCAAGGATGAAGAGATTGTAAAAATCAACAAGGCTGTGGTTGAGACGGCAGACAACTTTACCTTGGGTGTGGATGAGGATGACACTGAGGAGCTTCCAGAGCTGGCTCCTGAGGAACTGACTAATGAGGAGTTGCTGGAACTGGAACAGGAAAGCATAGCTGAAGAGGCAAGAGACAAGGAAACTTCTAGAGAAGACAAAGAAGAGCACCCAAGAAAATCCACAGCGAAGGATTTAGCAGGAGCCTTTGCAGACCTCAACGACCTCTTTACAAAGTTTGAAAACATGGACCCCAACACCAAAAGGTTTCTTTAATAGAGACATGGTGCATTATCTGCTTACTAGAAAATCTATGAAGAATAAAAAGCAGCAAACCACCATGGACATATTTCTGAAAAGAGTGACACGTCCTCAAGAAGAGCTTCAGGCACATCCATCAGGAGGCATTCCAGAAGAAGGCATCGCTATAATAGGAGATGAGAGCTCTTTGTGCCTGATTGCCCTTGAAGACCTTCCAGTGGGACAAGATGTGGAAGTGGAAGACAGTGATATTAACGATCCTGATCCTGTGTAGGCCCAGCCTAATGTGTGTGTTTGTGTCTTAGTTTTTAACAAAAAAAGTTTAAGAAGTAAAAAGAAAATAATTTTTTTTTAAATAGGAAAAAGCTTATAGAATAAGGATATAAAGACAGAAAATATTTTTGTACAGCTGTTCAGTGTGTTTTGGTTTTAAGCTAAGTGTTATTACAAAAGTAAAAAAGTTAAAAAAATAAAAAAGTTTATAAAGTAGAAAAGTTTCAGCAAGCTAAAATTAATTTATTGGAGAAATAAAAATATTTTTTATAAATGTAGTGTAGCCTAAGGGTACAGTGTTGATAAAGTCTACAGTAGTGTAATGTCCTAGGCTTCACATTCACTCACCACTCACTCACTGACTCACCCAGAACAACTTTAGTCTGGCAAGCTCCTTTCATGGTAAGTGCCCTATACACTTTTTAGCTTTTATATCATATTTTTATTGTACCTTTTCTATGTTTAGATATGTATAGATACACACTTATCATTGTGTTACAGTTGCCTACAGTATTCAGTACAGTAACATGGTATAGAGGTTTGTAGCATAAGAGCAATAGGCTATACCATATAGCCTCGGTGTGTAGTGGACTATACCATCTAGGTTTGTGCAAGTGCGTTCTATGATGTTCACACAATGCTGAAATCACCTAAAGATGCATTTATCAGAACATATCCCTGTTGTTAAGCAACATATAACTATATAGGAGGTTTGAGCCACTACAATAAAATAAGAAAAAGAAATAAAGCATAAAAGTTGGAAAGAAACAAAACTGTCTTTATGAGTATATTTTATATAAAAAAAATCCTATGAAATCTACCAAATGATGATTATAACTAGAATTCTATGATTAGATTAGAACTAAAATTGAATGATTAGAACTAGAATTATAGAGATAATTCACATACCATATATTTCACCTTTTTAAAGTGTACAGTTCAATGTTTTTTGGTATATTCACAAGGTTGTGCAACCATCACCCAATTCCACAATATTTTTATCATCCCCCCAAAAAAGTCTGTACCTATTAGCAATCACTCCCCACTCCCCTCAGTCCCTGACACTACTAATCTACTTCCTGTCTCCATAAAGCCACCTATTCTGCACATTTTATATAAATGGAATTATACAATATGTGGACTTTCGTGTTTGGTTTCTTTCACTTAGCATAATGTTTACAAGGTTCATCCACATTATAGCTTGTATCTGTATTTCATTCCCTTTTCTGATAAAATAATATTCCATTGCGTGTAAATACATTTTATTATCCATTCATCAGTTGGTCGATATTTGGGTTTTCTATACTTTTGACCATTAGCAATAATATTACTATGAACATTTGGGTACAAGTTTTTGTATGAACATGTATTTTCAATTCTCTTGGGTCTATACCTAACAGCAGAACTGCATGGTCAACTGGTAACTCTATGATTAACTTTTTGAGGAAATGCCAAACTGTTTTCCAAAGTAGCTGCAGCATTTTACATTCCTATCAAAATGTATGAGGGTTCCAAATTCTCTGCATCCTTGCCAATGCTTATTATTGCCTGTCTTTTATATTACAGTAATCCAAGTGAGTGTGAAGTGGTAGCCCATTGTGGTTTTTATTTGCATTTTCCTGATGAATAATGATGTTGAGCATCTTTTCATGTGCTTATTGGCCATTTGTAGATCTTCTTTGGAGAAATGTGTTATTCAGATCTTTTCCTCATTGTTTAATTGGGTTATCTTTTTGGTCTTGAGTTGTAAGAGTTCTTTATACATTCTAGATACTAGACCTTTACCATATACAAAATTTGCAAATATTTTCTCACATCTTGTAGGTTTTCTTTTCACTTTCTTGATAGTGTCCTTTGAAGCATGAAAGTTTTTAATTATGATAAAGTTTAATTTATCTATTTTTCTTTTTGTTGTTCATGCTTTTGATGTTATATCCAAAAACTATTGTCTAAGCCAAGGTCATAAAAATTTATACTTATGGTTCCTTACAAAAGTTTTGCAGTTTTAGCTCTTACATTTAAGTCTTTGATCCATTTTGAGTTAATTTTTATATATGGTGTAAGGGTCCAAATTCACTGCTTTGCATGCGGAAATCTCATTGTCCCAGCTCTATTTGTTGAAAAGACTATTCTTGCCCCCATTGAATCTTCTTGGCACCATTCCTACATATCAATTGACCATAGATGTGTGGGTTTATTTCTGGACTCTCAATTCTATCCCATTGATCTATCTGTCTATCATTATGCCAGTACCAAACAGTCTTGATTACTGTAGTTTTGTAGTAAGCTTTGAAATCTGGAGTGAGTCCTCTAACATTGTTCTTTTGCAAGACTGTTTGGCTATTCTGGGTCTCTTGTACTCCATATGAAGTTTAGCATCATCTTGTAAATTTCTCCTTAAAAGCCAGCTTAGATTTTTATAGGGATTACACTGATCTGTAGATAAATTTGAGGAGCTTTGCCACCTTAACAACATTAACTCTTCCAAGAACATGTGTTGTCTCCTCATTTATTTAGGTCATCTTTAATTTCTTTCAACAATGTTTTGTAGTTTGCAGTGTACATGTCTTGCTTTTCTTTTGTTAATTTATTCCTAAGTATTTTATTATTTTTGATGCCATTTTAAAGATTGGCACCTGAGCTAACAACTGTTGCCAATCTTTTTTCTTTTTTTCTGCTTTTTCTCCTCAAATTCCCCCAGCATATAGTTGTATATTCTAGTTGTGGGTCCTTCTAGTTGCAGCAGGTGGGACGCTGCCACAGCGTGGCCTGATGAGCAGTGCCACGTCCGCGCCCAGGATCTGAACCAATGAAACCCTGGGCTGCTGAAGCAGAGCATGCAAACTTAACCACTCGGCCACAGGGCCAGCCTCTGATGCCATTTTAAATGGAATTGTTTTCTTAATTTCATTTTTAGATTGCTCATTGCTCATGTACAGAAATATAACTGGTTTAGTATACATACTGATCTATCCTGCAACCTCACTGAACTCATTTATTAGCTCTAATAGTTATTTTGTGAATTCCTTAGGATTTTCTATATAGAAGACTGTGTCATCTATAAATAGAGTTTGTTATTTGTCCCTTTCCAATCTAGATGCCGTTCACTTCTTTTTCTTGCCTAACTGCCTTGGCTAGAACCTCCAGTATATTATTGAATAGAAGCGGCAAGAGCAGACATCTTTGTCTTTTTCCTGGTCATAGGTGGGAAACTTTCAGTCTTTCACCAATAAGCATAATGTTAGCTGTGGATTTTTCATAGATATCCTTTATCAGGTTGTGAAAGTTTCTTTATATTTGTAGCTTGTCAAATACTTTTATTATGAAAGACACTTTGTCAAATGTTCTTTCTGCATCCGTTGAGGTGATCATATGATTTTTGTCCTTTATTCTATTAATATGGTATCTTACATTAGTTAATTTTCAAGTGTTGTACTAACCTTGCATTCCTTAGATAAATCTTACTTGGTCGTGGTGTAGAATCCTCTTTATATGTTGTAGGATTTGATTTGTTAGTATTTTG
Organism: Equus asinus; assembly: GCF_041296235.1. Taxonomy (NCBI): domain Eukaryota; kingdom Metazoa; phylum Chordata; class Mammalia; order Perissodactyla; family Equidae; genus Equus; species Equus asinus. Next base: position 30,877,909 of record NC_091800.1, on the reverse strand, counting down.
TTGACGATTTTCACCTATATTCATAAAGAATATTAGTCTGTAGACTTCTTATAATGTATTTGATTTTGGTATCAGGAAAATACTACAATTGTAGTTTTACATATTACCAGGAAACAATTGAAAAATAAATTTAAATTCCACCTAAAATATTACAAATACATAAAATTCATAGTAATAAATAAAATGGAGCATGCAAGAATTTTATACTAAAAACTACAAAATACTGCTGAGAGATATTAAATACGACCTATATTATTGGAAAGAGAGTGTATGTTTATGGATTAGAAGGGTCAATATTGATAAGATGTCAATTCTTTCCAAATTGAGCCCTAGATTCAACATATTCCGAATCATCTCACTAAGCTGATTATTTTTAGAAACTAGCGAACTAATTCTAAAATATATATAAAATTTCTGGAAAACTAGGATATCTAAACCAATCTTATGAAAGTACACAAAGATAGAGGGCTTTTGAAGACTTACTACAAAGCTATAGAAATCAATAGAGTGTGGTACCAGCACAAAGAACAACAAAATCAATGGAACAGAGAATTCAGAAACAGATGCACACTTACATGGTCATTTGATATTTGAGAACAACACTAAGGTATTCCAATAGGGAAAGAAAAGTCTTTTCAACAAATAGTGCAGGAAAAATTAAATATCCTATATAGAAAATAATAAACCCAACTCTGACCTCACATAAAACATAAAAATTAATTCAATTTGGATCATAAATCTAAACACAAAAGCTAAAACTCTAAAGCTTTTCAAAGAAACCATAGAATATTGTTTTCTGACTTGGGGATAAGCTTAGCTTAGGATACAAAAAACAATAACCATGAAAAAAAAAAACAATAAGTTATACTCCAAAAATTAAAACTTCTGCTCATCAAAAGACATCATTAAGAGAATGAATAGGCAAGCAATAGATTAGAATTGGAAGGAAATAGTTGCAAATCAAATATCTGATGAAATGTTGGACACATATATAACTTATACCTCAATAATAAAAATACAGCCCAATATAAAGATGGGCAAATGATTTAATGGATAATTTACAAAGGAAAATCTATGGATGGCCAGTAAGCAAATGAAGAAGATTTCGACACATTAGTCATCAAGGAGAATGCATATTGGATCACAATGAAATATCACTGAAAACCCACCAGAATGGCTAAAATTAAAAAGACTGACAACACCAAATGTTGCTGAAGACGTGGCACAACTAAAACTATCATATATTGTTGGTGGGGATGTAAAATGTTGCAACTACTTTGGACAAAGTTCTGGCAATTTCCTCTAAAACTGAATATACACCTACCTATCAATAAAATTCCACTCTTAGATATTGAATAGATATGAAAGTCTATGTTCACAAAAAGACTGGTTCAAGAATGTTCATAGCAACTTCATTCATAACAGTCAGAGCCTAGAAAGAGCCCAGGTGTCCATCAATAGAAGAATGGATAAACAAACTGTGGTATATTCATACCATAGAATATCACTCAGCAAGAAATAGAAATGAACTACTGATAAACTAAAACACAGATTAATCTCAAAAATATTATACTATGTGAAAGAAACTTGACACAAAAGCGTATGCAGTGTATGATTCTATTTATATGAAGTTCTAGAACTAAAATTGATTTACTCAGGGTTGGGGAGGATTTGCTGGGAAAGGGTATGAGGGATCCTTCTGGGGTGAAATAGATTTGGGTGGCACAGGTATATACCTTTGTCGGAACTCATGGAAATGTACACTTATGATATGTGTATTTTATGTAACTATATATGTAAATTTTACCCCCAATTTTTTACTTAAGAAAATCATAAACTTTGAATTCTAGTAATGATACATATGCCAAAGCACGTAGGGGGAGTTGTAGTGATGTCTACAACTTACTTTGAAATGTGTCCAAAAATAAGAAGGATTCATAGATGGGTGGGGGGATGCAATGACACATTTCACAGTAAATAACAAATAAAAGGAAAAAAATTAAAAGAGAAAAAGAAGAAAGCAATTTCAACTACGGAAGTTATTAGCCGTGTGAACTTGGCAAGGTATTTAAGTAATCTAAGTCTAAATTTCCTAATTTATAATATGTAAATGATAAATAATACTTGCTCTACAGGATTGTTAAGGGACTATACTTGCTAAAATATGTAAAGTACAGTTCCTGGTATAAATAAACACTGAGTAAATGTTTTAGCTCCTACTTTAGTGAGGGTGGCCATGAACCCACAAAAATGAACTGTCTCAGAAACAGAAGAAGAGGACAATGTTTGCACTCTTTGTTAAAGCAGTTGTTATGTTTGATGCATAGATAAAATTAGATTCACTGTGGGTTTTTTTTTTCTATGCGTGAATGTCATTTATTAGGACCCCTAAGTGAATGAGCTAGTAGAAAGGAAATATTATATTTTCAAAACCCACAAAGCATATTTTTAGAAATGGTATTTCCTTGACTTTCATTCCAGGAAAATACTAACACACGGCATGGAGCATGCTGGGCCCAGAAAAGAAGGCCAGCCAGATGCCACAGCAATAAATAGAGTGGGCCCTGGAGAGGAAAGCAAAATAAGAACGTGTAGCCTTATGTCTCCGAGACCCTTCCCATCTGGTATTCAGCCCACTGAAGCCATGAGACTTTTGGAAATTCACCTTTGTAGGCCACCTTTCATTAATTTTCTTATTTATTTGTTTAGCAAACATTTAAATCACAGCCTACTATGGGCAAAGTTTCAGGCATGCCCTCCAGGACCCAAGCAAAATGAAATTGGGTAAGGTAACTTTAGGGAAAAAAAGTTCTAAGGGCAGTATAACAAGAGGTTAAACACCATTTACATCCTGCCACCTCCTTTTACAATACTCATTTTAAAAATACAATTTTAGCATCTTCCATCAATAGATTAAGCAAAGACATATTTTCACAGATGACTGGAATTCTCAGAGGAAAAAAGGCAGCATCTTTTATGTGGGTTATGTCTCACTTTGCTGAGAAGTGCATAAGTAAAAATAAGTTTTTATAAATTGCATTTTATATAGTGCTTACAAGTATTATCATTTTCATAAATAGATATTTTAAATGAAAGTGGAATTTCTTAACGTGATATCTTTTATCTTCAATTTAGTGATGTTTCTGATAAGAAAATTGAGCTCTAGAATGTTGAAAATTGTTCCATTCTATTGTGACTGCTGTCCTTTGGGTTGTCAAATATATACATATTTGTGATAATTCTAAGAAACTGTGATTAATGGATTTTTATCCAGGGTTTTAAAACAACAAAAAATTATTTTATATTAAAGGAAAAGTACATTCCATTCCCTTAGCTCATCTTTATTTTGGGATTATATATTTGCTGCTAAGATTTAGGGTGGAATTTCTAACAGTGATGGCATTGTTCAGTAAAGAACAGTCCTTTGTGTGTGTGAGAAATTTCAAATGAATGGAAAGGGTCTCAGACATTTTATCTGGAAAACTTTCGCCTATAGTATTTATTCAAATGTTGTCCATATTTTCAGGAGAGAATTTAGAAAAATGTCTTTCTCATAAAAATATGTCATTCCCTTGTGTCTCTTTGAAAAGGAACTCCTTCTCCTGCTTCCAGCACGCATACACACAAACCCTAGGCTATCAGAAGGAGCTAAAGATAAAATTAAAGAAACGCTGGCTGCATGCCAAATTCTGGGATAAAAGAGAAGAGGAAGCTGGTGGGCAATCACCTCTCCTCGCCCTTATCTCTTCCTCCCACTTATCTCTCCCGAGTGAGGAGGTTTGGGATGTCCGCACTCTATGACCTCTTCCTTGAGTGGAGACGCAAGCTGTGAGGCAGGTGCCCTGCACTTTAATGTCTTATTATTATTTCCCTTGAGTGAAAGCTTACTGTTAAGAGAAAATAAAATATTATATGTAAACAAAAATTCACTTGTAATTTTAAAACATCCGCTCAATTTAAATAGTAACAAATTTGTCAAAGAAGTATATTAGGAGACATATTCAAATAAAGTTTACCACTGACTTCAGGTGAATCTACTGTTTTCTAAGTTAATATAAGTTGCTTAGGATGGTCAAAAGCCAAACTTCTATAATTCCTTCCAGAGTGGATCATCTCAGAGTAAAATTATTAGGGGAAAGTTAGGGATTCATGAAGCAGGAGAGAGAGGATTTCTGTTGGTGGTGGTGGTGGTGTTGAGGTTTTTATTAGCCACAAGCTTATATTACTGTATTTACTTGAGAGTGTACAACTGTCCTTGAAAGGAAACATCACATAATTCCAAGAAGTGTGTTCTCTCTAGTTCACTCAAATTAGTGAGGCTTCCCTATATTAATTTTGTCTCTTTCACAAGCATCCTTGAGATTCTTTATCCTTAATTATTTACATCTGTGTCTCAAGTATTAAGAGCACACTTGAAAATTATGATTTTTCTAGGTTTCTAATACTTATTAGCTTTGTTGACTGCCTAGACCTGTTAACCTAATTTTGTAACACTTTTGGGAAAAATTCATTGCTTATCTTTAAATTTTTCATAGCTGTTTCTGGATTAAAGAATCCAAATTCAGTTTTAATTTGCTCAGAATAAATTTGCTGATCCTCTAATCTGAATTAAAAACCACACTTATTTTATTTTTATTTTTTTGGTGAGGAAGATTGGCCCTAAGCTAATTATCTGTGCCAATCTTCCTCTATTTTGTATGTAGGACACTGTCACAGCATGGCTTGATGAGCAGTGTGTAGGTCTACACCTGGGATCTGAACCTGCAAACTCTGGGCTGCCAAAGTGGAGTGTGTGAACTTAACCACTACGCCACTGGCCAGCCCCCACACTTATTTTTTCACTCTTCTCCATTCCATTTCAAATTTTAACAGATACTTTCTCAAATTATATTTGAAAAACTTAGAATCCAACATCACCACCAATCTTTCTTCTGCCAAGACATCAGTGGGCTAATTATTTCTTGCTATTGTAGTTGAAATTCTATGGACCCTGATATAAGGGGGAAAAAAAAGTAGAAGGATGACAGTAAGCCTATCACTGGACACATTTCCTCATTTTCCATTGCAGCTTGGTCTTCTTGGCTGGCATTAGAACCCAGCTGCTCCACTCCAGCTCCCGAGAGAATGGGTCTGCAGAAGAGGGGAGAGGAAGACAAGGAATGCTGCAGATCCGGTAATAACTCAATGGAACAACTTGGAGGCAGACAGATGGATAGAGTAGCTCTTTGGTTTTCTAAAGTAAAATACAGCAGAAATAAAGAGAGTACAATTTGTGGGAATTCTACCGCACTTATCAAGAGATACGCCAAATGAGAACTCAAGGCCGTATGCAGATCTATCATTATGAATGATACTGATAAAAATCATACATTTACTATTAGGAAATAGCACTAATAATCTCATATGGGGAATATTAATACTACCAGAACAAATTCTCCTTAAAAACATATGTGAGCTAAGATTGAAAAGCACTTCCCTGCTGACTCCGGACACACAGGAAAGCCTGAGTAGGATGAGAGTGACCAGCGGAGGGACTATTGGTAATGCGCGCAAGAATTCTGACAGAAACTCAATTTTCTGAGGACTTACACTCAGTTACAAAAGTCTGCTGAAAACTAAACTTGGCACAAGCCTTAGCTTAGTAGAACTCCATCAAACGCAATAAAAATAAAGATTAAGGAGGAAAAAATCACACAAACTTGCCTTCAGAAAAGACCAGAGCATTGCTTGCAAGGGAGACCAAAAGAAATTCTCAATACTTATTAATCTTTTCATATAGAAAATTACATTTGGCAAGTAGTAAGATCTCTTACAGTCTAATAATTTCCAGTATCTTGAAGGGGATAAATAATTTAAAATAGTGAGAATTGAACCCAGGAAAGGCTCTGTCAGGTCTAGAAATAATTGCTTTTACTCTTGAATTTTTCAAAGTTGCATTTTTCTACTGGTGTCACTTGGCTCAGCCCACAATCATACATAAAAATATAATTAACCAAAAAAATCTTCTCTCTCTTAGAATAACAAAACAGAACAGAATTTGAGAATAGTTTCAGATATAAAGCTCTTAAAATTTTAAGGGAGTGGACACTTTTTTAGAGCCCCAAGCAATCTGGGAACCCTAAACAGACTTGCATTTCAATGACTCTTGAGAATTGATGCTCTCAGTTAACTCTGAACTTTCATTTGTTTTTAGACCTCTGTTTTCAATCACAGGAGGTCTAAATGTTGAAGGTAAGTGTTCTAGTAGATGAAAGATGATTGCTGGGACCCGCTAAAATACCTCCAAGTCAAATGACCATGTAGTTTCTACAAATATTTATTACTGTAACCTCCACAAATATTTATTACTTTGTTTATTCATTCAATCACTCAACAAAGATTTATTTAGCACCTGCTAGGCAAAACACTCACAAAACACCCTTAAAACCTACTGTAGTACAAATATATATTCATTTGAGGATTTTTGATAGCTTCCACTTTTTGGAGGCACCAGACGCTAAACAAACATTCAACTTGAGATAGATCTTGAAATCTTTAACATCGTACCTAATTTTTTAAAATCATGCACATTTTTCTAACATTATTATGAAGCCAAGAGACAAAAGAAAATTTTTCCTTGGTCTAATGGAAGAGAAAAGGCCTCCAAAACTAGCTGACCTCTGAGATAATGAAGTGTAAAAAATCATGCAAATGTATTGTAAAAAGTATCTCTCAGACACACAAGTGAACCTCAGAGACTAAGGACTGGAATTAATCCCTTCTTCCATCTTTCATTCTCTTCTTTGCCTTTGTTCTATTTCTTTTGTCTTTTCTCACTATTTAGACACAATTATACTTTGCTGGGACGGAAGTGGTAAAGCCACATTGGAAACCACTTGCAGGAAAAATCAGTAGAAAAGGACAGAGGGACATCTAACAGTAATAAGAAAATGAAGTAGAAAACTTTGTTGACAAGAAGGAAATGAAAGATTTTGTAGTACAAGTTAAGGAATAAATATTGCCCAATTGCCTATTCTGTGGCAGGCAAGATATAGCAGTAGCACACAATAAACCTGTATGTCTACCATGAGTGATGAGATGGATGCAGGAAGACGGTGGTCCAGAAAAAAAAGACTAGTAAATGTTGTGTTATGAGAAGGTAGATATGCTTTATTAGTGGAAGACTACACAACAATTAACTACTATGAGTGAGCCAGATGTTATATTAACAAATTCTTCTAAAAAAAAACAATGTTGATGAAAAATAAGTTACAAAGGTATAGATTCAGTATGATCTCATCTATGTAAATTTAAAAACAGTGTTCCACATATAGAGACACAGACTTAGTTACGGAAATATATAGGTATATATCCATGACTAATATATAACATAATATTATATAAAGGGAATAATATACAACCATCTTGTTATAGTTATGTTACTTACAGGGATGGATGAAGAGGAAGGATGGTGATTTTTTTTTAACTTTAAAAACTAGAAATTGAAAGCAAATATGATAGTATCGACATTTTAAAATACGGGGTAGATACACAGTGTTTCTTATTTTCTACAGGTTTAAACTACTTCATAATCAAAATTAATATAATTTTAAAATTTTGTTGTTTAAAAGAAGAATGCTGTAGAAATTTAGGCAATTAGAAGGAGCTGTTCCAATAAGCCCAATTTTTTTCACTTTTGGGCCCAGAATATACAAAGCTGATTATTGTCCATCTTTAGCAAGAGCAACAATGAGAGGGAATATGGAAGAAAAGACTGTCGTTGATATGAGAAGTCAGTGGCACTTTTGGAAAATGGATGGTCATTTTCAGATGGAAGTGAATTATCTGGACATAATTATATTGAATCCACTGGCTTTAAAACAGTGTTTCCACTCATAACTATCTACATAGGTTATTCTTTTCCTTGCTGACAGGGTGTGAATTTGAGTTTCAAGGAACACAGTTAATGGATGCCACATTTTCATTGTTGCTAAAAATGTATAATTAGAGTCTGCATTTTGGAATAACAATTTATATACTTAATGTATTGATTAGCTGTGCAAGACTACATTTGACTTTTTTTTTAACCCCTGACAAAGACCTCCTTTTCTTTCAAAACTGCCATTAAACATTTTCTAATGTAATTCCACTGGGTGCCAGGGCACTCTAGCAGAAAAAGAACCCACAAACATTTTATTAACTTTGGACGGTATGCAATTCTTAGAATCAACAGCAAGGAACCAGAGGGTTTTTATTTTTTTTAAATTGTAGTGGTAAATAAGCCTGAAACATTTCACTAGTGAGGCAAGAGTCACTTGAGATATATTGCTAAATATGAGGGGTGGCAATATATCACAGACACAAGTGGTGTTACCCAGCACACATTTTTCTGAAAAAGTAGTCTCCACACATGAAGATTAGATATATACCCACAATAAGAGGCCATATTGACCTATAATTTTCAATATTACATCCTTGTATTTTTTATTATATGCTATTTTTCAACTTGTAGAAGAACGTGGTCTCATAAAGCTAATATTTATTCTCCCATGTTTATAGAGCTAGTAGTGCATTTCAGGAAATGAGAAACTCTGAGAAGTCAAATATAACTTGGTGTCCTGTGCACAAAAGAAGACAGGACAAGAAAATCACCATGTTTAAAAAAATCTGGCTCAGGAACTCAGTCGTAAAGCTTTAAATAATGAAATAACACAAGATAAGAGAAGCCTTTGATGTTATTATTTCTCTCTCCATAAATGTAGCCTTTTTACAGATGATAAATCTTATCATGTAGGACTCTTCATTTTACTAGAAAGCAAAGAGTCCTTTAGTTCAGTTCCCATATTCAACTCTGCACTTACCGTATTTTGTGGAAGCTAAGGCAGGTATTAAGTGTAGTCCACTACAACAACGGAGATACCCCTACTTAGAATAGTGTCTAAGCCACGAACTCTTCTCATTTTGTTATTAAGTAACTTCTGTACCAGGGAATTCCATGGAAGTGTTGTACCTGTGTTAGGGCAAAGGTCTCAAGAGATCAGAGCCTTAACAAAGCTTTTCAGGAGAAATTTCCCAAAGCTCAATTGCTTCTAAGTCTTTTCCTTTTATTTAATAACTTTACATGAGACCTTGGAAGAATCTGGAGAAAGAAAAGTCATCAAGTCATTTCCCCATTCTCTGTATGAGTGAAGAATGAAGCGGCGGCCACCGACAGGTAAGTGAGGAAGAAGAAGAAACATTGATGGAGGATAGTATGGTGGCGACGCAAGGGATATGGGGGCTGGAGAGAGTTTCAACTCCAATCAAGTGCCCTTTGAGCTCCCCATAAACTGGTCCTCCAATTTCTGAGGGAGCCTGTGTCATGGAGTAGAGCTGAAATAGGGTGCATGGTGAAAAGCCAGAGAAAAAATACTCCTTTGTTAATTACCTTTCTCAGGCTTCCCTCAGATTTCAGATTTTCTACCCCTGCCTCTCACAGTGACTGACCTGATATCTTTGCAACATCAGCCCCAACACGTCTCTGGGGTCCAGGCCCTGTCTTTTCCCTAAATTCCCACAGCTGTCCTCTCTCTTCTATTTTCCTGTTCTGAGTTTTGATATTACCTTTCCCATATCAAACAACAGTGATCTTTAAACACCAAACTGAAATTCTGGTTCTCCAAAAGAGCATCCATATATACATGTTAGTGTGTTTCTAGACAGCGGAAAAAAAAGGTAAGCCCAGAGAACTGTGATAGAGTGGGAAAAGAAGGGTACTCAGAGTTAAAAACTAGGGTCCAAGTCCAGCTCCACCCTTCACTCAGTTCTGCCAATTTCAGCATCCTCAGCTCTAAGTGAGGAGTTTGTAATCTGGGCAGTCCTGGTCCTCGTCTGCTGGGAAATGTAAAGCAAGTGTAAAGCTGGTTATTACACCGATGGGGGAATGGGAGAGCCACTGTCGTTGGTTCCTGGGAACCGGGGCTATTAACCATTCTAAAAGGCATGGAACAATCTTGCATCCTGAAGAACTGTGCCCCTTAAAATGTCAATAGTGGACCCATTGAGAAACGCCAATAGAAGACTTTTAACACTCCTGCAATCAGTCTGGACTTTTAAACTCAAGTGGAATGTAAAGAACTTAAGAGACTCGGAAAAGAATTGTGAGGATAAGCAAATTTTGGGATTATACAATTTCATGGGGAAAGTTAAAAAAAAAATAAAGCATTATTGCTCCTGAAGACAAAAAAGGATGACTTGAGAACTGATTCTGTGATGATACAGGAGGACTCCGACCAATAAATTCTCTCTCTCCATGGAAGAAGAAAGAAATTGCCATGATAGGAGGTCAGGAATTACTTAGGCTTTCTTGACAACAAGGTTTCTAAGAAAGGAGACTCTATATTGGGCTTCAAAATGAAAATGGATACCTAGGTAAGAAGGTTTGAAAACAAATAGATTCTCATTGATTTCAGTCAGTTCAAGAGAGATCTTGCTTGTAGACTAGGGAGGAACATTTAGGTAACTTCTCAAGTCCTTTCCATCACTTCTGTTTCTATGGAGACACTTATTAGGTTTCTACACACTACAACATTCCTGCCAAATTGACAGACTGGAGAGCTGAAGATGGAGGCACAACCTCCCATTCATCCTCTCCCCCCATATACACCATATGCCTGGCACTTCAAAGTGAGTCAGTCATGAGGCCAAACAACAAAGGGTGCAGTGGGAAAACTGGAATCTAGCCCAGCACTGCAGAGAAATCTACTTTGATTTCTCAGGAGAAATAAAAGAAAAAAAAAAAAGCCATAGTAAAGGGCTATTAGGGGCGAAAACATCTGTCACCGTGGACAGAATAAAAGTCCAACCAAATGAAATAAATGCCTGTGGAAAAAGATGTGTCCTGCTAGGGAAAGCGCTGTGTTCCTTCTCCCTTGCTCTTCATTTAGTTTTTGTCCACTCAATACACCAAGCTTTATCCTCTCTCTGGTTTATTTTTCCATCTATGAAAGATGCATGGATTGAGTTTAGCCCTTGGATAGGTCTTTGTCAGAAAGTACTTTCAAAATAAAAGTGTTTTGCTTGGTACTATCTCAACAGAGAAACACATACTTCCAAAATAAAATGCCCGCTTTGCTAGCAAGCTTTTTCCTCGAGTAAGCAACAATATTGTTAGTAATTTTTCAAGCAGTTAATATACACACATTAAAAAACAACAACAACCCTGTTCTATCATTATAAATCATAAGGGTGAGTACCCCTGGGTAGAAGTAAATGAAAACATTCTGGCCACTGAGACTTTATAATTTGAGAAATGTCATAATGATAATACTAGTTGATATTGACAAATGCAGTTTTGATTTTCAGTGTTTCAAAATATAATTTATACACAAGGTCTTAACTAACTGAAAGTACTTAACAAAATCTGATATATGTAGACACTCAATATAAATTTACTGAATCTATTCAGTTAGAATTTACGAACACAGAAATAAAATTTGTTTTAAGCCAATGTGGGGATATTTATTTCTAATACCCTTGTAACATCCCATAGAGCATACGATAATAAGTATGAGAAGTAGCATATCAAATTTCTTTTCATTTATAGCTATCTCCCAATGAAATCAAAGGATTATAACCTGTGCATAATCTACTTCCAGAGTTTTTATTACAATAGAGTATGACTATCCTTTTTTAAAATGTCCCTCAAAATTAATAACATCTTCAGTGAGAAAAATGGAAAAATTAACACAAACCTTAAGACCTCCAGAAGATCAGAAGACAAATGTGTTCTTTGGGGACTTGACTGAAACAACGTATTCACAAAAATATTTTAAATAGAAGCTGTTTACAAAGGAAGTCCCATGGAAGACAGTGCGGCTTTGACATGCCAGATGCTTCTGGAAGGAAAGAAAAGCACACCATTAGGAAGTGCCCCAAGTACCACTACTGCCAGTCCCAGACACTGTGGTCAGAAAGTGCTGTATTTGCACCTACTGGTATTATTAAAGTAACGGTATTCATTTCTGTTAATTTTGTGCCCCTAAATCTTCTTACTCATAAATGGCAGGGTGGGACAGTCACCTTTCAGCACTGCGTTTAGAAATTTCTAAAAATCAGGAATATTTTATAACTAAGCACACTCTGCTTTCCCCTTTATCTAAACAGACTATCTTAGCAAGACTGAGGAACTGTGGACAGAGTATGAGCAGGAACGCAGCAACCCTCGCATTTCCTGAGCGACCCCCAGCTGTGAGGCACTGTGCAAGGGGCTTCATAGACATGGGCTCTCTAATCTGAATGACGGCCCTGCATTTGGAGAGCACTGGCCCCATTTTGCAGATGAGAAAACTAAAGCACAGACTCCTGAGGCCAGACTTAGGACCTGGTCTATCGAAGCCCAAAGGCCTCAGGGCTGGCTCTTACCCCCATTTCACTCTGTGGCCTGTGTGTTTTAGAAAAATATTCCACAAACAGGATTGATAAGAGAATAGATAATGCTGCAATATACTAACCTAATTCAAATATTGCTAAATTAAATAAGAAATTTTCTTTCCTAACTTGCTTTAGTTTTATATCAAAAATTGTCTTGAATGGTCAGGACCCCAAAGCAACACAGACACTTAGCTTTAAGCCATGCAAATTTTCTCTCACCTTTCTTCCTTATGCAAAGAGAGAGAACTCACTGGAAGCCCAGTAGTCCCCTTGTGTTATGGGGCAGGTCTGTGTGCTGTACTACATCAAGGATAGCAGCTCAAACGTCTCAACTTTCTCTGATCCCCGCGTGACCCACAGTTCCCTTGCTGTCCCGGTGAAAAAGAACATCATCTTTCCCTAAGGGTTTTCCTGATGCAATTAGGAATGGAGCCCACATCTGTGGATTTCTCTGAGTGACACTACAGTATCTTTTCACGGCTGTGTCCATCTTAACAGCTGAGGGTGACTGAGCAGGGCTTGGCAGGGCTCCATCCAGATTTCTCCTCTCAGTTTTAGTTAAATATCTACATGTTTGGGGTCGTTCCAGTGCCAACACAGAGAGCCCCACAGCTGACCCTCCACCAGCTGTCCCAGCAACCACTTTGACAGCGTTTCAGGATCACCGCCCACCAACTAAACACTTCAAAATTCCCCTGTAAGTTCATGCTTTTAATGCCACAGACTTCTGTTTGAGTCTTGGAACTTGTAGCTCATAGCCACACTGCACTTGAGACGCTCCTCTGAAAGGCTAGAGAAGGATGGAGCAGGAAGGTCACACATAAATAAAATAAATAAATATTTAACAAGTTATTTAATTTTTTAAAGATTGGCACCTCGGCTAACATCTGTTGCCAATCTTTTTTGTCCCCCTTCTTCTTCTCCCCAAAGCTCCCCGGTACATAGTTGTATATTCTACTTGTACGTCCTTCTGGTTGTGCCATGTGGGATGCCGCCCCAGCATGGCCTGACAAGCGGTGCTATGTCGGCACCCAGGATCCAAACTGGTGAATCCCTGGGCCGCCAAAGCGGAGCACGTGAACTTAGCCACTCAGCCACAAGGCAGCCCCTATTTTATTTTATTCTTGGCAACCATAGCTTAAGTCATGAATAAAGTAGAAGCGAAAAACTATTGGTAGCATTTTCAGAGTTCTGCAGGACTGGGGACTGCAATTATTACATGGGGAAAAAAAAGAAAAAAGAAGAGAGCCAAACAGAGCCGGTCCATCTTTGCATAAAACAAAGAGGAGGAACTTGACAAAGAAGGGGGAGAAAGTATTTGAACCATAGAATCAACCCCAAATGACAGGAATACAAAATAAATAGAAACTCTTCCTAAAACCTCATATACTAGCATTCTGTTTTCTTCACGCCCCTTAAAAGCATATGTCCAAAATTGTACACCCCATTTCCCATAAAATCTCAATGGCAATTTTCGAGTATTCACTCAGCCACTATTTATTGCATACTTAAGAGTCAATCAGTAAGTCGGATAATTCCAGGAATACTGAAATAAGATAGTCTTCCCTCAAGCATTTTATTGCCTTGAGGGGGAGACAACTAGGATGTCAAAAATTGTATGAAGGTGGTACTAATAAGAATTTGAAAGAATGGGGTCTGGACCAGACTGCCTGGGGATGTTCCTGCTTCATCGCTTACTAGCTGTATGACCTGGGGCAAGGTACTCAAACTCTTTAACCTCAGCTTCCTCATCTGTAAAATGCAGAAATGAGATACTTCCCAGGCAAGTTGTTGTGAGCACTAAGTAAGATAACCCATATAAAGTGCTCGGCACAATGAGTGGCACATAGTAAGAACTCATCAAAATGTTAGGCAGAAGTAGTAGCATTGTTATATAACAGAGCATGATGACATCAGTGAGGCAACAAGTGCTCCGAAGCTTTGGAAATTTGGAGATCCTCTGTGTTGGAGATGAGAGGACTCAAGAAGGCTTCAGTGAGGAAGGTAGAACTCAAGATCATCCATAACTGGACATGCACAAATGATCGGGCTTTTATAGAAAGCCACTGATGATAACTGAAAAGCCAGAAAACGAGCTATTTTAGGAAAAAAAAATAGATGCATGAAATTAGACATTATTTTCCAGGATTTGGTGTGAAAGTAGATATCTACCATAACAACACAGCCAGGGAATGATACAAGGAAGAAAATCTCTGTATTGCTACTAAGAAAGAGACAATATCCCACTGGATCCTGTTCTATTCAACTGTAATCCAAAATGACACCATGGCTTTTAATGGAACTTGGCAAGCTCTAGACACACCATTTTTAAACTTAGCCTCAAATTTAAATCACAGGGCTTGTGACTCAAATCTCCAATGTGACCTTTACTGGGTATTGTTCAAGAAAACATGTCTGTCACTGTGCAGAGAAACTATATGCCCTTTTATTCTGGGAAATATAATAAAAATATGTACTATATTGGTAAAAGCACAGAGCCACAAAATGATTGTGGCTTTGATTCTCTAGAAGCAACGAAAACAAAGACTCTATTTGATTTTGTATTATTCATTTGGAAATGTTGCCTTATCACTTTAATGAACATTCCTGTTCCCTCCATATTCTGGGCCTTATTTAATTCAAAAGAAGCTTGGCAAGAATCTCATCATTTATGGATTTAAAATATAGTCCCTCTGAATAAATCCCTTTTTCAAGGGCTTACTGAGTCACATTACTTTGTCCTTGCCAGATCCATGCAATATTGTACTAAACAGAAGAGCTAAAAGCACACAATGGCTTGAATTCTCCCACAGCCTCCCTCCCTGCCTCCCAGCCTTGAGAGTTCTGCATGAGGAGAGTGAATCAGCGAAAGACCTGGTGTCATTGCTTTCTTCTCACCCTTCTTCATCCCTTCCACTGAATTATGAAATCCTCTCAACTCCTCCCCACATTCATCCAACTCATGACATCACATTTTTTTACTACCTAAGTTTCTAGCCAGTTTTCCTTCTTGTAGCTCATCCTGAAAATAGTCAAAACTTCTGTCATCCTCTCTAACTGTTCTATGGTGGTGACAAATATTTGAATAAAAATGAATGAACGCACAAATGAAATAATTTGTAAAATGCAACTCTAATTATGTACATCCACTACTCAAGAACCTGCAATGGCTCCCTATTTTCTTAAGGAGCAGATCTAAGTTCCTCATTGGGAATACCTGTTTCCACCACCCTCTCTAACCTTAAAACAGACTATTTCTGACACAAACCCTTGGGTCAAATAGAAATGGTCTGCTCATTATATTATAGTGAATCTCACCTAGGGATACGTCATAATCACTGAGGCAGATTCGCCCTAAGCTAACATCTGTGCCAATCTGCGCCTATTTTGTATGTGGGCTGCCCCCACAGCATGGCTAACCAGTGGTGCAGATCCATGCCCAGGATCCAAACCCACAAACCCAAGCCATGGAAGCAGAGTGTGTCAGACTTAACCACTACACCACGGGACAATCCCTTCTCATATGCATTTTTTTTAAAGATTTTATTTTTTTCCTTTTTCTCCCCAAAGCCCCCCAGTACATAGTTGTATATTCTTAGCTGTGGGTCCTTCTAGCTGTGGCATGTGGGACGCTGCCCCAGCGTGGCTTGATGAGTGGTGCCAGGTCCACGCCCAGGACCCGAACCACACTGGGCCGCCTGCAGTGGAGCACGTGAACTCAACCACTGGGCCACAGGGCCGGCCCCCTCATATGCATTTTTAAAATGCTCCACAGGTGATTCAGATGTATACCACTTGTTAAGAACTTCTGCTGTCTCACCCCCTCCACTCTTCCTCCCTAACCCAAGGGATGTTCACATGTGGGAAAATCCCCTGCCTCCAGCTTGCTGTTCTTGGCTCCAGATGAAATACATCTTGCACAACACACTAGAAGCCTCGCCTCCTTACATGAATCTTCCTATTTCATCCCTTCTCTAGTTTTTCATTGTAGAATTAGAATATTTTAAACTAGAAGGAACATTCCAGTGATTCTCTTGCTTGACTCTATACTAGTATTCATACCTTGTGTATTCCCCTCTGCCTCCTCACCTTGAATGTGGGC
Source organism: Equus asinus (assembly GCF_041296235.1). Lineage (NCBI taxonomy): Eukaryota > Metazoa > Chordata > Mammalia > Perissodactyla > Equidae > Equus > Equus asinus. The sequence goes on along the minus strand of NC_091800.1, from coordinate 30,861,417 downwards.
TGGACCTAGTGACTTCTAATGAACAGAATATGGCAAAAGTGATGGGAAATGACACCTCTCTTTCCCTCTGATTCTCATGACATCAGCTGCCGTGTTGTGAACTGCCCAGTGGAGAGGGCCACTTGGCAAGGCACTGAGAGAAATTTCCAGCCAATAGCCAGCAAGAAACTGAGGCCCTCGGTCTATCAACCTGTGAGGAACTGAATCCTGCCAACAACCACTGAGTGAGTTTGGAAACGAATCCTGCCCCAGTTGAGAGGGTGACTGCAGATCCTGCTGCAGTTGCAATGACTGAGCCTGGACAACACCTTGCCTGAAGCCTCATGAGAGACTCTGAGCTGGAGGAGCCCCCTAAGCCATGCCCAGACTCCTAACTGTGATGGTTTATTTCATGTGTCAACTAGGCTAGGCCACGGTACCCAGACATTTGGTTGAATACCAGTCTGGATGTTGCTGTGAGGGTATTTTTCAGATGAAATGAACACTGAAATCAGTAGACACTGAGCAAGACAGATTACCCGCCATAACATTGGTGGGCCTCATCCAATTATTTGAGGGCCTTAAAAGAAAACAGGCTGAGGTCTCCCAACAAAAAGGGAAAACTGCCTGCAGAATGCCTTTGGACTTGAGCTGAAACCTAATCTTCCCTGGATCTCCACCCTGCTGGCCTGCCCTGAAGATTTTGGACTTGCCAGCTTCCATAATCGCAAGAGCTAATTCCTTAAAATAAATCTCTCTCCCTCTCGATAAACAGATAGGTAAAGATAGAGATATAGATGTGTATATTATACATATATATGTATATATGTGCGTGTATGTGTATAAATATTGGTTCTATTTCTCTGAAGAACCTGCTAAGTTTCAGGGTAATTTGCTGAGCAGCAACGTATAACTAACACGAGACTACTCCTCCTTCACAGCACTTAGCACACTGAACTATAATTACTTTTTAAATTCTTCTCTAATCAGAGCCTTCAAGCTCTGTCAAGTCAGGAACTATGTCTATCACGTTTGCAACCAAATCTACAGCTCCCAGTACTGTGCCTGGTATATGGTAGGTGCTCAATGCATATTATTAAATAAAAAAATAAGTAAGTGATAAATCCTCAGCAGCAGTGTCTTCATAGAACCCAAACCAAACAAACAATGGAGAAACTCCCAACTAACTTCTTACTGTCTACAATTACAGGTACCTTCAAAACAGCTACAAATAAATGTGAAAACTGTAAGATAACATGTATATCCCTTCAATAGTGAGCCAAGAAGTAGAAAGGAGGCAAATCGTGACACATCTGGAGGCGGGGGTGTAGATTTTATGGAGTTGGAGAATAAGACTAGAGTGAATTCCAGGATTACAAACCTGAAATTTTGCAGACTGGCTTAGAGCTATTGCATGTGTTTCTGTATCAGATTGATTTTGACTAGGAGTGTGTTTTTGAAGATGAATGTGGCATCAGTGTTCAGAATAAGAAAAAAAAATGGAGAGGACTATTGTGAAGGGAGTGAATTAGAGAGCAGAGAAATACAAAGGAAGGGCTAGATAGAAGAAAAATGCAGAGAACAGAAGAATTCCATCAATTAGATGGGATTCATGATGAAAGAAAAGCAGTCAAAGATCATAAGAATATTTTGAGCCTGGGTTTGGGGAAAATTGTAAGAACACTGTCAGAATGTGGAAATTCAAGAGGGGAACTGGCATGTGTCTGCATGCCTAGGGAGTGGAAGGCAGTTGTGAACTTTGCTTTGAGATATGCTGAGTTTGAGAAATTTCACATTCCTTCCTATGTTTACAAATTCTAAAAACCCAAGGCTTGATAAGTCTTTCCCCAAAGATCAGTACAGAATACCAAAGACTATGTCTTTTATTTTTTTCAACTAGGATATAATTTACCTAGAGCAAAATACACAGATCTTAAGTATACAATTCAGTGAGCTTTGTCAAATGTATACTCCCAAGTAACCGACACACTAGTCAAGATAAAAAGCATCTCCATCACTCCAGAAAGTTCCTTTCTATTCAAGCCCCTTCCAAAGGGGAGTTCTTATTTTTATCACCAAAGATGGCTCTGCCTGTACTTGAACTTCAAATATATAGTACGTATCTTTTTTATATGGCTTCCTTTGCTCAACATAATGATTATGATTTATTCTTGTTGTTAAACCTATTAATTCATGAGCATTGTTCCATTGTATAAATGAGGAGGATTCCATTGTATGGGTCATATTCCATTGTATGAAAACACCATAATTTATTACCCATTTTCCTGTTGACAGACATTTAGGTTGATCCAGTTTTTGGCCATTATAAACAAAGCTATTACGAATATTCTTATACAAGGCTTTCTGTGGCTACATGCTTGCATTTTGCTGAAGTAAATAACTAGGTGTGAGATGGCTGGGGCGTGTTTAGGTTTCAAAAGAATCACCAGTTTTCCAAAAATGGCTGTACTGTTTCACATCCTCACCAGCACTATATGAGAGTTCCCGTATTCCCACGTCCTCACCAACATTTGGTGTCATCAGTACTTTTATTGTTAACTATTCTAGTGGGTGTGGAGTGGAACTTAAATTTATAATTCCCTTATGATTAATGATGTCATTTTACATCTGCAAATGTTTACTGGACATTCTGACACCTTGTTTTACAAAGGTTCAGTTCAAGCAATTCACCCATTGGGGAAGGGGTGTTCTTTGTCTTTTTAAACTGAGTTGTAAAGGTTCTTTATATATTCTGGGTTCAATTCCTTTGTCATATATATGTATTGCAAATTATTTTCCCAGTTTATGGCTTTTCTATTAACAATGTCTGTTAATAAACAGGAGTTTTTCATTTTAGTGTTCAATTTATCGATTTTTTTTCTAGTGTTAGCACTTTTGGTATCCTAAGAAATAGGTGCCATCTTTCTAAGATATTCTCCTACATTTTTTTCTAGAAACTTTACAATTTTTGCCTTTATGTGAAGGTCTGTGATATGTCTTGAATTAATTTTTGTGTGAGGTAGGCATTAAGTTTCATTTTGTTTCAATACCGTTAGTGAATTACTCCAGCACCATTGGTCAATGAGCTTTTCCTTTATCCTACTAAATTGCTTTGGTGACTTTGCTGAAAATCAATTAACTATACAATTGTTTATTTCCTGACAATCAATCCTGTTCCATTGATCTGTCTATCCTTATCTAATATTATATTTTCTTAATTTTTGATGCTTTTATACTAAGTCTTGAAATCAGGGAGTGAGAGTTCCCCAACATTATCATTCTTATTTCAAACAATGTTTTTTTGACTCAACAAAGAATTCTTTTTTCAAAGAATTATGTTTGATTCAATTAAAAAAAGAGGAAAAAATTTTTGATTCTTATAAGTCCTTGTATCTCCATATAAATTTTAGAACTAACTTGTCAATTTCTACCAAACAAAAACAAAAGAACAAAACCTTTTGGACTATGTTCAATCCATATGCTATTTTGGGAAAAACTAACATCTTAACAATACTGAGTCTTCCATTCTAGAACACAGTCTATCACTCCATTTATTTAGGTCTTTAATTTTTACTGGAAATGCTTTCTATCGATGGTTACTAGACTTATCATGGTGATCATTCTGTAATGTGCATAAATGTCAAATCACTATGTTGTACACCTGAAACTCAAATAATATTATATGTCAACTATATTCAATGAAAAAAAAGAAATGTTTATAATTTTCAGTGTACAAGTCTTGTACTTCTGTATTTAAACACATTATTATCTTATGGTTTTGAAACTATTATAAGTGACTTTTTTTTTGTTTTTTAGTTTAGTTTTTTTTTTTTTTTTTTTTTTTTGAGGAAGATTAGCCCTGAGCTAACTACTGCCAGTCCTCCTCTTTTTGCTGAGGAAGCCTGGCCCTGAGCTAACATCCGTGCCCATCTTCCTCTACTTTATATGTGGGACATCTACCACAGCATGGTGTGCCAAGCAGTGCTATGTCTGCACCCGGGATCTGAACCGGCGAACCCTGGGCCGCCGAGAAGCAAGACACGTGAACTTAACCGCCATGCCACCGGGCCGGCCCCTAAGTGATAGTTTTTAATTTTATTTTCGAATTATTTCTTGGTGTATAGAAATAGAATTGATATTTTATATTGACCTTGTATCCTGAGGCTTTGCCAAATTCAATAGATTTTTGCTAAGTTCAAATAGATCTTTTTAGATTTCTTAGGAATTTCTAGATACACAGTCATGCCATTTTCAAATAGAGACAGTTTAATTACTTCTTCTCTTCCAATCTGCTAGCCATTAAAAATTTCTTTTACTAATCAATCCGATTGCATTGGCTAAGACCTCCAGTACAATGTTAAATAGAATTAGTGAGAATAGACACCCATGCCTTCTTCCTTATTTAGGAGGAAAGCATTTGTTGCTTCAAGATTGTTTGTTGTGGGTTTTTCATTGATGTCTTTTATCAGGTTAAGTAAGAGTCCTTTTATTTCTAGCTTTTCTGAGAGTTTTTATCATGATTAGGTGTTGAATTTTGTCAAATGCTGTTTCTGGGTCTATCGAGATAATCGTATGATTTTTATCCTTTATTCCATTAACGTGGACTGATTTTTGAATGTTAAAGCATATTTGCAGACCTGGAATAAATTCAATTTGGCCAAGAAGTATCATGCTTTTTATATATCAATGCATTCTATTCCTAATTGTAGGTCAAATATTTTTGTGTCTATGGTAATGAGGGACATCCATATGTACTTTTCACAGTGTCCTTATCCGGACTTGGTATTAAAGTTATGCAGAGCTCAAAAATGACTTGGGAAGTGTTCTATTTTCTGCATTTGTTTAAGATTAGTATTATTTCTTCCCTAAATGTTTGAAGGAATTCACTAGTGATACCATCTTGATCTGGGGTTTTCCTTGTGGGAAGGCTTTTAATTATAAATTCAACTAATCTATCAAATACAGAGTTATTCCTATTTTCCATTTCTTCTTCTATCAGTTTTAATAGATTGTATCTTACTAAACAAGACATTTGTCCATTTCACCTAAGATGACTTTGTCTCTTACTGCTTCTCACACCTTATAATGTGTAAGTGATAAAGCCTCAGCAGCAATGTCTTCATATAACCAAAAACAAACAGACAAACAAACAATGAGCAATTCCCAACTAACTTCTTTTGTACTCATGTCTTTTCCTTTTCACTTCATTTGACTAAACTATATCCATCTCTCTGGGTCTCCTTTCTTGATATATTCAGCTAAATGCTATTTTTTTTCCTCTTCTGTGAGCTTCTCCAGCCCTTACTAATTTAATCTCATACTGCCTTGTATTTTTCAGTGTCTTTCATTAGTTTACTTTGTCTCTGAAAATAGATTATAGGACACTTGGAGGCAGAAGTTATATCTTAAACTTCATTGTTCCCCATGGCATCTAGCATAGTCATTTAACTTTATATAAATATTTATCAGATTATTGATTTGTCCACTTTGTGGGTTAATTTAAAGATCTACTGTGGATGAGCTTGGAGCATCTTATAGTACCAGGAAGCATGGAATTGTTAAAAATAATGATAATAAAAAAAACTAACATTGGGCATGTCAAAAGACAGCAGAGCCAACTGAAAGGGCTCCCAATGGCCAAATCTGGGACCAGTGGAGAAACAAAACAAATGATGATAGTATTAGGCCACGTAACCCAAAGAATAAAGTAAATATCCATGAGTCCATATTGATATAAATAAATGACTGAAGAAATCAACAAATAGGAGAGAAGAGACAAGTCTTCTTCACAGAATTCCAAAGAGAAAATGTAGAAGAAAGGAGGAAAACAGAAAATAATTAGAACACTCAGTAGTAACTGCTACAGGCCAGATCCAATGATGAATCCTAATTTTAGTGGGCAAAATCTTTAAGAAGAATCAGTTAAATAGTCTCAAAGCAGCCTTCCTAAAATATTAATTACTGTGGTAGTTTTAACATATGTCCAAAATTCTTTGATATTCTTCCATCCAGGAGATGTAACTTAATTTCTCTCCACTTAACTGTACGCTACACTTAGTTACTTGTTTGAAATAAATATAACATGGAAAGAGAAAATAGCAACTGTGAAGAAACCTGGCAGATACCACCTTAATCAGGTGATCAAGGTTCACAACCCCTGTAAAAGTCATATTTATATTATATACCTTTGACATGATGAAAAGGGGACTCCTTCCCTAGTGGTGGGGAAGTGGTATTCTTCCCTAGAATCCAAACCCTCATCTAACCATGACAAAACATCCAAAAAAAAGTGAGGAATATTTTATAAAATATGGGACTAGTACTCTTAAAACTGTCAAGGTCATGAAAGACAAGGGAAAATTGTGAAACGTCACAGATTGCAGGAGACTAAGGGACATGATCCTTGGATCCTAGATTGGATCGTAGAACAGAATAAGGACAGAATTGAAGCTGATGAAGTCTGTATCAAGTATGGAGTACAGTTAATTGTACTCTATCGATGTTTACTTTGTAGTTTTGTTAAATGTACCACAGTTAGGTAACCATGGTACCACAGGTACCATTAGGGGAAGCCGGGTGAAGGGTATACAGGAACTCTCTGTATTGTCGCTGTAACTCTTTGATAAATCTAAAATTATTTCAAAATGAAAAGGTTTTTTTTACTTTAAAAAAAATCTATTGTATCATTCCATACATTTATGTTTTGATTCACCGGGAAACTGTGCTCCTTGTGTTTACATTAATAACTGAACTTATGCTCCCTTTTGTGAAATATAGTCTAGGGTAGTTTGGTTTTATAATTACACATAAATTTTATGAAATGGGCTAAACAAGAGCAATTTATTAGCAACATTATTATTTCCACAACTATTTCCAAGAAGACATAGGGTACTACTAGCGAAGTAAATAATAAAGGTCAATATCCATAACTACTTTCACTTCAAAAGTCACAGAGATAATACTGACTCTCTTAGGAAACAAATAAATCAAAGAAATTTATAGCTATGTTTTGGTGAGGTAGCACCAAATTTTTTTCCCACTCTAACTTCTCAAGCAACTGTAAAAAGATATGAGATTTATACTGGATGTAGATGTTTCCAGCTCAAGATGCCAAACTGATCACATCAGTTTATCCCAGGCCTTTCCAGGTTCCCATTAATATTAAAGTCAAGAAGCCAAAAGGTTATAAATTTACAAAACCAAAGAAAAAGTAGTAACAGATGAAACATTCTAGAAAAATTCTACATGATGGAATTGAACAGAAGACAGAGAAAGCTACAACCTGGATACACATCAGAATGGAGGATGATCAAGAGAATGCAGAAATGGAGAATCCTGAAGGGAAACAACCAGATTTTCAACAAACACCCTAAAAAGCAGGATGCCAGGCTATAATCTCTGATGATACAGAGTTCCCAGTCAAATTTCCATTCTTTTTTTTTTTTTTCTGCTTTTATCTCCCCAACCCTGCCCTGTACATAGTTGTATATCTTAGTTGCAGGTCCTTCTAGTTGTGGGATGTGGGATGCCGCCTCAACGTGGCCTGATGAGCGGTGCCATGTCTGCACCCAGGATCGGAACCCTCGGCCCCGGCGGAGGAGCGCACGAACTTAACCACTTGGCAACGGAGCCGGCCCTCAAATTTCCATTCTTAAATATATTTGGATAACAACTATTGACAGACATTTGAAGAAAGCTGGAAAGATAAAGGAAAATATCTACAGTAAGCAAACAAATAAACACAAGTCACCCTTGAGGAAACCTGAATAATTTGCAAAGCAGAAGAGAACTTTAAAAACTCTAAAAAATAAGAACAGGATTCTACAAAAAAGGAACAACCAGAGAATAAGGAACGGTATTAGAAAATTAAAAGTATAATAGTAAAAAAAATTTTTTTAATCCATATACGGCAAGAAAATAGCTTTGAATAAGTCTCCGAAAAAGTTAAACATATAAATGAGAGAGAAATGGAAAAAACAAGTGAAAAGATGTACAAAACCCAACCAGAAAGCCCAACAACTAAAAATTCTAAAGAGAATTCCATAGAAGGAAAACAGAGGAGAGGGAATTATCAAAGAAATTAAATTCCCACAACTAAAGGTCACAAGTTTTCAGAATGAAAGAGCTCATCAAGAAAAGAACCATAACCCCATGTTTTAGTAAGAGATCCTAAAAATAAGTTTCTAAAGTAACGTTAAAAGGAACAAGAATCAGATTTCTTATTAGCTATACTGGATGCTTAAAAAATAGAGCAATGTCTCTCAAGTCCCCAGGGAAAATTATTTTTAACCTATAATTCTTGATCTAGCCAAAACATTAATCAATACATTTTCACATATGAAGAAATTCAGAATATGTACGTCTTACATGCCCTTTTAGGAGCATTCCTGAAGATATGCTTTAGCAGTACATGAAATTAAACTGAGGAAGAGAAAGACATAGATTCAGAGAAGATCAATGCAAGAGAAGATGCCTGGAAGGCAGTTGTTCCAGCCTAGGACAAAAGGAGGTATTCAGGAAAAGGGGGAATTCCAAAGATTTCATTCTACCTTCTGAGAAGCTAAAATCACTTTAGGATGCCATAAAGGCAGACTATGCAAAGAAAAATAAAAGCAATTAGAAACTCCAGGAAACAAACCACAAGGGAAGAGAGAAAGAGAAAAAGGCAAGAACAGAGAGGAACTACTAAATCACCCAGAAAAAAAAAATTAACAAAATGGCAATAAATACATATTTATCAATAGCTACTTTAAACGTCATTGGACTAAATGCTCCAATCAAATGCCTAGGGTGGCCAATTGGATAAAACAACAAGACCCATGTATATGCTGCTGCATACAAGAGACACACTTAAGACCTAAAGACACTCACAAGCTGAAAGTGAAAGGATGGAAAAAGATATTCCATGCAAATGGCAAAGAAAAGAAAGCAGAGGTAGCAATACTTATATCAGACAAAATAGACTTTAAAACAAAAACTGTAACAAGAGACAAAGACAGGCATTACATAATGATAAAGGGAACAATCCAACAAGAAAATATAACACTTGTAAATATCCATGCATCCAACATAGGAGCACCTAAATATATAAAGCAATTATTAACAGACATAAAAGGAAAAATAGACAGTAATACAATAATAGTGAGGGACTTTAACACTCCACTTACACCAATGGATAGATCATCCAAACAGAAGATCAATAAGGAAACACTGGCCTTAAAGGACACATTAGACCAGATGGACTTAGTAGATATATACACAACATTCCATCCAAAAACCACAGAATACATATTCTTTTCAAATGCACATGGGACATTCTCCAGGATTGTTCACATATTAGGACACAAAACAAGTCTCAATAAATTTAAGAAGATCGAAATAATACCATGCATCTTTTCTGACCACAAAGGTATGAAAATAGAAATCAACTACAGGAAGAAAACCAGAAAAGCCACAAAAATGTGGAGATTAAACAAAATGCTACTGAACAATGATTGGGTCAATGAAGAAATCAAAAAATTCCTGGAGACAAATGAAAATGAAAATACGACATGCCAGAATCTGTGGGATATAGCAAAAGCAGTTCTAAGAGGGAAGTTTATAGCAATTCAGGCCTGCCTCAACACAGAATAAAAATCCCAAATAGACAATCTAAAAGCGTATCTAAAGGTACCAGAAAAAGAAAACAAAGCAAGCCCAAAATCAGCAGAAGGAAGGAAATAATAAAAATCAGAGCAGAAATAAATGAAACAGAGACTAAAAAAACTATAGAAAAAATTAATGAAACCAAGAGCTGGTTCTTTGAAAAGATAAACAAAATTGACAAACCCTTAGTTAGACTCACCAAAAAAAAGAGAAGGCACAAATAATAAAATCAGAAATGAAAGAGGAGAGATTACAACAGACACCTCAGAAATACAAAAGATAATAAGAGAATACTATGAAAAGCTATACGCCAACAAACTGGATAATCTAGAAGAAATGGATAAATTCTTAGAAACATACAACCTTCCAAAACTGGACCAAGAAGTAGAAAATTTGAATAGACTGATCACCAGTAAGGAGATCAAAACAGCAATCAAAAACCTCCCAAAAAATAAAAGTTCAGGACCAGATGGCTTCCCTGGTGAATTCTACCAAACATTCAAAGAAGACTTAATATCTTTCCTTCTCAAACTCTTCCAAAAAATTGAAGAGGAGAGGAGGCTTCCTAACTTATTCTATGAAGCCAACATTATCCTGATACCGAAACCAGACAAGGATAATACAAAAAAAGAAAATTATAGGCCAGTATCACTGATGAACATCGCTGCAAAAATCCTCCACAAAATACTGGCAAATAGAATACAACAATACATTAAAAAGATCATACAACATGATCAAGTAGGTTTCATTCCAGGGATGCAGAGATGGTTCAACATCTGCAAATCTATCAACGTGATACACCACATTAACAAAATGAAGAATAAAAATCACATGATCATTTCAATAGATGCAGAGAAAGCATTTGACAAGATACAGCATCCATTTATGATAAAAACTCTAAATAAAATGGGTATAGAAGGAAAATACCTCAACATAATAATGGTCATATATGACAAACCCACAGCAAATATCATTCTCAATGGAGAAAAACTGAAAGCTATCCCTTTAGGAACAGGAACCAGACAAGGATGCCCCCTGTCACCACTCTTATTTAACACAGTATTGGAAGTCCTAGCCAGAGCAATCAGGCAAGAAAAAGAAATAAAAGGGATCCACATTGGAAAAGAAGAAGTGAAACTGTCACTCTTTGCAGACGACATGATTTTATATCTAGAAAATCCTAAAGAATCCACTAAAAAACTTTAAGAAACAATAAAGGAATACAGTCAAGTCACAGGATACAAAATCAACATACCAAAATTGGTTGCGTTTCTATTCACTAACAACAAAGTAGCAGAAAGAGAAAATAAGAATACAGTCCCATTTACAATTGTAACAAGAAGAATAAAATACCTAGGAATAAACTTAACCAAAGAGGTGAAAGATCTGTACACTGAAAACTATAAAACATTGTTGAAAAAAATCAAAGACACAAAGAAATGGAAAGATATTCCGTGCTCTTGGATCGGAAGAATTAACATCATTAAAATGTCCATACTTCCTAAAGCAATCTGTAGATTCAATGCAGTCCCTATTAAAGTTCCAACAACATTTTTCACAGAAACAGAACAAAGAATCCTAAAATTTATATGGAACAACAAAAACCCCGAATAGCCAAAGGATTCCTGAGAAAAAAGAACAAAGCTGGAGGTTATCACACTCCCTGATTTCAAAATATACTACAAAGCCGTAGTAACCAAAACAGCATGGTACTGGCACAAAAACAGACACACAGATCAATGGAACAGAATTGAGAACCCAGAAATAAACCCACACATTTATGGACAGCTAATATTCAACAAGGGAGCCAAGAGCATACGATGGAGAAAGGAGAGTCTCTTCAATAAATGGTGCTGGGAAAAGTGGACAGCCACATGCAAAAGACTGAAAGTAGACCATTCCCTTACACCATGCACAAAAATCAACTCAAAATGGATTAAAGACTTGGATGTAAGACCTGAAACCATGAAACTTCTAGAAGAAAACATAGGCAGTACACTCTTTAATATCGGTCTTAGTAGCATATTTTGAAGTTCCATGTCTGACCTGGCAAAGAGAAACAAAAGAAAAAATGAACAAATGGGACTATATCAAAATAAAAAGCCTCTGCACAGCAAAGGAAACCATCAACAAAATGAAAAGACAAACTAACAATTGGGAGAAGATATTTGCAAACCATCTATCAGATAAGGGGTTAATATCCAAAATATACAAAGAACTCATACAGTTCAACAACAAAAAAACCAACAACCCAATTAAAAAATGGGCAAAAGATCTAAACAGAGATTTCTCCAAAGAAGATACATAGATGGCCAACAGGCATTCGAAAAGATGCTCAACATCATTAGCTATCAGGAAAATGCAAATCAAAACTACAATGAGGTATCACCTCACTCTGGGCAGAATGGCTATAATTAACAAGATAGGAAACAACAAATGCTGGAGAGGATGTGGAGAGATGGGAACCCTCATACACTGCTGGTGGGAGTGCAAATTGGTGCAGCCACTATGGAAAGCAGTATGGAGTATCCTCAGAAAATTAAGAATAGATCTACCATATGATCCAGCCATCCCACTGCTGGGTGTTTATCCAAAGAACTTTTAAATGCAAAGGCATAAAGATACCTGCACCCCTATGTTCACTGCAGCATTATGCACAATAGCCAAGACTTGGAAGCAACCTATGTACCCATCAAGGGACGAATGGATAAAGAAGATGTGGTATTTATACACAATGGAATACTACTCAGCCATAAGAAATGATGAAATCCAGCCATCTGTGACAACATGGATGGTCCTTGAGGGTATTATGCTGAGTAAAATAAGTCAGAGGGAGAAAGTCAAATATCGTATGATCTCACTCATAAGTAGAAGATAAAAACAATGACAAACAAACACATAGCAATGGAGAATGGATTGGTGGTTACCATGGGGGAAAATGGGGGGAGTGTAAAAGGGGTGATTAGGCTCACATGTGAGAGGATGGACTATAATTAGTTTTTGGGTGATGAACATGATGTAATCTACACAGAATTTGAAATATATTATGATGTACATCTGAAAGCTATATAATGTTATAATCCAATGTTGCTGCAATTAAAAATAAATTAATTAATTAAATTAAATTTGAAAATAAATAAATAAATAAAAGCAACTCCAGGAAAAACAGAAAGCTATACAAAATAAGGCAATGTAATCACTGTATACTACTTTGATCAGCAGTGAGTGATACTTACATAGTCATAATAATTTTTTATTCGTTTTTAACCTTTAGAATGAATCTACAGACAAAACACTAAAGTCTTAATATGGTTAAAAATGGAACATAAATGATATCAACCTTAATATTATAAAATTAAAAGCACAAGCGAAAGAAACTGTAAAGTATTAAAGGGAGAAGAAGATATGAAAAGGGTAATATTCTCATCCTACAAAGTAATAAATCCTTAAATACTGTCAATAATTAAGAAGATAGAAACACAGGACTAAGTATATTATTTAAAGGTACATATTTAAAGGACAAGAACTAAAAATGGGAATGTATTGGGAGTGGTGAGGTAATGGTACAAATAAGCTAAATCCTTAATAATAAGTCAACAGATAATATCTAAATTTGACAAATCAAAAAAGATGATTATATACACAAATATACACACACACACATACTTGACTCAGTCAATATTACAAACATATTTAGAGCTATAATGGCACTAACAAAAGTATAAGCACAGAAATAGACAAAGAATATAAGCTTTTCTCTCTGCAATAAGTCTAGGGGTAAGATCCAGGACTATAGCTTTTCAATATAAGCCTACTGTCTTTTTCAATTTTTAAAAGCATATATATGCATTTTATTGATAAAAATAAATGTGAAATGTTTATTTTTAAAAAACCTATCTGGAAATCATCCAACTAGACTATGCTTCATAGTGTATCCCTCAGCATTTAAATAAGGTCTTGTTGGTATTTCAGAAATAAATACATTTTAAAGACTGAAATAGAAATATCTTCTACAAATCCTATCCCGTGGCAGGCAATATCACAGAAACATTTTAGAATACATGACAATGTAGCCTACTTCAGGGATCTTAGGTGTTAAAGAAATAAAAACCTGTGTTTAAAAAATTTGTGAAAAATATATGAGGTGAGTAAATGCCTGTCCTTCATGACTCTCCATGATGGGACCTAACACGTCTCAGAGAAGGGGGCACATTGTTCTCTTCAGCTCACTAATACAGCAATGGAAGACTGCTTAAATTGGAGCCATCTTGAAATATCCTGAGTCTGTCATTTATTCCCTCTGTGATTTCCAATGAGCAAGATGACAAACAGCCCATGAGAACCAGAGTGTGTGAGTCACATCCTCAACTTTCATTTCGAAGACATAATACGTCCACCATCAAACATGATATAGCTCAAATGACTTTAGACACAGTAGGACACCATGGAATTTATGTCACTTGAAATTGGGATGGACCTGATGTGGTATGAATTTGAATTAATACTAACTACTCTGTGATACAGATTTGGAAAAAGTAAAAATGAAGTGGAAAACCTTAAAAAGAGACAAATGTCAAAATAAGAAAGATTGTAGAGTCTGTGGATGGTATTCTCATTCATCTTCAAATTTCCTTGGCTCCGTGTTTAAACATTTCAAATGAAGAGTTTTTCCAATGTCATTCGATATATGCAAACATCTGAAATTCAACTGCAGATTTTAAATACTTCCCATCTTGTGAGAGCTTTAAAAATGAATGCTGGCTTGCTTTTCATAGAGAAGAAAACCTACAGGCTTTTTTCCCCCATCTTGAATGAGAATTTCCAGCTGCTGCTAAGTTTCCAGACGTATGTTCTCAGGGTTGGATAGTCCTACATGTAACTATCCCTTTTTAGCAAAAATTAGGGCTCAGAAAGCTTCACGAGTAGTAATAGGCTTCAGATCTCTGTTAGAAGTCATTACGAAAAGAGTTTCTCTGTATATAGATAGACAGATATTAACTAGAAGAGGGAAGTCATCAAAATGTTTTTGCAATAGAATAACAACCCAAAAAAGGTAAATAACCTATAAATGCTATAGGATTCCCTTTGCTGTGAATGAGATTAGAGCTTAAGCAGCCTCCAAATCATGTCATGTGAACTTTCACAAGCCTTCTAGAATCAGGAAAGGACAAGATTTTGTTGCCCTGCCAGCCAGCACTGCTGTATCGGATGCATTCACATGTAGCAATGGTTGTTACTGACATTACAATTACTATGAGACCCTCCATGAGAGGAAGGACATTGTCCCATTTACTACTGTATCCCATCATCCAGAACAATAAGTTTTATAAATAAATAACAAACTTCTAATTTTGTTGCAAAGAGCAAAGGAGCAAGCACAGGTGACAGTTCTTTACAAGTTCTAAAACATTCTAAGATGTTAGTTATCATTGTTGTTATTCCCATAACCCAGTCCCCTGTTGGGGTCAGTTCCTAGGGGCTCTGACAAAGCCATTCCCTGCATTTTGAATTCTAATACTAGGCTATAGAATTAGACTCACCTGCAGGTGAGACGCAGCACAGTACAGCTGTTCAAAGTATGAACTCTGGAACCAGACTGTCTGTGTTCAAATTCTGCCTTTACAACTGACTTTCTGGCTGTGTGACCTTGAGCAAGTTATTTAACCTCTTTATCCTTGGCTTGCTCATCTGTAAACTGGGAGATAATAGCGCCTAACTTACAGGGTCGCTGTGAGAATTAAATGGGTGCTGTTGCTAGTGGTGATGCTGCTACTCCTATGACTACAGGGAAGCAGAAAAAATATAAGGAAATTCAGTAACGTCCATACTGTGACTTCTCTGTTTTTTTTTTTTAACTAATGCCATACAAGTTTAAGGAAAGGTTTTATATTCCTGAATGCCTCTGAAGTTTCAACTTGATGCGCTATTCTTGTACATATTTAGCTCCTTAAAGAGCCCAGTGGAGTTACAGCTCAGTAAGTTCTAAGTTTTGGATAAAATATGGATATTAGCTGGGACGTTTAATCACTGAAGCAGCTTCAGGGTCTCTATCCGCTCTTTGCATGTTTTTCAAAGCACACTGCTAAATGTGTTTTCTCTTTCATGAAGGCCTTTTAAAGTGACTGGGACACGACAAGCGGCTTTAAACGTAAAGCAATTTTCATTTTTATTGAGATTTGCTTTAGGAACATCTTAGTGTTGGTGAGCTAACATACTTTCAGATAGCAGTTTCATTCAGAAGAGCTTAATTCATGATTATCGTACAGATGATAGAGTTTGTGCAGCTATATTTATATTGACTCTTTGCTCCGTTACTATTGAAACTCAGATGTCAGTTTACTTCAATGCAAACTTTTCAGATTGACCTGAATTTTTCTAGAGACTTCAAAAGGAAAAATCCAAAAGAAAACAACACACCACTTCTGAACCCTACTCTGTGTGATGAGCAAGATCTTCCAGTTAGAACTTACTAAATTAGGTCAAGGGGTTCTTCCGGGAGTGGAAAAAAAAGTAGTTAGCCAAAGAATTTTAAAATCCTCCAAATAAAGAATAAAGTGATATGCTTGATTCTTATGTGTTTTTTCATAGTGCTTTGGGAAATGTTAGACCATTGGTCTGCAACATTTCACCTCCTTGTAGGGGAAAAACTGTCACCAGCAGCTGCTGCCTCGAACTGTAATAACCTTGCAGGTTCCTTCGAAGAGATCCAAGAGAGCACCAGAAATTTCCCTTCCATAGGTGACCACGCCTGTACCCCAGTGTAAAGCTCAGAAGTATGTGTGTGTACATATATCTATGATATTATAATTATATATAAATATATATCCTATATATGATATTATAATTATGATATTATAATTATATGTTATAATTATATATAAAATATATAATTATAAAAATAAATATATAAATAAATAATATTCATACATACTTTTGTAAGATTAGGTTGAGCTTTTCCATTACTAATAGGTCTAAAAATGGTTGTTGAGACTTAAACCCTTACAAACAGCTACACAAAAATCCTCCCATAGTAACAGAGTCCAGAAAGCCAATTCTAACTTGCTTTCCTTCCGACTGTACTATACATTTCTAATTACACAACACTGTGTGAGGCTCTCGTACCACTTTGCATATTTTCATCCAAAACTTCAAACCTCTTCCATCCTGAGAACAAAAGCTGGCAAGAAGCACTCCAGTGATGAGTGAACAAACTGCAATAAGAAGGCAGCACACTGACATGGAAATGTCATGGGAGCTGCCGAATGGCACACAGCTCCAAAGTTTACCAAAATATTTTAAAACACTTTGCCAATAAGCATAGAATTGACTTAAAGACTTGCCAGCACTATTCTAGAGATGTCTAACATACCACATAATAAAGAAAACCATTTACAAAACAAAATTAAATGTTAGAAATACACTTTCAGAGAGCTTCCAAAACCAACGTGGTTTTTTTCCCCTCCATTTTTGGCCAAGGAAATAACTGTGATATTATCAGCTTTCATATTTTGATGTTCATATTTTACTTGCTGCCTATCACTTGCATTTAGGCATGGCAAAAATGTAAGTCAGTAAATTAGTGAATCAATGTGTACTCATTATTGAGAACCTAAAAGGTACAAATTTCCTGGCTCAAATTGATATTAGTAAGATCCTGCCCCATGAGGCCAACATCTGCCCTTCTTTATGAACGTTATATTCTT